>NC_134366.1:17375720-17678750 GCF_035582795.1 Mycteria americana | reverse complement strand
AACATTTGTGGTCACCTGGACTCTGGCATTAAGGGAACAAACTGTTGATGGATATTCCCACTCTAGCCGGGTTGTGTCTAATTTATCCAGATCCTACGCTTTCCTTGAAGGAGACCTTGATTATAATGCAAATTACATTTTTACCCTGTTCCTCTGAGATCTCAAGTGGGAAATGAATTTTTTTTGGATTAACGATTGCTAGAGGATTCTAGCAAGTAAAAAGGCCACGAATACTAATGGATGATCAGGGATGAACATCAAACAATATTAACAGCACTGCAGAATTGCTCCATAGCTTTGAATTTCAGTGTTGCGGGTCTGTGTGCCTCCACAGTTGTACTCACGTTTTTTGGACGGTAGCCTTGTACTTTGTATCCCCTTCTGCTGAGGAGGAAACTCTCCTGAGGAGGCAGCTCTCCTGCAGCTTCAAGGCCAACAACAAAGACATCCCAAAGAAGAGCAAATCACAGCTCCATATACCCACGGACATGCTTTGGGCATGTCTTCAGGCATCCACAGTGGGGAGCAGAGCTGCTCAAGGTTTTGACCTCAAACCACAAAGCCCTCACCGTCCCACGTCCCCCTGGCACAGCCTGCATTTTGGTGGGGGGCCAGCAGCCCGTACTCGAGTGCCAGCCGTGCAGGGGAGGAGCTGCACCCCAGGTCACTCCCGGGCACCGACGGGACACCCCAGGTCAGACCCCGGTCGGGTGCTGTGTCTAGGGACTGCCCCAGCGCTCCTTCTCCTCCCCGTTTTGCAGCCAGGGCTTAGCAAAGGTCTGCGTTTCCTTTAGCCGGCGGCTGGGCACGCTCGGTACTTTCTGCTGCTGGCATTGAAGATCAGGCCTCGGAGGGCAATGTGCTTTCCATGATGAAATCTGGTTGGAAACGGTAAAGATCTGAGGGCTCCCTCAGCCGGAAAATCTGATTTGGCTTACCTGAATGTCAGGTCATCTGGGCTGGAGTTAATAAACAGCTCGGGACGGACGGGGACAAACAGTGATGGAGTTGCTCGCAGGAGCCTGTGAGGTTGGTTTCCTGCCGGGCCCGGCCCTTGGCACTGCCTCGGCTGCTGCCTTACGGCTCCCGCTGCCGCCCCAGCAGCCAGCGCTTGCCTGGGCAAAGGGCAACTGGTGCTGAGGACGGACCCAGCTCATTGCATGTCCCAAACCTGTGGGGACTTCATGGCCTTGAAACGCCTCCCCCATCAGGACTGGGTGAAAGTGGCTGGCAGAGCCACGCACTGGCACGGGCAGATGGACAGACAGCGCAGCCTCACAAGCCTCCTCTTGCTGGGAAATGCAGCTACAATGTCTAACTGGTTATATGTTATCTGGTTATGTATATACCCTGTCATCCAGCAGGCCAGGGTCCCGCTGCTGCGGGGCTGCCACGTACTGGGGACACCAAACCAGACTGCCTTGTGTTCCCGGGGTCATCCTACCCGCACCCCTAACCACATAGCCAAAGTCCTTGTTTACCCCTGGCCCCCTCAAAATGTCTGTAGAGGTGGAAAAAGGTGGGTTCTGCAAGAAAACCTTGGTATATGGTAGCTCTGAATACGCTGAACTGCTGGTGGAGAGAAGTCCCTGCTCTGCCTGTACGCCCACCTCCCTGGAGCATCCCACACAACCTCCGTCCCTGGGCACGTGCTGCCCGGCGCGGGGTCTGAGCACCCCCACGCTGAGCCCCGAGTTTCTTTCCAACGTGGGAGAAGGCGGCAGACCCCCACGCACGCCGTGGGTTGTTTCTGGGACTGCCTGTGCAGCCAGGGCTCTGCCCACACCGTCAGGAAGCCGTGAGGTGAGATACCTCGCTTTGGAAGAGAGGACAGGGACAAAGGCAAAAAAATGCAAAAAAACGCGCTGAAAATGTGACTCCTGGTTGCCATGGCTGTAACCCTCCTCGTAACCCCGCGCCACCGAAGCTGGAAGAAGAAGAGAATTGGTTCAAGACAGCCAGGGGCTCTGCCATGGGGATGCCGTGGCCTTCAGAGGACACATGGGAGGATGGCAGGTATTGTGAGGGGCTCCTCCAGGCAGGCACCGGTTATGGCAGTGCTCCTTCCCACAGGTGTTTCGGGGCCCCGGCATGCCTGGATTTGGACCCCTTCTGCTGCCACGGCATGAGTGGCCCCAAAGCAGGGACCCCACCACTGCATCCTCCACCCCTCTCCTTCTGGCACGAAATGGGTGCAGTGGGAAGGGGCCTCCGCAGGTCATCGTGGGACTCAGGTCACCACCCCTTACCCTGTTTGCCCATCTCCTTCTAGTCAAAGATGAGATTATTCCCTTCTGCTGCCAGAGGCTGAAAAAAATATGACTCAGATCTGATTTGTACCACTGCTGTTAGATTTTCTGTCCTGTGCAGGGAAAACAATGAAAGGTGAAATCCCTGTAGGGAAGGATTTACGAAATTCTGCGGGAAATTGGTATTACAGATAATTGTTTCCTGCTGAGGGGATCTAACAGAACTTTGCAGAAAAGCTGCCCTTTTCAGCAATATCCACTGCAGCGTACCTAGGCATAAAAGTCTGTCTCTAGCACAAATGTGCTTCGCTGCACATTTTCCTGCTGCACCTGAAATCTAATATTGGTTAATTCCACTAGGATTTCCTTTAAAAGAGACAACATAGTATAAATGATAAACCTGTTAAATTTCAAATGAGGTGAAATGGTGGGTGCTTTGGCCTCTGGAGAACAAAGACTTTGATTCTTAATGGTAGCTATTGAGACCTACCTGTTGAAAACATGTAGGGAAAATTTATTTACTATCAGAACAAACCCTCCCCTCCTAAGCAGGCTCATACTGCCAGAAGGCACCAACTTTGTTTCATAACATTTGCCTGAGGATAAAAAAGACACAAGCAGCTTCTTTTTTGTATCTGGTTCTCAGTATTTTGAGAATATGTCCTTTATTTCTCCCTGTTGAAGGCACCACATTAAAATAAGCCAGCATTAATAGAATAATAAATATGATAATTGATGTAATACTAGCTTTTACCGTTGTATACAGTCATGGATATGCTTCTACGCATCCAGAAAAATCCATTTTTTTCTCTAAGCCAAGACACCTTTGGTAAGCTGCTCTGAGCTGCAATAGTGTTAACAGTGGATGGGAGAGTGGGTCCTCAGACAAGCTCTCCTCTTCACTCTTCCACTGAATTTAACAAAGTAGACTGATGGCACTTGCTGGATCGGACCCTGCTGTCCATTGAATGAGCCCTCTTACACAGCTGCCTCTGACAGCTCTAAACTTGAAGCAACAGAGACTTTGACCTAGACAAAAGAAAACTTCTGCTTATAATTATCACAATCAGAACAAAACCAAGAGCACTGTGACTACTTTATTAATAGTGTGCTCTGCTGCTCCCAACCTTTGCAAAATCTGTGTGTCTGGCTCTCCAAGAATATTACTACTTGGAGCTGTATCATATGGATTGTGAAGGATAAAGACATTCCCGAAAGCTCACTTGCCAGCTCTGCTGCTCTGCCGGCACCAGTAATTTGAGAAGGAATGATGGTCCCTTTGAAATACGGATCACAGCATGGCTGGAGTACGGGGCCCAGCCAGATACACGTGCATGGACAGATCTACAGACAATTCATTTTCCGTCCCACAGTAGCCCTCATCTTCCCACTTCTGCTGCTCTGCAGTTTTCCTGCTGAGGACACATATAGGCAGAGAAGACACCAAATCTGATCTCTGAAATCATTTCAGAAACGTGCCTCCACATCAGGCTCTCCTCCTGGTTGTAAGAAGAGGAGCCAGCAGCAGAAGGCTGGAGCAGGAAGGAGCTCAGATCTCATGTTTTCCTTACATGTCTCAGTAACAGCTTTATGAAGAATTAGAGCATTTTTGCAGGACTGAAGGGTGCTGACGGCATCTGGTTTAACATGATAAACCTTGCTTGTCATCCCAAATTTACTGGCTATCAGATCAGCTCGCCTGTTAGATTGGTATAGTGGCTCCCTGACATCATCAGGAGTGAACGTGTTACATCGATTAAGCCTTTTACAGTCCAGCATGGATTTAGGTAACTGCAGTAACTGAAGGGCTTAATGAGAAAAACAGCCCACGTGTGTGGAGCCCTACCTGAGACATATATTTGAAAAGTGCAAGTGTCTGTTACGTGGAGCCCTAACTGCTTTATCAGACGAGAGGAGAAACCTGGCAAAGCTTAACAATCTCATGGCAAGACACGGGAACGTGGTTGAAAGATTTCTGTCAAATCACCAAAACACATATTCAGGCTGCGGGAAGGGGTGCTGCCATCCCAACTAAGGTGTTCGTTCCCAGCACGCGTGCCTCAGCTTGTCATCTACCCAGAGAGCTTCCTGGGAGGTAATCGGCTTTTTCAGGAGCAGGGTGAATAAGCTGTAGTAGAAGAGCAACTACGCTCTCTCTCGCTCCCTGTAAGTCACAGAAGTTTGATAACCAGATTTCTGTAACTATTTTGAGGTCTATCTTGGGGAAAGAGGCACATGGACAGACATGCTCTGCCAATGTAGTGGAAGAGTTGGTTAATGGAGGAATTTTATACCATGGTAGGAATGACCTTAAGCTGTTCTTGTACAGCTTCATTGGTGGGTGGCAGCATGAGTGGCTTTGAGCCTGGCGTCCCATGACCCATTCAGCTTCCACACACGCAGCAGCTGCCAGACTGCAGAGTCCACCTGCCTCCACTGTTCCCTATCAGGCCACCAGTAGCAAGGGCAATGGAAGAGGGAATGTCTGTTTTCTGCGATGGGTATGTTCATCACTTCTATCCTGGACCCCTTTTAGGGAGTGGGAGAAGGGGAATGCTACATGGGAGAAAACGTACCCAAGCCAGGCCAGTGGCAGCCTCTTCCCTTGTCACCCTTGTGCCATGCTCATCATGACTCTCCAGCTGCAAAGAGCCAGCCCGCACCACCGCCCCACCCCCCATGGTGGCTATACCGATGGGGAAGAGCAGCACCAGCCACGGTTTGAGCAAGAGCAGCTCCAGCTGCTGAATTCAGAGCCCAGGGCACAGCCGCAGAGCATCTGAGCGACCCTGAACATGGCTACCTTGTCTGCAGGGCTGGAAGAGGGGCAGGAGGCAGGCTTCGGTGGCCAAGCCCAGCTAAGATGGCAGCACCTACAGTCACCCCCATTGCAGAAGTCCAAGTTTTTAAAGAGGTTCCGGGAAGGGGTGTACAAAAGGGGGAACCTAAGTCCTTAGGCAGCTGTGAATTGCTGTCTTGGATTTAGGCACCTAAGTGCTTTTTTGGACCTCATCCCAAACACTTCATTGAGTGAGTGTTGCATTAACAACAGCCCAGTCAGAGGATAAGCAGCAACAGAAATGCTCCAAACTGCTCTTTTAATGCATCCTAGGATGTGAACAAATGATCACTGCAGAAACAGCTGTACTGGGTTATGGTGTCATTGCCCCAAGCTATTTCCTTCATCACTTCTACAAGGAAACACCCCTCAGCAGAGCTTTCCTCACTGGCTTCACTACAAAACCATCAGCCTAGTGCACTCCAGAAAACTAGCCAGGCTAGTACCACTGACGGTGTTGAAATGGATTTGCAGCTCCCACCATCCATGCCTCTGACCCTGTTAGGGAGGAAGGTGGCTCCTGGCGGGTCGAGGAGAACAGCATCTTACAGTAGTATTGTTATTTCTGTAGTGATTGTTCGCTTCTTTCCTTGAATATGGAGTGGCCACTTGTAAGGACCTGAGCTATGCTCTGAGCTTCACAACTCGCTCTTCAGCTTCCCTCCTGAGATGTGTCACGTACTTAAATGGTTTGTGGCGCTGCTCATGACCACTAAGTTCATGTTCCATAGAAGAAGAACAGAGGCTCTTCTAGAAACGACGGGAATTAAATGTAAGGCTGCATGTGCCGTTTTTCACTTTGGGCAAGCATACGCTGACTTTGGAGGATACACGGTCGCAGGTGCACGCTGCCTGCAGGGCACAACAAAAGGCAGAGCTGAAGTAAGAAGACTCATTTCTATTTTAACTTTCTCCTTGGAGTGGATGCAGCTTGGCTTCTCTGACGTTGCCTGCCTGACTATAAGTTGCACGTGGAGGGGAGGGTTTAATCATCTCCTTCAAGCAGCAGTTCGTCCGGAGGCTGGCTGGCTGTTTTTCTCCCAGAGCCTTCCTGAGGACAAACAAGGCGCTCCAAAACAGCTTGAACAAAGGGTCTCTTTCTAGGTTCAGGTCTTTGTAAGATGAAGGGAGGTCTTGGGAGGTCCCCCACAGTCTGGGCAGGTGGATGTGGGACCCCCCAGAGTAGGGGCTTTCCTGTGGGGATACCTGCATTTGGGCAGGGCGGCGATGCGATTAAAGAGTGTGAGTGATATAAATGTCCCACAGCACCCCAGTCTTTAAACTGCCTGCCTCCTAATGAAAGCCTGCATGACGCTTCTGTATCACAGTGCTGCAATATGTCCAAATATCAGGGGTGAAGCTTCAGCCAGCGAAAGAAAGGATGCGATAAATTAAGGTTTCCATGGTGGCTGTTTCTGATCCAAAGCACAGAAAACATGGTGTAAGTAGAGGTGCAATTTCCACTGATGAGTCTGAAAGCCCTCTAGTGAATCAGGGGGCTGCACAAATTGTACAGAAGGTGGCCTCAGACCAAAATAACCTAGTAAAATGTACACAGACACCTTCTGATTGATCTGAATGAGGCTTTGCCTAATAAAAATCTTCTGTTATTTCAGCACTTAGTTCCATTTTCCCTCTGGTCCTGGATAGAAGGAGGGAAATGTAAGAATTCAGCTTGACAAGAAAAGCATTTTGGTATGAGAGCTTGGATTTCTCTACCTTCCAAGAAAGATTTCTTTGTAATATCAGTATCAACTTCTACGAGATAATTAATAGTTTTCAATGACTTCCAAACCCAAATACAATCCCTACAGACCTGCCAACCTTTATGGTGCAGGCTGGCATTCTGTTGTTGCTGCTGCAATCCTTTGCACTGTTGCTGTAACTTAAAGGTTATCGAGCAAAATCATGTTTCCGTCATGCTGCTCAGATAAGTTTTTGGCAAAAGCACTTTTCCAAAAAATGTCTCCTCTCCAGTCCCTCCAAACGCTATTCCAGTGGAGAGCAGGTAAGAAATGGGGATGACAGCAGTATCTTCAGAAGTGCATACCCTGCTGTAAAATAATATGAGAGCACATAAGAGTTAAATTCAAGACTAAAATATACATGCTCAAGGCAAGTTTATTACTGTGGGTCTAAAGACACATCCCCACTCGCTCCTCTAAACCTGTCCACCAGCGGGTGTGAGGGGGAAGGAAAGCAGCTTGGTGAGCATGACTCTGTGCAATGGGGATGCTCTGTGCAGCTATATTTTTCTTTTTTTGGATTCCCACTTGAAGCAGAGGTGGGTCTGTACCACCCCCACAGATAACAGCACACTCCCTGTGTGATTTCATAGCTTTAAGTCAGGCATTTGGAAAAGATTTTTCTATGAAGAACGGATTTGAGCCATAATCCTTTGACCCCCTGGCCCGTCTGAGACGGCCGTGACATGTCATTGCTCTCTGATAACGATTCTCCACGCTGCCTCTGCCTGCTCCCGTGGCGGTGAGCTGCTCCGGGGCGGGTGCACGTCCCTGGCCTCACTCCAGAGCTCTGGGATCTGTGTAATCTCCAGTGTCAAGATGTGTTTGGATACGGAAAGCTGTGACACTCTGGTATATATCAGCTAGATAACAGGAGCATCCCCGCTCCCAAGGAGACAGATGCCTGGTGCTGGGTGTCGAGCCACCGAGGGCCCATCCCTCTGCGGGCTTTCTGCCTGCTCTTTAACCCTGGATGACAGTCACATCTTCAAGGGGCTGTTCTTTGGAAGATAAACATAGCTTTTCTGGTTCAAAAATTACAAGCCATTCTCACATTTTTTCTCTTTAACGGAGAAGGACTGTAATTTCAGCTTTTTGGGTGAGGCTTTTTGTGGGAATGCACTGGCATGAAGGGGTCTTACAAACTCTTGTTGAACTTTTTGAGTACTCCTGTTACAGACAAGCCTTTCTTCATGCTCTGCCCGTGCTACTGTGCTCGACTTCTCTTACAAAAAAAACCAAACAACCTGCTATAGATAGTTTTCTTCCCTTGATCTCTCAAAAACCAGCTCATGTAGATCTACAGGAGGGAGGCAGTATTTCAAAAAGTACAGCGCTGCCCTGTGAAACATAAGATTTAAAAATTAATGTTACCACAGCTAAAAGCTGAAATTGGTGAGCTAAACTTAAATCGCTATTACTTAAGACCTTACGGAACTAATAGGAACTATGCCACAGAGCATTTATAAAAAGAGCCTTTTTATTGTTTATTAAAACACACCATTTCAGCGATGCTCCCCCCTCCTGAGCGTGAACCTGTGCTCCTCGGGGAAAGGCTTGCTGCAGAGGCTCCAGCACAAGCCGTACCCAAAACCACGCTGCTCAAACCACGGCAAGTGCTGTGAGAAGGACGGTCTCTCAATTTTGAAGCTGCATTTATCTCTTACCTTCTAAAGGCAAGCAGGAGGACTGTCATGCCAATAGCTGGCCTACAGCCTAGAGCCGCCGGTCCGACTCCCCGTCCTGCTGCGTGTCCCTGCCTGGCTGCACACAGGTCCCTCAGCACCTCCGTGCCTCTCTAAGTGGCAGTGACTGGGGCTGGGGGAACGGGGTACCCTGCACCGGGGCATTTTGCCAATGATTACAGCCTGGCCAAAGCACTTTGAAGACTGCAACCCCTCCAGACTCTGTTTATTGATATTTACTGCTGTAACTATAGGCTCTTTTCCCATCAGTATATATTTTTGTTTGTTCCTTATAAACCTCAGGGCTTCAGTTGTATCTTACAGCAGTGATTTTCACAGCATAACGATATCAGTGGAAGTAAATAAGAATCTTTCTGTCAGTACTGTATTTGGCATCTTCCAACTAATTGTTTATACATATACATTCAGGAAAGGGAGGAGACATTCCCAAGCCACATCTCCTGTTTCTACATTACTTCACATACCTTTATCACCCTGCCCCTTGTGCATCTCCTCCCCCAGGTGCCCCACTATTTCAGACTCTACTCTCCCACATAAAGAGCTGCTCAGCACACACGATGTGTTTGCGAGTTAAATTATCTATATTGCTAAGAATATGTTTGCAGCTGTTTTGAAGATGAAGTTGCTTTTTTTCAAAGTAGATTTGCAATTAGTTTCACAAAAAAAGGCAAAGAATTTTTAGCTAATGCCTGTAGGCAACCTGAGTTTGCTCTCATCCTTCGCTGTAACTCCAACAGGTCAGTATCTGCTCTCACCACAGTAAATCTGGAGTCACAGTTGGATGGTGCTGAGGCGTAGCTTGAAATTCGGTGGGAGGACAGGGTGCATCCTACTGTTTGATTAGACCTGCACTGGATATCGAGCATGACCCAATGGGCTGCTGAGTGTTGGCTGGTAGCTGCTGACCACGCACAAGTAACGGTGAAGTGGGCATTTTCTCTGGAGATCATCAACATCTTGTGGTAACACATGAGATCCGACCAGGGTCTGCTTTTCTTTTACCTTATTTGAAATGTGTTTTCCATCAGCACTAGTTCACAGAGTGATGTTAACGGGATCCACATCTCTTGCTAAGCCCTTCTTTTTGACTAGAGAAATCAAGCTAAAACCTTGCCTGTGCTTGGACAAAGGCCACTTCCCAGCTGCACCCATTTCAGCCACAACCGCACTTCCCAGTGTCTGCAAGACTTCACTCCTTAATGAGCGAAGCTCACATCACTAGCAGAAATGACTATGTGGCCGTCACAGCTTGGCCTCCATACATACCTTTGTGGAGATCAATGGAGCTGCAATAACATCTGTATTGTAGCGTTCCTGTACCCTTGTATGTAATACCTCAAATCTATATTACTTTATTAAGCAAATGCAGGGATTAGCCTTCTCTAGAGTATTAAGCATCCAAATTTTAAACTAGGAAAAGTAGGACAGATCCAGCACCAATATGCTTTGCTAATGCGTACCTATTCCCCTTTCATCTTCCCCTACCTTTAGGGATGACCCTCTCCATCCCCAGTCCTGACACCTTGCTGGGTGGCCAGCTGGAGCTCCTAATCCTTCTCGAGAGCTTTTCAGCTGAACGGACTGTACAAATATTTTGGTCAGGAAACTCTCCTGAAAAATGAGGCCTAACTGTTCTGTTCCTCAGCTGGGCGACGGGGGTAATTACTGTGATAACTTCCTGTCTCTCCTGGGTGTTATGATGAGAAACTCATTAATATTTGCTGAGTACCCTGAGCCAAGTCCTTGAATGAAAAGCTGTAAGGATTATTTTAACAATACTTAACACTTCAAAAAGTGCAAAGCAAACTTCAAAAGTTTTGGGAGCACTACCTAATTTTCCCAAATGTAAACCAGCTAAATTCTGAAGGGTAATTTGTGTGCCACACCTCAGCCTTTTCGGCAGTCTACACAATGTTCAGGTGTCTTCACACACAGTATGCGTGTACGCTTCCTCTGTGTTAACTATTATTTTTTGGCTTTTTATCCCCATCTTTTCCTTCCTCCAGCACGCATTTGTGTGTCGTACTTTAGGACTCTGAGGTACATCTAACAGAGATGGTAGCTGAGTCCTTACATTAAAGGAATATATACTCCGTTACTGCATTGAACTATTACTCCTCCCCAGCAGCCTGTGGCCTAACACCTTGCACAGACACTGACTGCTGTGCATTAAATCGTCCTTGCAGAATGGTCACCACCCGGCATCGTGAACTATCTCCCTCTATTCAATACAGACCCACACCCACCCCATCTGCTTCTTTGGGATGCTTAGGAAGCGATAAAGTAGTTCAAGAACTGCATCGCCAAATACCAGGTCAAAACACAGCTGAAGAAGCACCAAAGAACTGGCAGATGAAAACATCCCCTCTCCATGGCAATGCTTAGTGTTTCCCTTGATGTAGCTATAAAATATCTGAAGCTCCTCTATTTCAAACTAAAAAGAGGTGCCAATTCTATAAACAGGTGATTACTGGCAGGATGGGTAATGTGACATGTTTTCTTGCAAAAGGGTAATAGCTGTTTTGTTTATGACTAGCATCTGTTCTAAGAAAGTTTAATATATCATGGCTCTAACATGCCATATAGGACGGACAAGAGGAAAAAATAAGCACGGGTTTAATAGCACATCTGTGGCTAGTTAGTTATGGTAAACTTCAGGTATGTGGTGATTTCAGCGTATGTTCCTAAATACATTCCCGGCAACTGGATCTAAGACAAAAACTGTTACAGTCTTTCAGGGGATAATTAATGCACCTAGTCACTTCAAACCACACCAAATTATGAAGAAATCTGCTTGATTTCAATGTAAAAACCACTAACGCAGGATCACCTCCAGAAATGAGGCTCAAAGCCTGCAACAAGCTCAGTAGGAATGGCAGGAAAGCTCTGGCCCTGAGCAGCAATGCTGATGATGGGACATAAAACATAAACAGAGGACTCCCGATCAGGGAGGTTTTGAGGCCAGAGAGAATTATAAAGGCATAAAGCAGCAATAACTTGCACCGAGCAGAGCAGGACTTCCCATTCACTCATCACACAGCAATGGCACGCAGCAGTGCTGTTGCTGAAGAGCTGGCGAGCGTGCAGCATGCCTGTGTGTTTTTCCTTTTCCCTTCCCTGTGCATTAATTCATCTGTATTTCCCCCATCTGGCCTGTCTCTCTCATGTTTGTGTGTTTCTGTTTTCCACGATTTCTGTCCATAATGGCCACTCACTCAGACTTGCAGGCGCTGCTCTTCATCTCCCGAGGAGCCGAGCCCTGGCGTGCCCTGCTCACTCAGGCACACGGACCCACTCTACTGTGTCCCGTGAGACGCTGATCTGAACCCGACCTCTGAGACACAGGGGACGGCTTTACTGCGTGCTGGGTTCATGCAGCCCCTCCGTGCTCCTGTCCAGATACCTGCCTTTGCCGCACACAGCCACCGCTGGCGTTTGATCCATGATTTCTTTGCCCTTCTCCTTGCCCCCTGCAAGCCATGCAAAGCAGAGGGGCAATAATGGCTCTCTCCTCTGTTGCCCCATCGTGTCACCCTGCCCCATCATGCTGATTTTCACCCATCTCAGGAGTTCTCAGTGGCAGGGAAGAGGCTTTAGTGCTCTCTTCTCTTCCGCAAACCCCATTTGTATGCTTCTCTCGCAGCCATGTTTAGTTCTTCCAGCCTTTTCGAGGCTGAAGCTCTAAACTGAAGAATGTCCAACTACGGTCCCTTCTCCAGAAAGAGCCAGGAGAGGGAGATCTCCCCAGGTGGCTGCAGGACCGTGGGCTTTGCAGGGGAGCAATGCTCCATCAGTTGTGCACATTTACTCTGACCACCAAAAAGCAGAATTGCTTTCCTGCCTCCTCCGCTTTTCTTCATCCTTGCCTTTCTCCTGGCAGTCATGGTCTGCACTGCAGTAGCCACCTGAGACCACAACCCCACTGATCTGGGCACTGAGCTAAGGCAAAACCAGAAGCAACATCTGCCCAAAGAGTTTGCTCTCTAAGAGGCAGAGGGCAAGATGCAGCAGGAGCAAAGGGAGGCCCTGAAAGCTGCACGGCTGCTGAGGAGCACAGCCCATCACAGCACTCAGACTTCCCAAACCACAGACTAATGGCTTCATGCATTACACCTGCTCTCTGGGCAATCCTGCTGGGACACGGCTTGGGGCTGCCAGCTGTCATTGGTCGTTACCTGTGAATCCAGCCCGAGAGATCCCTCAGATTGTCTCAAAAATCATGCAATTTGCTTTCTGGTGTCTGACCGTGGAGCTAAGTTCAGCTCAGGTTTTCAAGGCTTTTCTCTGTAACAGGACAGCTAGAAGCATGGGCGGCTGTTTTCTTTTTTTAGGAGGAAAGCTCTGTTTCTCAACTCGAGGCCCTTTGACTTGACTCGAGGGAAATCTTCAGTGACTGCAGGACTCCAAACAAATCTGCAGAAGTGCCTTCTTCCAAGGGCTGCACCTCCCTTTGCAGCCCACGAAGTATTCTCAGAAGAAGTATAACAAAAAATACCCCCAGGTGCAGAGAGGCAGCTCTGAGGTGTGCTGTCCCCTGTGCTTTTATTGCACTCTCCACAGGCTGTGACCTCCGGAAGACAAAAAGATGTCCCTTCCTTTCACCTTGACATTTGTCAGTAAATGATCCAGATTTCCTCTGCTGGAGCGGCAGCTCCAGCCTGTGCTCCCCCTCTTCCCATCCCCTCAAGCCAGTGCTGCAGCAGCTTTCCCAACGGAGAGCTGCGAGCTCCGGCAGCGAGGACCGGCTCTGTGCAGGGCCTCGTAACTACCCAACAGGGAGCAAAAGCTTTTTGGCTCGGGAAGGAGGGATGTAAACAGGACTGTCTCTTACAACCAAGGAGAGCAAACAGCTCTGAGCTGCAGCCATGCAGATGAAAAAATCATCCTGTAATTTTTTTTATACAAGGCAGTAGAGACAGGTATTTAAAAAACCCACAACTCCCAATTTGCCTGAGTCAAGATATTTAAATAATAAACCGTAACTTGTGCCAGCATGGCTTCCTTGATGAAAACCCGTGCTATCGTCACACCCACAAGAAGCTGCTCTGTGACAAAACCTAAACTTTCTACTGATTGACTGTGTCAGCTACAAGGCTTTACCATGGGAAAATATGGGGGGTTCCCAATCAGGAAAGCCACAGAGAACTCCACAGGTACCCTGCCAGGGGTGGGTGTAAGATGCCTGCACGGGGTCCTGCCGGAGGTCCCCCTGCCACCGGTGGCATTGGCCTTGGTGGACACCTTGTGTGTCAGCGGCTGCAGGCTCAGAGCCTCGCTGCTGGAAGACAAAAGGAGATGTCTGTAGAAAAGCAGGTCAATGACGATTACTCCCAGCGCCCTACGAAACCAGGGCACTGGGAAACCTGTACTCGGTTCTGGGCTCTCCTGCAGACTTCTCCCCTGACCTTGGACTCATCACATAACTTCACTGCCCTTGTTTTCCTGCTATTAACTAGAGCACGTATTGAATAGGACTCGATTTATGAACATGTGTAAAGCGCTTCGATAGCCTAGGGTAAAAGTCAATTAAGACATGGTAAGCAGTTGATGGGCCCAAGCAATTGTTGAAGTAAATGATTCACAAACATACTCTTTTGAGAGTGTCATTAAACCAAAACAGGTTTGCAAATTATTCACCTGTTTCTAGAGGCTGAATAAATGATGGAGGGGGAGAGAGGTGGGGAAGCAGGCAACCAGCAATGCTTCAAAAATGCTTGCGGATGTCCCAGTGAAAACCATGGTGAGGACAAGCCCTTTGGGCATGCAGCCACATGCCAGCAGGCACAGTGAGCTTTGAAAGGGTCCCTCTCCATCCTTGATGGACCCTAGTCTCCCCTTCTGAAGATTTTCCTCATGCTGAGAGAGTTGATGTCTGTCTTCTCAGCTGCGCTGTGCATTGTGCTCAGCTGCAGAGGGAGGGGGCAGGAGGTGCCTGTTCAACTTTTTGGAGAAAACAACCTGCCCCATGTAAGAGCGTGTTCCCGGCAGGGCTGCCGCTGCCGGGGCAGGCTCCTGGGTCAGGCCCTCCTGGCTTACGTTTCTGGAAGGACGCACTGCTGTTGGACATGTCCCAAACTGGCTTTGCAGCTAAGTGTCCACAGAGTGGGCCTGTGACAGGCGGGCTTTGGTGCTTGAAGCTAACCAGACCTTCTAGGGCTCGGCTTTTTTACCTTGCAAGTGCCTCACGCACGTTTCACCGCTGGAGCAGGACATCAGCTCCCCAGTGCACAAAGAAACGTGTTCACAGGGATGGATTAAAGGAGAAAAGCGCTGGATCCCGGGCTGGGAAAGCAGCGTGTAACGCCTGCAAGGGCCGGTGCCTGTGGCTTGCTGAGGGCAAAGAAATGCTTCTCCAGGCCGTAAGCATGGCTCCGCGGGTGGGGGTCTGATGCACCGCTGCCCCGGGAGCTGCCCCAGCCCCACGCGTGTGCTGGGGACCCTGTGGGGTGATGTGGCCATCGCGCCCCAGCCGCCGGGGCTGCTCTGTGCGGGGCGGATGCAGCGGGAAAACAACCACCGTAAAAAAAGGGCAAAAAATTTAAAAAGCGCGGGGGGGGGGGGGGGGGGAGTGAAAAAGAAAGAAAAAAACCGTCTGTTTGGTGGAGGAAACGGCGCTTCTCGGCTGGGATGCTCCGTGCCAGCGGCGGGGGGAGCGCAAGCAGCACCGGGCGGGGCGGGGGGGGGGGGGGGGCGGGACGGGGCGGGGGGGGGCGGGCGGGGCGGACGCCCCGCCCGCCCCCCCCGCCCCGTCCCGCCCCCCCTCCCCGCCCCGCCGAGGGCTCGGTGCCTCCCGGCTGCCGCGGCCGCTGAGCGCGGCGGCCCCAGCCGCTACCGGAGGGTCCTGCGGCGATCGCCCGGAGAGGTGAGTCCCGGCAGGTCGTGGAAGGGGGGAGCGGGGACGAGGACGCGACGCCGACGGGGGGGAGGCTCGGAGGTGTCGCGGGGCGGGCACCGGGGGGGACGCATCCCTCCGTGCTCCGGCTGCTTTGCACCTGCTGGTCCCCCCCCCCCCCCCCCCCTCCAGACCCCCGTTTCTCGAGGGGCTGTCTACCGGCACCCCCAGCCCTGCACAGGGCCCGGCTGCCCTGGGGAGCTCGGCTTGAGCAGCAGTCCCGGGGAAGTTGGTCGGTGCCGGTCGCCGGAGCCGCTCACCTTTATTTCACGCCTGTCGCTGCCGTCCCCGGCGCTCGGGAGCGGGGCAGCGGCTGCAGCTCGGTGCCGGCTCCCGTTGACACCGAGCGGGATGTGGCATCAGGGTCTGAAACATCAACTGCCGCCCCTCTCGGTGTTTGTTCTTATTCCGGTATTTACACAGCAGTCGAACAGATCTTTGGGGTTATTTCCTTTTCGGTGGTTGTTTCAAACCATGTACTGTGGAAAGGAGATGAAAAAAAGCTGT
Source organism: Mycteria americana (assembly GCF_035582795.1). NCBI lineage: Eukaryota > Metazoa > Chordata > Aves > Ciconiiformes > Ciconiidae > Mycteria > Mycteria americana. The sequence continues at coordinate 17,662,812 of NC_134366.1, read as the reverse complement.
TATGTCAGAAGGAGATCTGTGCTGTTATGTCATTTCATAATTGCCTCAGAATTACAAATTATGGCTTTAGTCTGCCACTGGATCTGTGCCAAAGGACTCTTGCATCTATTAAGGGTGGGTTTGGTTTTTTTTTTCCTTTCTTTTTTGTCAAGAGTTGAGAATAATGGCTTTTTTGTGGCATGGACCCTACATGTTAAGTTACTCCAGCCCCTGTCTTTAAGTGAAAATACGACGTAGCTGTTCTGAGTAGTCAGTCTGATCCACACAGTCAAGACATTAAATCTTGGCTAGCGACAATGAGAATTGTGTCCTGCCGAAAACTATTCAGCTACACTTCTTTGCATGAGCTGAAGCATTTTCTCTTTGTTACTTTAAAAGTTCTGATTGTGCCTAGAAATGCTATTGCTGTTTGTGGGTAACAGACACATGGAAAATAGCAACCTTCCAGCTTCAAGCTAAAGAATATCAGATTGATGACAGACAAGGGCTCTGCAGTTCAGAGACGCAGCCATGCAAGAGCCTCAATTTGTGCCAGCGCTTAGTTTGTAATCACAGAAGCTAGATCTGCCTTACACTGCTATGCTCTTGCAGTTCTACCACTCACCATGGTACCACTTGGAGGAAAGAAGCGTGGTCCTGCCAGCTATTCCCTTTGCCAAGGATGCTGAGGGCAGCAGGAGTCCGGAGGAGGTCAAGGCAGGTTGCTGCCACGGGGTAGAGAAGCTGGGCAGGGCTGTCCTCCTCAAGGCAAGGACGCTCTCCTAAGCTGTGCCACCGGGGCATGTTATAATACCAACTAAAATACCAGTTTAGTCTGTTGTTTCGAAGGCTGGGCCCACTTCTGCATCCTCCCTTCCTATGGTGGTGTTCAGGATTTCTCCATGCTCCAACATGTATTCGCCAGCTCTTGGAAAAGACGATCATTCAGAGTCTGCTGGGCTGTGTGTATCAAGTGGCTTATTACAGTAGTATATTGTTCTTTAGATGCATAATTTCACTGGCCTCTTATGACCTAAAAAGCACACAGAAAATAAACAAGGGCATATTGTTCGGTGGGGAAGGATGCAGAAAATTCTTCTGCCTTAGCCGTTAGTTAGGGAAAGATTACTTTTAAGTGTTTCTCCTGATTGTCAGAGAAATGACATGGCACATGTGAGCTTGGTTTTTGCCAAGCAGGCTTTATTTGGAAGGTGAGGCATTTCTGAACTTCTCGGTCACCTTGGAACTAGTTACGAGTGCATAGCAAAGTCCTGCCCAAATCTTCTCTTCTAATTAATTTGGCCAGAGGCCATCCTAATTAACCTTGAGGGAGTTCAGGGGTGGGAGAGCTTGGTATGAAACAATTGTTCTCTTGTAATTTGCTGTTCACAATGTGTTGACCAAGCCACGAGCTGCATCTCTAAAATCCTCTGGGTCTCTTGCTGAAGCCATTACACCGGTTTATTTGGTTTTTAACAGATGTTGTTTTCCACTTCTTGAGTGGAAAGGGTTATCTCACTTTCTGCAACCTTGTTATTGTGCTTTGTTTGAAGAGCCAGTGGACTCGGGCTTGCTGGGGAAGCTTACTCACCAGTTCCAGCTATGAAGGAAGGGGTTGGTCAGCCTTTCATCAGTCTTGATGCAATCATTAAGGTCTCTATGTGAACTGATGGCATCTTTTCACATCTACCTAGAGACAACCCTCAGCTCTTCTGGTATTGGCAGTGCCTGCAGAGAACAAAAATCAGCAGCGGCCTCTTCGTCGCCCAAGTGTATTACAGTTAGGATATTAATAGAATTTGTCAGCCCTAACTTGGACCATCTCAAATGGTGGGGCAAGGGAAGGCGGTTTGCAATCTGAGCTAGTCGAAAAAAGAAAAAAGTTAAAGCTGAGTTCTGCTTGTTGAAAGTGCCGAGGGCACCCTGCAAGTCTCCAAGTGTGTGACGAAGGGGGAAAAATCAACAGCCATTTCTGGAATTTTAGGATGGCCCTTCTTCCCCCATCATGACGGTGGCTGCTCACCTTGTTGGTCCAGGGGGCTCATCCGTGCTCAGGAGCTGGGCCACCTTTCACCAGCCTGGGCTTACCTCACTGGTAGGCAGCTGTGCCCAGCACACGCAGTGCCTCAGCGGCAGGACAGCGCTTGCGTGTAGGCTTCTCGAGTGTCTGTCTTATTTTTTTTCTATGCTAATGCGTACAAATGCTACTTTGGCATTTATTTTCTGGTAGTGCAAGGGGTCGGGGGGAAATCCTGCTGAGACGACAAGGCAGGACACACAGATGCAAGAAAGAAAGATCAAAGGCGTCTATAATACAGGAAGAAGCAGAAGGTCAATCCAGAAGAGAGGGCATTTGATTATACATACAAGGGTAATATAAAAGGGATAACAACACAGGAGAGGATGGAAATGTCTGAAAATGAGTAAACAAACAGATGCGTAAGACTATGCTGAGAATTTATTTACTCCAGCAGACACAATCCTTATCTCTTTCAAAGAGGAGAAGACCACACCAACCTTGGAGCGCCTCTGCTCCCAGCCACGTTTGTGAGCAGGAGAAAGTGTTTGTTTACCGATCTCTCCTCCGTAAGTCCTGGCCTGATGGGCCGGCCCGTCCTGCTGTGATTAGTAGGATGCTAATGTGGGCAATCCTTTTGATCACAGAGCCCAGGCTCTATAAGTCATGTCACTGTCACCTCAAAGAAGTTCAACTACGTGATGGATCCCTTATTAAAAATTTGTACTTTGAAAGATTTAATACAGTTATTACTGAGATCTTTTTTTTTTTTTTGGTTTGTACAGATGGAGAGCTTTTCTGTTAAAAAACATGCAAACAATAATAATGATCCATGTAGTCCTAGCGTGGGAGTAGCTTATTAGCACTTTGCCATAGGTATTTTAGGTGGGATGATTAACCCTTAACATCTTGATTTTAAGATGTGAGCAACAAATGTGATTCCATGCGCTTTGTTCCACCAGAGTGTATTGCTCTGTACAATAGCATCGTAAACAGCATGGAAGCATTCGTCTGAGTCCTAAAAAATATCCTCTTCTGCAGTTCCTTTTTGGGAGGGATAGAGTTGGCTAATTACACTTTGTTTAATAAATGTACTATTTTGTTCTCCTGTTGTGACAAACAAAAGCTGTCATTTGAGGAAATATACCATATGCTGCCAATTGGTCGAAGGACTGGTTATATCTGGAGCACAGAGTAGCAGTGAGTGCTCTTCAACAATTGCTCCTTCTCTGAAAAAAATCTGGACCGATTTCAGTGGAGTAATGTGCTGCTCTGTCATCGGTGGAAGCGAGCTGTTGACATTTTGAAAACCAGCTAATACGAGCAGCGGTATCTGTGCATGCTTGGACGTTTCCTCTCTTCCTTTATGCGTTTACTTCTATTTGGATGCTTATGAGCCTCAGCGAATCAGTGCTCAGTCGGGGCTGGATTGGTCCATGGCAAATTTAAAAATCAACCATATTTCAGATACGAACTCCTATCCGTGCACCGTCAGATATTTATTTCATCATTGTGTGAACGCAGTACTCAAACACCCACATTACTTTAAAAAAAAAATCTAGCGCTCTACCATTTTTTCTTGGCGAATCTGAGAAGGCAAACTTTGAAATATGACCTGAAACCTCCTAACAAATGGGGCTGGCAACCCCGGGAGAGCAGCCGTCACTCGTTAAGGTCTCCCCAGGAGATGCTCTGCTCTCTCTTTCATGCCACAGTGGGTTTGCTGATGCATCTGCACCGGTGAGATACAAGACAGGAATAACTACCTTCTGAGAGTTAAATAAACTCTTCGAGACTCGCTCCTCTTCTCCTCCCCACTTCCTAATTTTATTGGAGACACGTCGTGTCATTAATTTATTCTCTGGCACAGTTCCTCGGTGATTTCAGTCAGGACTTTTTGCTCAAAGAATGCAAAGAGGATGTGAGCTGTAATTTGCACTGTCTGTGAAAAGGAAAAAATGTGAACCCTCCTGCCCATAGGTAATGAGGGTTAAACACAAAATTTCACAGATTTCTTTTCACTTTCGGTGAGATGAATGGGAGGGACACGCAGGCCTGGGAAGATGTGCAGACCCAACACAGAGTTGGCTTATCTTCCAGCAATGACTTTGGCACATCTTCTTCCCATGTAGCAGCAGAGATAATTGTGCATTTAGCACTAGTGGCTTTGAAGCCCTCAGTGTTGGCTGAAATGGGAACTTTTTTGAAGCTTTTTCTGGTGTGTGTCCATGATCTGATACAAGTCCTCTGGTCAAGACTGTTCTTGTGCCTCCACTCAGGTCATCTACTGCCTCTTCTCTGTGCGAGATCCTTCAGTGTGAGTGTGTCTTTTGTGTCTCACTCTCCCTATCCCTCCCATCCCTGGAGGAGAGGCAAAGTTTCTCTTCCTACTAAATGGTGCTTGCCGCCTTGCCAGGCCTGCCCGTCCTCGGCACCCTCTCACTCTTCCCTGCAGAGCAGAGGATGTCAGGACAGGGGGGTGCAAGGTAGGTCATTGGTGGCATTTTGTGATAAAGTGTTCGTTTTACTTTGGACAGTAGTATTGGGGAAAAGCCACATTGTAATTCAGGCAAGGTGGCTATTTATAAGACTGGGAATCTGGTACAGAAGGGTTTTGATTTTGTTGGAGAGAAGATCAGACTGGTAAACAAAGTCTTGTGTACGATGTATGACCCTGGGGAGCTGTGCTTCCAACCCTACTTCTTTGTACATCCCCAGAGGGCTTCAACTCCCCAAAACAAATGCACTGATCCTGCTCGGCTGTATGTGGCTTACCATGGAGGTACATGGAAGTTCATGTGAGCATACAAAGCCAGGGAGCCAGCCCCATAGGAGAGAACGGAGGCCAACAAACTATAATTGAGGAATCAAGGTGGGAAGAACTCAATATTTGAAATATGGAACCTCCAGGTGTGGGGCATGCCAACAAAACAATACCTTTGGGGGGGGGGGAGGAGAGGAGGAATGTAAAAATCTTTAGTTTCCATGCCAAATCCCTTGGTTCTGAGGCAGAGTCTGCTTCATCTGCACTGTTCCTGGTAGATCTTCATTTAGCCTATTCTTGAAAACCTCTGTTGATGGAGATTGACAGCCTCCCAGCGTAACCAGTGGTTAACTATCATCATGGCTAGACAGTTCCTCCTAATATCTAACCTAAATCTCCCTTGCTGCATGCTAAGCCAGTCCCTTCAGTTTTCCACATCTGCAGGGAGCAGGACAAGATTATCACTGCCTTTTAGCAGCCTGACATATTTGAAACTTGTTATCATCTCTCATCCTCTCACCCTCACTCCTCCTCCCGTTTCTTTCAACTAAACAAGCCCACTTCTTGTACCCTCTTCTCAAGGGGTCACACTTCCTAAACTTTTAATTCTTGTGAGCAAGTGGGAGGGAGCAGCATCTCGCTTGAGGTAGGGCTCAAAACGGGATATAGGGCTGAGAGGAATAAAGAGCCTGACGTGATGCTCCTCTTAGTACATCTCCAAGCATATTCACCTGTGTGTACCAAGCCCTGCGCTACTCTTGTCGTCTCTCTTTGCAGCTCTAGCCCCCAAGACTCCTTGCCATACTGCTCCATTTTGCACTTTTGCATTGCATCCTTGTTCTTCACCATGGTGCTTTACGCCTGCCTGTATTGAATCTCAGTCATTCATTTCAGACTGGGTCTCTAATTTATTAAGATTTTATTCTAATTGTAATCCCTGAAAATGCTCCCAGCACTCCCTACAGATTTGTAATTATAATCTTTATTCTAATTTACAAGTCATTAGTGGAAATAACGAATAGAGCAAGACCCCAGGCACAGACCTTATGTAGCTTTTCAGGTTGACATTGAATTTACTAACTATTCCTTGAGCACAGATACAAAACATTTGTATACCCACCTATACCTAAATTGTATTCACCTGGTTTGCATGTAAGACTATCACATGCATCCATCAAAAGCTTTCCTCGTTCCAATGTGCGACTTCTACTGTTTTTCCCTCCCTAGTCACTCCGCTCCCAACTCCGTCAAAGAAGAAAATTAAATTGATTAGACTTAATTTGTTCTTGACAAGTCTGTGTTTTCTGGTTTCTCATGACTTTATCATGTGGGAGTGGATGCAGCTGCAGTGCGGGGTGGGAAGCAGGGAGCTGGAAAGTCCGCTGCTCCTCCTGGATCACATACTCGCTCCCTCCCGCTCCACGATAAATCGACACCTGCTATAAGTATTTACAAGTGGGTTGAATAATAATTTGTCTGAGTCAATATCAAAGCCAGGCTGTCTGGTCTATGATACCTCAGATCTGTCTCCTTCCCCCTTTTGTTTGAAGTTAGAGAATATGTTTGCCCTTCGCCTATCCTTTGAGAATTTCTAGGAGGTATTTACTCATGGCTTGGAGGCTGCCCTGGCTAGTTCCCTACTCCTTCCTTACTCCTAGCCTACGCTTAATTAAGCCCTGCTGAGTTGAATACATCCAACTTACATTAATATTCTCTAATCTCTCTTTCCCGTGTTCTAGACTATCTTTGCATTAATTATCTAATATTTTATCATAGTGAACATTATTGTTGAAGGCTCTTCAAGCACATGAATTTTATCTTTCCCGATGGAGCGTGTGTCTGCAAGCCAGTGAAGGTGGTGGTGGTTGTTTCCGCAGCGGAGGGCAGGGGCACGGCGTGCCGAGGCAGCTGCACACACAGCAGCACAGCAGCCTGCCGCTTACAGTCCCATCTGACTTTATTGTCCCAAAAAAAGATGAAATGATCAAGGTAAAAGCCTCATTTAATGTGTTTGGTTTTGATAAGCTGTCTCATATGCACACATGCAAAACCAGAGTGAGAAAACAGGAGCGATTACGATGGCCAAAGACTTACATATTCTCCTGGGATGTAGCTCAGGGTTATATTTAGACTGAGCGAGTAGTACCATCTAGTATTGAAACTTCTACTACAAGAACCTGTTTTCCATTGCTGTAGTCTGTCAGGCTTTTATCACTTGATCTGAGACTTTCAGGTTGTGTCTCTCTCTCAGGATAAATTTATTTTAATATCATCAGCTAAACCAATTCAACCATTTCCAAGGAAAACTGGGGGGGGAGGGGGGGTGTGTGTGGAGAAGGAATGTTGTTTTGCCCACATTAAAAAGGGGAAAGAAAAGAAATCTTCCAGCTGTTTGATTGAGAGCTGCAGTGCCATCATGTTCAGAAACAGGATCTGTGGTGACAAGGCTCGAAGACGTCCATGCATGTTCTCGCCAGACTCCTCTCTGTTTCTAGCTGCTCTGTTTTCTGAAGATTTTTTCCTCCCATCCATCAGCACCTCACAGCATCTGGTGCTGAGCAGCCCGCTCGTGACACAGCCCTGCGCAGGGACAGCGCTTGTGCCCTAACCGCTCCAACAGACGTGCGAGCAGAGCATGTCTGCGTAGCCCCCGCGCAGTGCCCCTGCCAGGGCTGCAGCAGTGGAGCTGGATTGTCCCCAGAATGACAGCTCCTGCTTTTTCCAGGTAAAGGTGAGACAGGGTCTCGGACCTGGGAGCGGAGAGCAGGCACGGAGGTGCTTCTGCTGGAAACGTAGGTGGGACAGAGGCTGGTTATCAGGAGGGGAAGGAGGAAAACTGGGGTGAGGGATGTGAACAGAGGACTGGCGGGGAGAAGCTGTAAGGGCTGCAGGGCAGGGTGGGCTGGTTAGCATGGCGGTGGGCTGTGCGGTAAGAGCGGCCGGACTGGTGGGACCAGGAGACGGGAAGGCAGGGGAGGGATGCTGGGGGGCAGCGGGAAGGACAGGTGGCTCTGACCGGCCAGAAGGTTGGGAAGTGGGAAATGAAGGCAGCGGTGCACATGGTGGTGAGGAGCTGACAGGCGTGGGAGGGAGATGGGGACTGCCTGGACAAAAGCGTTCGTGCTGGATTAGATAGGCAGAGGGACAGAGGAGAGCAAGGTAGACGAATTACTGCAACCAATTTTTTGGCTCATCCCATGTCTTCATTGTGTGGGCACCTGACTTGAGACACTTGGCTTGATGTGGAGAGGCACTAGGTTCTTGCAGCAGTTGCTTTGAACGTACCTAGCTCAGTTTTAAGGCTAAGTGCTTTGAAAAATCAGATTGTAGACACTTCAGACTGGGTGCCTAGAGGGGAGAGGGTTGTTTTCACTTTAGACTATCTACATAAATATTTCTGTCTGGCACATGTCTGATACGAAATGGGAATAATGTCACCCAGACGTGAGTGAAGATAAGCTAGTTTAATGTGTGACCCATCTGGATAATATGCTTTGTAATTCAGATGCTTGTTAGTAACTCTGTCTTCAGAACAGTGTTTGGATAGCTGCTGTAGATAAAGCCTAGGAAGACTAGCATCACCTAGCCTGCGTATCAAACGAGGCAGGAGTCCTGCAGACTTCAGTAGCCTGAAGTCATGTAATTACAGACTGCGGCAACTCCTGCGTCCATGCAGGGTGCCTGGATTTTGGCAATTCATGATGTTTGTATGCTTCATTTTGCAATATGAATCATGTTCCTTTGATGTTTTCTTTTCTGTAAAGTTGTACAGAATAACTTGCAAAGATGTTATAAATAGTTCTGCAGAGGTGGGCAGGGCAAATCATGCGCAACAAGGAGTTTCAGGGGTCGTATTCCAACAGTTAAAGGGTTGCCACCTTCCATTTTATTTCAGGTAGCAGAGGGCAGAGAGATGTAACAGAGGACAGCCAGGGCCAAATTCTCTGTCGCTTCTGGTCTCCCACCCAGTATGTGGGTGCTGTGCCAGGATGCTCTCTGGAGCCAGGGCTGACCAAAGGAGCACACTGATGGGCTGCTCTAAACGCCATGCAGAGAGGGTTCAGCGGCATGCAGGCCATTTCAGAGCACAGAGGGAAGAGCTGCTTCTGCCACTGCCGCAAGTGTTGGCATTCATCATCGCTGGTACTGGTCATCGTACAGGTGGGGGTGGTACTCCCCAAAATAATAAGGCTTGGGAACCCCTGCCACTGAAAAAAACCTGCAGATAAAGGCAGACTATCAACAGAAACCAGCGCGTTTCCCCCACTGAGAATGGGCTCCGGCAGCAGCTCAGAGGAAACTCTAGCACCAGATTTCTTCAGGATGTCTTTTGGGACTGCTTTGGGCTTTTCTCAGGGCCAGAGATGAGATCGCCGCTCTTGGACAGAGCACCCCGAGCCGAGGTGCTCTGATGACGTTTCCATCTGGTGGTCCCATTGTGTCCCGCTCGCCGAGGCTGCGGGTCCCCATTGTGTCCCCGTGTACGCGGGGGCTGATGCCGATTTCCGCCAGGCAGCCTGCGCTTGTTGCTTTGCATCTGAGAGTGCTGCTGAGAAGTTTCCAGAGAAAAGCTTGGCCCCTGTTTCCAGTGTAATGCAGAGTTGTACCGGCTGACGGGGACAAGTCGGAAACACTGGCAAGATAGCAGGCATCCTCAGGAAGCAAACCCTATCAGAAAGCACTGATGTCATTGGCAAAGAAAACAAATGAGCGCTGGAAAAACAAACTGTTTTCCAGCGTTGTTGATCTTCCCTCAAATTAGAAGCTCTGCACAGCCTTTACTCTTTGGCCCAGTCTGACAGATTATTTACAAGACAGTGCTGCAGCAATGGTTTTGTTACTCCTGCCAATCCAATTCCTTTGATTTTATTTTTTAGATTTATTTATCTAAGGGAGGGTGGGAAGAGCATCCCAGCACTGCAGCCAGCTTTGGAAAGCTGGCCAGCATCCTTGCGGACGTTGGGTGCTGACATGGTTGATGTCCTGCAGGCTTTGCTCGGGCAGGGCCTCCAGCTCCCCTGGCCCTGGCCAGCTCCGATGTGGGGGGACGGTACCTCCCTGCGACTTCTGCGCAGCCCTTCGAGGCAGGTGTCCTGACAGCGTCCGGGCTAGCGGCCACCCGCCACCACTGCTGCTGGCTCCTTGGAGCTTGTGCCGTGGGCACGGAGCATTTCTCCGTGTGGTGGGTCTGGGATAGCTCATCGGGGGCTTTGGTGCCAAGGGCACCGCGGCAAGCAGAGGGGTGCAGGCTTCTCGGGCTTGTTTGTTCCCATTGCGGAGCTGCGATGGGCACAGTGATAGCATCCCGCTCCCAGCCGGGCCTTCCCACTGCCCGTAGCACTGCGGGATTTTCCCTTCCACACGTGATAAGTTTGCAGAGCAGGAGGAGACAGTCGCACCAGTTCCTCACGGTTCATTTCCACACCGTCGCTCCTCACCACCGGTGCCAAAAGGAGGATCAGAGTAAACCCCACGGGCTGGAGGTTTCTTGCCCACTCGCCTTTGCCTCTCTGATGCACCATGGCTGCAGCGGGCGGCAGAGAGAGGGTTAAGCTGCGCTCCAAGCCAGCCTGACAATAATAGCAGGAAAAGCACATTTCTTCCTTACACCTGCGAGCACTCAGATGGGCTTTCTGCTGTTTATGGTAGTCACATTGGATCTTTCTCTTGTTAGAGGCTGAACAGCTCTAGCAGCCAGCTGTTCCCCTTGCTCTGCTCGTACCTGGCTCCTTGCACGGTCCGGGGCGGCAGGTGGATGGAAAATCAACCTTTTAGGTCAGCATTCAAAAATAATCCACAAAGCCTTCCCTTCCTTCCAAGAGGGAAGGGTCCTGCTCCTCCCTGCTTTCTGCCTGCTTGTACTTACCGCTGGCTCGCTTACTCAGAGCACTTACTGGGAATTTGGAGTCCTGTTCTAGCAAGGGATAGTCCTAAAATATCTTCGGCACAGAGCTTTATTTCTCTGTTTTTAAAGGGTGTGTAGTGTTACATGTGTGAAAAGGGAAGAGATTCATTAAGCACTAGAGACAAACCGGTTTAAGTGCTCAGCAGGCTCTCAGGCTGAAAAGCCACTTTTGCAGCGTTCCAGGTTACCAGTTAAATCGTGGCTCTGCATAAAAATTGTGCGCGTTTTTCCACACTGTGGGCTGTCCTCGGGCGAGCGCCGTGGCCGCTGCGGGCAGTGCATGGCAGAGGCGGCTGGAGGGTCCCTGTGTGCCCGGGAGCCACACGCCAGGCTGGCCCGGAGTGGCTGGCCAGACCGGCTCTGCAGTCTGCAGAGCATCCAGGAGACAGGGCGGGAGCAGAAAATGGATGGGGCGCTGGATAGGCAAAAAGTGGCCATAATATATGGAGTGCTGCACCACAGAAACTGCTTTATATTCTAAGCCAACCCATCAACTCCTCCGTATACGTAGCCTGAGAGATTCAGTACTAATAAATGTGCAGCAGCCATCTCAGTAGTTGCTCCATCTAAAGTAAATTATTGTTAACAGCAGTGACCAAAGTTCTCTTTCTTCTTGCCCAAGGAGAGCATTAGAGCCCGGTGTAGAAGATGCACTTGCTTTTCGTTATATTTGCAGAGACAATCTCCTTTTGAGCAGCTGCCAGTGCTGGGCTCCTGTCCCTTAGGTAGGCCTGCTATTACTAAGGATGCACACTACTCACCAGGCATGTTAAATGAACTCTTCATGCAGGAAAATCATCTCGAGTGTTTTATGTTTTACATAACAAATCTATTTCTGTGTGTTTCACTTCTTTATGCACCTTTTTTCTTCTTTCCTTCTTCTGGTAACACAGTTCCAACAAGGAGGAGCGTACCAGAATGGCTCCATTGTTGTGCACAACCTACAGAACAGATCATTACCTTCCACTCATTTTAAAACTCTGGAAGAATGGGTATTCTGTAATTGCCATAACAAGCTGGGAGAGTGCTATAGACAATAGAGATTGTTTCTGGCCAACTAATTCAGTTTGCTGAATCTTTGCTGTAGTCAATGCAGAACTGAGGGCTGTCTCTGGGAAGAAAAGTCTTGACTGTCCCGTGTCTTAGAAATCATTGAGACACAATAGACACGGGCATCTCAGGTTGTTTCCAGTCATTTTACGCAGTGGAAGTGTGCTGTAAAAATAGACCATACTTGAAATCTTAGGTTTTGTATTATTCTAGTTGAGGATTACTGATTTCCAGCAGGCCAACGCAGGCCAAAAAGAAAGTAATCTGTAACAAGGACTGTTCAACTAGGGTATTGCATGATATTACCTGGGTTTCTCATGTGGTTGCATAATTCATTTTTGTTCTCATGCATATTTTGTCCTTGTTCATGTGAACATTTTTTCTTAATTGGAATATGCAGAGCTGTAGGGAGAGGCGTATTGCCCTGTAATCTGCTCCCTCCTCCTGCAGCAACTTAAAACATAATACAGAGCACGCTTCTCCATGACTGGGGAAAAATTGTTTTTTAAGGAAATGCCTGACTCAAATTGTGGGCTTACTTCCGGTGCAAAGATTTTTTTTGAGATCACTTAGTGAAATCTGAAAGCCGCAATCACCAGTGAATTCTTCAGTGAAACGGACTGAGTCAGCAGCAGCACGGCATCTGCTGCTTGGCTGAGTGCACGGAGGTGTATTGTCTAGGGAAGGTCAGCACATGATTCATCAGCATCTGCATGCACTTTGCTTCACCTATTTTATTATAAGGGTGGAAGACTGAGGCCAGGGGATGAGACTCCTAGCTTCAGCAGCCTACCAGGTGATCAGAGGTATCTTTCCTTGTTTAAAGGGGCCTTCTGTTTGTTTTTGGTTTTGTTTTCCAGGGATGGGTCCTGCTGGAAAGAGCTTTCTGATGGCACAGCTGTGAGCGAAACCAGCACAATATGTTCAGTGTTGAGGACCTCCTGATTTCTCATGGATACAAATTGTCAAAAAATCCCCCTGTGTCATACGAGAACAGATATGATGGATACCGGCATGAAATCGCAGGAAACAGATCTGCTCAGAGAACGCTGAACGGGTTTGAGGCAGAATCGAGAGCCGGGGCATACAGCAAGAAACCTCTCGTGAAAACCAACTCGAGCAGCACTGAGAGCAGCCATGGGAGCCAAGGGAGGCAAGCAGGTCCTGGTTACCACCGTGACCTTCAGGGTTTGTCCACTTTTCATACTTCAGAAGGGGGGTAAGTTTCAGCATCATGCCATGGCTTTGCTTTCTCCTCCTTTTGGTCCTGACAGATAACTAAGCATGACCCTAACCCTTGACACCATCTTCCTGTGATCCTTTCCTGCTCCCATACTAGTGACCATTTCCACACACTGCAAGTCCACACGAAGCAGTGGCACATCCATTCACCTTCTGCTAGAGCAAGGCCTTTGAGAATATTGGGGTGATGGGAAGTGGCTGAGTGTGGGAAAATTTCATTTACTAATACAGTCTGTATCAGAAAGGCCTTTCTGATGGGCTTAGAAAAGCTCAGTCCAAGTACCGTAAAAAAAAGGGGCAAAAGCTCTTCCTTTTCTTCAGTTTTAAAAAACTGGACCCAGCTTCTTCTGCCACATACACACCCTGGTTTTTGCTGTAGATTCAGCCACGTGCAGCTATCGGTGGGTGTTCCTACATGCGGCAAGGACTCCATTGGGTTTTTTAAGGCCACTCTCGTGGAGTAAACATGAGAAGGTGCCTGTTCGTTGCTTTTTAAAACAGCTCAAAGCCAGTGGAAGCTCTTGTTGTCACTCCATAAAATGTGCTTGTACAACTGTGGCTTGCTTAACAGGGAGTACGTGCATGCTGGGGCTGGGGCAGCTGGGCAGGAAGAGCTGTGTGTACACACCGCGGCTCGGCCATTGTTCTGCGGCTATTTGAGTGCTGCAGATGAACAAAGGAAAGGGGCTAGAGCAGGACTGGAAGCCAGCCCAAATGTGACGATGATTTTTGAGGAAAAGCCCCTTCCTCCTGCCGAATGGGCTTGAAACTGAAAGCAGGGGAAAACGCTGTCGCCTTGGGAGCTTGTCCTCTTACGAAGACCTTCAGTAACACGTGGCAAAGGCACATGTCCCCTGACTGCTGGGCTCGTCTGCTCTTTCCCTTCATATCTCTTCCCCTTGTGAACCTGCTTGCCTGGAGCAGGAATGGCTCCTGGCTGCCAGCTAGGATAATGGGCAGGAAGAGAGGTAAAGCAGTCCTAGGGCAGCAAGTCCCAGCCGCGGTGAAGGTCCCCAGGTGGAACTATCCCTTCTGGAGAAGGAAGGAGAGGACACAAGTTTAAAGGTGGTAAGAAGGATCCTTCATGGTGTGTTTTGGGTGAAGGAAACTGGACGACAGTAAAGTGAGAAAAGATGCTGAAAAAGAATGAAACGGCAAAAGGTTTTGAAGCAGGGGAAGAGAGTGTGCAGGGGTGTCAAGGAAGGTGATGCTTGGCCTTGGAGCAGAGTTCACAGCGTGGAGAAAAACCGGTGTGAAGAAGGTATGGCTGTGCGAGGCTGGAAGCGACCGCAGTGCTGCCGGTCCCAGGCCCTGTAAGGCAGAGCCTGGCGGGGGCACGGCAGGCGGGAGGGCTGCTGCCTCCCGGCCTCCCGCCTCTCCGGGGCTCTGCGGGGCCTCGCGCGCCCGCCCCGTGCCTCCGACGTGGACGTGGCAGAGGTATCTGTGACTGCTGGTGTAGGCTCAGTACAAAATAATGCTCTCCGACAGTTTAAACGTCTCTTTCTAACATCTCAAAACGCAAGGGGTGAAACCTGTCAGTCTACAGTGTAGTTACGTATTACATCCTGGTTTTAAAAAGTGGCTTTTCCCCATAAAATAGGGCATGCAGCCCCGGAAATGGCTTTGTCACACTTCCACAAAAATAGAAATCTTTTCTGACTGTTGTTGCTACAGCAGACTCTGATTCCCAGTGGGCCTGTTGGGAACTCCACAAGGCACTAGCAGCTATGAACAAGGGAAAACCTCTGCACCAGCCGTCCCTCCCGTGCCATCCCCGGGCGCGCAGGGTACCTCTGGCGCAGGGCGCGGCGCTGCCGCCGCCCTGCTGGTACAGGAGGGGAGGAGCGAGCGCTCGGGGCCGGCCCAGGAAGGCTGCCTGCAGCCTCACTGCTGCAGCACCTGCGCTCCCGAAACCGGCACACAGCTGCTGCGCTGCAGGGTGACAGTCCCGCTCCAGACCCACTCCCGACCCACGCCCCTGCTCTGGGGAAGCATCCGAGGCGCGGGGCTGCCGTGCAAGCGTGAGCTGTTTCAAAAGCGAAGAGAGGATTTTTGTGATGGCCCACTTTGGGGTGTTTTGGCCTGTTACGGGTGGGCCGTGGTGAACTCCCCCAGGGATTTTGATCGCTGTCTGGTTTCTGGACCGTTGCAGGAAATAGGTTCCTGGTTCTCAGGCTGGGACAGAACTGCACACTGCAGAGACTTGGGGACCATTTGGGCCCAAAGAGGGGACAACCACCCGGCAGGGTCCAGCACAAAGACACTGCTCTTCGGGCATTGCAGGTTTCCTGCAACCATCTCCTGACGCTGCCTTCCAGTGCAGCACAGTGGCAGGAGAAGGTCAGAAGAGGCAGTGTGTGTCCCAGCTACCTTCACAGACCTTGACCAGCTCCACAGCAATTTGGAGCATGACTCAGGCTCCTCAGATGAGGAATTATCTACACCACACTCATGCTCAGACCACTGATGCAGAAGAACTAATCACCCTCCAAACACGACAGAAGTGAGTGATGTTGCCCACCTCATTGCTGCCTTCACAGACAGGTTTGCAGGGCTCAGGGTGTTTCATGATGGCAGGGGATGATGCTGTTGTCTCCGCTCATTGGGATTGTTCTGCTGATCAGTCCTTGCTGAGGAGGAGGAGAGAGGCTTTATAGCAACTGCAGGTGGGCACATCACACCCCGCCGCTGCTGCTTGCAAGGGGGGAGTGACGCCCCAGCAGAGGGGGAGGTGGTGTGTTGCTCCATCCCGTTGTCCTTCAGGCAAAGCGTGGGGCAGCAGATGGTGGGAGGGCTGTCCTGGCTGTCCTTGCTTAACTAAGCATTAGGAGGCCACACAGTAAAGGTTTGGAAGAGGAGACGAGGCAAATAAAATGGGAAAGCTGAGCCCATGGGTAGAGATGAGAGGGTTCACAGAAGGAGAACTCCCTCCTGCTTCTCTTCTGAGTGGAGAGAAGAGGCACTTTGTTTAGCTATTTGTGTGGGAGGAACTATGTTGGTAGCTAGCAAATTTAGAGATAAATAGATAGCATAATTGATGAGATTACCTGCTGGAAAAATTAGAAGACTGTACTGTGTTTCCCAGTGTTGAGGCTTGGAAGAATGTATGTGAGGATAGGATCCCAAAATAGAACAGCAGGTGCCTGTGTCCAGAACAGCCCTCTGAAAATTTTTTCCCCCTTGCTGCCAAATCCTGGAAATTTCTTAACAGTGCCTCCTCATTGGGCACAAGGTCTGTGCCGGTGCCTGCGGCTCACCCACCCTGAGCTACTGTGTGCCTAATGCCTACTGCTTGCATGCTGGCATCCAGAACAGGGACAGGAGCTCCCACGGTATTGCTAGATAGCCCTGCAGTGGCCTCATTCTGCAGGGTTTTGACTTGATAGCCTGTGCCACACTCCTTCGCTTCTAGCCCTGTTCTGTGAGTCGTGCAAGGTCCTGTTGGTCCAGCGTTGCCCTGGGGGAAGTGGGCAGCTTCAACCCATCGCTCTGAGAGCGGCAGCTCAGTGAAATGCAGTCATGCAGCCGGTGCAGGGTGGACTGATGGCCTCATTGCTTGCAAAGGCCTAAAATTCATAGAAAGCTAGCAATAGTTTATTTTTTTAAATGGTTTTCATTGGATTAATTTTATATAGAATCAATTCAAAGCACTTTATGACAGCAAATGTGATATTTGTTAGAAGCAGGCCTGTTTGTTAGAAAAGAGTTCATAATGTAAAATCTAACTCCTTGTCCCATGGGACCGCTCCATCCTTGGCACCCCTCCCAGCTGGGAAGCACTTGCAAGTCGCTGTATCTGGGTGTGCATTTCTTCGTGCGTCAGTACCATTGCATCATGGAGTGAGACAGAATTGCATAGTGGCAGGGTTGGAGACTAGCTGCTGCTAAGAGGGACTGTGCGATCTCTCCATTGATAATGTCATGGACGCAAAGACTGCAGCATGACTGGCATTTGCCATCCGGAGATGTAGCATTGCTGAGGCTGTAGTGAAGTATTTTGAACTTGGGGTGGCTCTCGGATGCTTCCCCTTCCTACCACTTCATTCGACTGCAAGACCCAAAAGTGTCATATATCCTGGAAGGAGCCACTCTGCCACAGTGGCAGCCACAAGCAGTGTGGTTGTGCCCTGCTGCCCGCCTGCTGCGTGCAGGTGAGCAGGAGCCACTCTCCATCTTTGGGAGCAGAGGAGTCTTCAGGCTGGAGCTAAGGTGGAGGGTCCTTGGGGAGACCGGGGCATCCTCTTCCCACTGCTCAGTGCAGTGCCATCCTCCCCAGAGGCTTGCGGGGCCCAGGAAACGGGCTGTCTGTGTAACCACCTCTAGTACCTGAGCCAGAAGCTGGAGAGACTGATATTGTCCACCTTGTCAATAGATCATAGAAAAGATCAGGTTTAAAATGCTCTAAATACCTCCTTTTAAGTGTCTTTTCTACATTCGTGTTGCAATGATGACATAGTACAGGTCACAGTGGCTTGTATCATGTTCAGAAATTTATTACTGGAGCCTAGTTATTAATCTTTAAATTTATTTTTAAAGATTAAATCTTTTAAACAGCTTTTAGTAAATGGAGGAACATCCTTTCTGTAACTGAAGCCATACTAACTAAGGGCTAATTTACTTTAATGAATGTCTGAGCTTGGGTTTTGTTTGTTTTTAAAAAAGCAAACTAACCCAGACTCTTCTGTTTTAGTGGTTTCCTAGGAAAGAGTCGAGTAATGCTTCCTTCCCTATTCCTGATTTCCTATTAAAACTTTTAAACATCCAGCCCGTTCCATTCCTGTGCTGTTAGTTGCAATTGTTGCAAATCTCAGTATTATTGTCTACCATACCTCCTTTCCCCAATATTTTTATATTCGGGTTGATAAGAATTTGGGTTTAGGTTGGGTTTTTTTTAATGGTGAATTAAGCTTTGCAACAACATGTCTGGAAATTTAACGATCAAGATTTTTAGATGCTTTTCTAAAAGACATGCTACCACTGAAGCAGGAGTCATTTTAGGGAAGTCTGATGGCCTGCGTTGAGCAAGCTGTCAGACTAAATAATCGTAATGGTCTCTGCTGATCTTGGAATCTATGACTCTGTACTTCCTGCAATTTCTGTAGACCCTTTTACAATGATGGTTAAAATCAAACAGAAAGAGCAATCTGTCCGTTCCCTCCTCGCTATTGCTAGATGCTTTTCCTCACCTCGTTTTGTAAACGCAGATACAAATGGTGCCATAGCAGCATGGGGATGAGATGAAAAAGGTAGATTTGATAATCTCAGAAGAATTTGTTCAGCTGCATGTTTCCACATGGAGAGAGGCATGGAAATGTTCATTGTTACAGCAATCAACTTTCCAATATAGGAGGTGTCCTGTTACATCTCACTGATTAATGAAGACTTCTGTTACTTCCTGGGGTTCAGCGATCGAACTGTACTTTGTCGTTCAGAGGCAGGATATTTTGCTCAGATCTTAAGTCTTAATCCAGTTGAATTAATATGAACAAGATTCTCCTTATCCCAGTTTGGGTTTTAAACTTTTATAGTCATAGGATGAAGTTAACATACGTACAAGAAAATTGCTATGGGTCTGGATTGCTTAGTTTTCCTTCCAAATTTTGAATTGTATTATGTTTTCATAAGCTACTATTTGAATAGATCATTGTTTTTAGTAAAAAAGAGCCAGATGACATTGTTTGTATACCTTGGGGTGGAGGGAAGAGAAAGAAATTCTTGGGTTCTATCTACATACTTGTCCTATTTCTGTCAATTTTGATTTTTCTTTCCAGTCTTATGCTGGTGGCAGCTACATAGTGTAAAGGCAGTTACAGTGTTGGACACCTTAGGTACAAGAATAGCAGAACATGGTTCAAGTAGAAGATTAATTATTTATACAGAAAGGTACCAATTTTGTTGAGCAGTATATTAAATAGTTTGCAGTCTGTTAAGAGCACACAAAGAACCTATTCTGTTCATGTAAATCTGTGTTCTGAATTTCTAATCCGCAATACAGTGTCTAATATCTTTCATATTTCAGTAACAGATTGCTGGAGTTAATCCCTCTTTTATTTAACAGTGTTATACTTCTTTTGAGGTATTTTAGATTTCAAATATTGGTTCCACCTTACTCAGAACTGTGCTGATACATCACCATTGTTGTGGCATATATCATTTCATCCAAAGCACTTTGAAGAAATTTGTTCCCTTTGAAAGATGAACAAGAATCAACATTGGAAATGACATGTTTAATTTCAGCTCCTGTACTAGGATGCAAATCATGCTTCTTACAGAATATATCTTATGAAATAGCCCCCTACCTGTTCTCCCTACCTCTGCTTTTTAGCTTTGGATTCCTATTAAACTTGCGTACCACTGTACTCCCCTTGACGTCTATAGATTTTTGATGTAGCAGAGTGCAGAAATAAGTTCAACACAATCATTTCTGGTTTTCTGGTGTCCATTGAGGATGGTTGTGCATGTTTGCACAGCATGTAACTGTGTGCATTTGTTTCTCTTTCTAACAGCTTTGCATAGCTAACAACATGCCAGCAGAGCATCAGTCCCTTCCTTTACTCATGTAAATGACTGACTTTTAAATCCGCCCATTAAAATCATAAAGTCATCTGTTTGCGAATAGATTACACAAACCCCATTGGCATAACTCAACATTTGACCTCCTAATGGCCTTACCCATAAGGGAAAGACAGGGCATCTGTGCAAACTGCCTGTGACGCTGTGTTTCTTTTTCAGGGTTTATGACAGGCCTCAATTAGCATGGTCTTCCCAGCCCAAGACTGACAAAGATCTTGCCTACTGGAGAAGACGAGGACAGGACTTCAGCGTGCTCCTGGGCTACTCCCAGAAAGGCGGTGTGGAAATGCAAGGCCTGGCTGCAGCCCCGGGGGCACCCCGGCACCCCAGGGAGAGTCAGCTGAAGGTGGGGACGGGCGCGGGGTGCATCAGACGAAGCGGCTTGCAGGAGAGCTGTGAAGTGCCTGGCGACTGCAAATGGCAAAGTCTGGGGATGGAAAGCTGGAACCAGCCAAAAAAGGTAGGGAGGCAAATGTCCGAGGGTGACAGGGAGAAGCTGCTTCAAGAGCTGTATTCACTGACCCTGGGAGACAATGTACTGAGCACCCACAACAAGGGGAAATCGCAGTCCTTGCCGAGGGTCCTTTCGCCGGAGAGCATGAGGTGTGTGGAAATGCCCTCTCTGACCAACAGTAACAACTCACTCAGCGTAACTAAAACCCCCTCCTATCCCCCAAACAGACTGAGTGTGGAACCAGCCAAGCACCCTGAAACGGGAGGCCATTTCCTTCCCCTGGTGAAACCCAAGTACGGGAGACCTCTGAAGCCTCCATCCTATGAACTGCAGCGGCAGGTGAGGGCACCTGCAGAAACCGTGGGTTTCCAGGACCACTACCAGAAAGACAAACCCATCTCCTACTTAGCCAAAGTTAATGAGCCAAGGCAAGATGCTTGCATTCAAGACTCTGGTTTGGAGCCCCCGGTCTACGTACCTCCTCCTTCTTACAAATCCCCTCCTCACCAAAACGTGACCCCACATCCCCTCAATGAAGTGCCTAACACCAACTCGTACACCACCAGCGACCAGCAGGGTCCTGCAGAGCGGGCTGTCCCCTGCCAACGACCAGCTGCGAATGCTTTGGAAGTGGGGGGGGACCCTTGCAAAGACAACCATCTTCCTCACGGGAAGCAAAGCCATGCGAGGCGCCCCAATGACTACCTGCGCTCTGTTCAGTATATTCCCTTTGATGATCCTCGGATACGACATATTAAAATTGCACCACCAGAAGGTCTGCAGGACAACACTAAATACACTGAAACTGCATGTAGTCCCAGTTCTGGTGCTTTGCAAGAGAGAGATCTTGAAGTACAGTACAACAGTGCCTTTTTGGATGCATCAAACTTGCCCAATTCTGCAAAGGGAGAAAGAACTTCCGACAGCTCCACCCCTAGCAACAGGTGGTTGGCACCGTCCATCCGAGATCAGGAAAATTGTGCCTTGCCGGACCAAAGAGACAGTTGTAGCACAACTAATCACAGCCCCCGTAACGAAGCCAGTGCAGAGTACACAAAAGGCAAACTTTCTGTAAGAAATTCACATATGGACAGCACCTGTGAGACTGTTACAAAAGTGAAAAAGTTTGAACCTGGAACTGGGATGCAGAGCAAAAAGAGTTCAAAGAAAAAAATGAATGAAACTATATTTTGTTTGGTCTCTATCCCAGTTAAATCAGAATCCAATCTGCCAGATACAGATAGGAACAACAACATAACCCAGAGCCCTGATAAGAATGGGTTTGATAACAATGGGGCTTTGCAAGAACAAAGTCTCTTAAGTATGTCTTCAACAGACTTGGAGTTACAAGCGCTTACAGGAAGCATGACCAATAAAAATGAGTTACAAAAACAAGAGCTGTGGAGACCAGAAGAGTTCAAACAAATGAATGACCTCAGATTTATTCAGCCTACAAAACACAGAGAGCTCAAATACTCTGGCTCCTGGCCAGGTGATCAGTACAAAGACCAGCAGACACAGACCAGTTTCACCGAAGAACCTAAAAGCCCACAATTTTTCCATGGTACAAAGCCTGGGCAGCCCAATAGTAACAAACTGCTGTCTCCGAAGCTCCTAGGATGTACAGCATCCACAATAGGGTCAAAACAGACAGGGCTTCCTTCTGACGAGAGAAGCTGCAGACAGAGTGCTTACGGTATGAAGGGTCAGATGTACCTCAGCCAGTCTAGCAACAGTGCATTTTCCAGGACTGCCACCTCAGTCCTTCAGGCCCCCTCCCCAAAAGCCCACCAGAGCCAGCCGGTGCCTGCCCAGGAGAGGGAAACCGGCCTTCTTGCCAAGGGAGATGTAGTTAAGGGAGAAGCAGGCGCTCCCTGCAACAGTAAAGAGCTGTTTGGGCAGTTCCTGTTGAAGCCGGTAAGTCGCCGTCCCTGGGATGCAATAAGTGAGCTAGAAAGTTTTAACAAGGAGCTGCAAGGGCAGGAGGAGAGCACAAGCAGTGAAGAAGATTTGGAAAGTGCTGCGGCTTCTCCGCAGGCAGGTGCCCTTACGCAGAGGAGGGCATCCAGAAATGAGAAGTCAAACCAGGAGCCAAAACATGGTGGGAAATCAGAAACGGATGTGCCAGAGGTGCCTGTATTTAAGTCAGGAAGAGTTAAAAGTAAGTCTGAAAGTTGGAGCGTGGGGACGGAGCATGGCGGCAAGCTGGGCTGCATTGGCTCTCCAGGCTCCTTGCAGCCAGGAGGGAGCAGTGAAGGAGTCGGGCCAGCAGATGGAAGTCTGATAACAGAAATGAGGACGGGGGAAGCCAAGAGCAGAACAAGCAAGCAGCCAGTGCGCGTGGGCCCTCTCAAGAGAGTTTTGTCCAGTAGCCCAAGCAGTTCTTGTCACAGTAATCCTTTCAATAACCCTGTCTTGCAGGAGATGAGCAAAGACCAAAATTACCTAGACTTTGTTAAACCGAGCAAAGGTGCAACTCCCACAAATGATACAGTGTTAGAGAGAGGCTCAGTAGTATGCTTGTCACTAACAAAGAGGAACCAAGGGCGCTCCGAGCCGGATTTGAGGTCAGTGGGACTTGATGCAGCCCCAGGACCTGGTGCTAACAATTCTGACCACTCTTCAAATGCAAATGCAGTGGAAATCCCTGTGAATGAATCATTGCAGGCAAGAGCTGCAAGAATTTTAGGTATAGATATAGCAGTGGAGTCTCTCCTTCCAGATGACCACGTTGGGCCCCACCCAGGCACTAGCCCTGCAAATGGTGCCCAGGACTTTGAGTCATCAGTGGGGAGCACAGTAAGTGACAAAGAAGGAAAAAAAGATGGTTCTTACGAAGGCAGACGAAAGTGTGGCTGGACAGAGAGTGCTCTCTTTGTTGGAGCAGGAGGACGATCTTTATACCCTGATGAATGCCAGACCACTGACCTGGAAGCCAGCGCTAAAACATTGGTGACTGAGCAAGTTCTTGAACAACCTGCAAGTCCTAGCCAAGGTGAGGACCAAAACTTGGTTTGCAAGTCAGCTGTGTATCAGCATTCAGAAAAGAGAGTGAGAAGCACCTCGAAAGTGATAGAGACACTCCAAGGCAAGCTCACTTCTCCACCTAGCCGGACTGCCATGGATCGCTTAGTGCGAATGAAAGAAGTTGACTCTGTGTCCCGGATGAGACGTCTGAGCATTAAGAGCGCAGACTCAGGAGAGGAGGTGGATGAGGAGAAGCTGTCGAGGGTACAAGAGGAGAGAGGAAGCAAACTGGCAAGCTCAGGGGCTGTTTCCAAGCGTGTTATCTCTCTCAGTGAAAATGGATATTTAGGTGGAATGGAGAAGAAGAAGATCGACAGAGATTTTTCTTTAGGTAAGACCCTATTATGGGAGATCCAAGTGGGTACTGTTTCCTTATGTAATGGGCATGATCGGTTTGCTTATGCCCACATAATGCTGCTCAAATAGTAACATGCTGTAGGTGGTACTACCCCCGTCTGGTTGCCACCCCCTTTGCTCTCCTTGTGGAAGAGGTAACATGAGTGTTCTCTGATCCCATTTTAGGAGAAGTTACTGTAAAACTCACTTGTGATACTGAAACTCATTCACAGAGATTTGAGTGCTCTCGGAGGTCTTATCTCTGTCTAATTGTTTCAGGGAATGGCCAGCTTCAAACAGCAGAGTTCAAAGATAGTCACTCTAGTGCCAGTGTTTGGGAACACATGGTGATTTAATCATAGCCTCTCCTTGAATACCCATTTTTTCCCTCTCTAATACTTAAGTAGACACATACTATATCAGAGTTCAGAAGAAACTAAAAATAAAAATCTGATGTTCTTCTGTGAAGCCTCTGGGAAATGGCTGCATTAAGGGGCCTGGAAAGTTCTCTCTCTCATGAATATTTTCCAGATCAGATGTTGAGAATAACTGTTATCCCCAGGACAAATGGAAAGTTGATTTTTTCAGTGAACACCTTTTTTTTTTTTTTTTTTTTTTTTTTTTTTGTGTTCCTCATCTCTCAAAAGCATATAAACTTTTGTAGTCCATATGCATCCCCAAAGTAACATGAGCTGTTCTCTCTCCAAAACAGTTTTCATACGGCATTGTGTTGAACAACGGAAAATCAGTTGTTGCCATAGGTCCGTGTAAAGGGAAAATCTCCCAGGCCACCTATCTAGTCCATTAAATTAATTGGAGTGAGCAAATGTATGGTGTGAAAGTTGTTAAATTAATATTAATCTCCTCCTTCCTTTTTCCATCCTCTATGTAACAGCTGACACTCTACCGTGAAATCTGCACAGGTTATCCATTAAACCTCATCGATATAAATCTGTTCACAGTTTTCCAGTACAGAGGGACTGAAATTAAATGGAGCATACTTTAAAGTGGATTTATGTATTTCCATCTGAAGAGAAATATTTGTATGAGTTCTATTGGCTCCTGCAGTCTTGCAGCCTTTCCCTTCATGTCTTTTTCTGTATCACACAGCTCTGTGTCTCTTTCTGCTCTGAACTGTATTTCTCTAGGACAGATTTTCCAAACAGGCTAATTCAGCTCCCTTGTACCCATCAGGTCTAGTATGCCCCACATGCGTTTCATATGCTTTCCTCCCTTGGGGTTTCTGCCGGCGTGAAGGAAATAACTGTTGTGGTGACATGACTTCAGGGATGTATCAAAACAGATTGTGTGTGTTTTATTGGAGAGTTATTCTGCAGTAAATTAGGTCTAAATTTATCCCTCTTGCTGACAATGCCAGGCTTGTATTCTGCAGCGTGTTCCCACTGCAGCAGTTCCCTCGCAGACGTAACAGCCCTCCCCACGTCTGGGTAGCGTGGACGTCCCGTCCCGCTGCGCACATCCAGTACCGCAGGGTAACGCGCTCACGCAGGGCGGGAAGGCATCTCCTCCGCTGGCCTCTTCCCATCCAAAGAGACCCTGATTTGTTGAGGGCCACAACATCTTCACCTTACCTTAACGAGGCAGGACTGAAGATTCACGTTTGTAGAAAGGCTTGATGTTGTGTCTTCCTCTGTAAGCCCTCACGCCAACTTCCAGACTAGCTCACTGGTACCATTGAAAGCCAAAATGAGCGTTGATCCTGGAAAACTACTGTATTTGTTGCTTTTAAGGAGTAAGTATTTCTAAAGGCCATTCTATTTGGAGTGAGGTAGGGTGATGTTAGTCTTACAATTGCAGACCGGGCCTGTCGCAGAGGCTAGAAGCCTTAGCAGAAACAGGCTTTCACATGTATAATGCAGCTTGGCAGATGAACAGTCATCTCAGAGTAAGAGCTGTGCTGAAACTCAGTGCAAGAAGCTCATCTTACTATGCAAATACTGCCATTAGAAGAATATCTCCAAATGTTCCCAAATGCACTGGATGTCTTTTCTCCACTGCTGTGTGAAGACCGCTTCCATGAGGCTGCTGATCTGGCTTTGTTTCTGTAGAGAGCATTTCAAACGAGCTTAACCAAATGTTGAATCAGCATTTCTGTATCAGTGCTAGAACTCCAATGTTTGTCCCCCCAGAAGTGTGACATAGCCTGGCAGTCTGGCCCTTTTGTGTCCTTGGTTTAGGTGCTGAGGTTGTGGGTAAGCTTTCAAGGAATAAACTGAGCCACGCAGAGGCTCCGTGTTTTGTGACCTGATTTTCTCCCCCCTGCCACTCAGTGAGCACCTGCAATTTTGTGGGGAGTTCTATTAGTGTGAATGTGCCTGGCCTTAGGAAAATCAGGTTTCTGAAATCCATTCAGAATCCATTTTTATTCTTAGGTCAGCCTTGCAGCGAACAGTTCAGAATTTTTGTATGTTCTAGCAGTTTAAATGGCAAAATATTTACAATTGAAAAAATGTTACTGCATCTTCCCACACCATCAGTGCATTAAGCTTAGAAAGACGCAGTGTTATCCTGGAGTGCACTAGCCCTCAAAAGCTTTTTTCCTCTTGATTTTTTTTGCATTCATGTGGTGTCTGTTCTTGAAGTTTGGAAATACCAGAAGAGGCTGAATAGTGATAAGCAGTTCTGAAAACATAGGTGTTGCTGGCACAGACTCCCTTCTTGGCTGGCCTAGCAATTTGAGGAGGGTGGGCAAGAGAAGCGATAAAGCATCCTACACCAGGAATCCACCCACTGGGGCCAAATCCAAAAGTTCTTTCTAGCCAGTCCCCCCTTGATATGAGTCTGGATGCTGCAGATGGACCACTTGCACACAGGAGTAAAAATTTCCCTCTGAGGATTTTTATGCTTGTTTGAAGGAAGACATTCACTCACATCAACATAAAAGTCCTGAGGGTGAACGTTTTACTCCAAAGTGTGATATTTATGTGTGCAACTATTTTCATGCTCAACTGTTTAAATGCGAGTGCTGCGGAGTACAGCCTACTGGAGGGACATTTAAGGTTAGCACAGATACCCAGGTTGTGTAAAACCAGCAAGTAGCACAGGGTAGCATGGGCTGCAGTGCCAGTTTGTCCAGGCCTCTGTGTACCTACAGACTCCTCCGTAGGTAGCCCTGGTTCCTCCATGCCATGACCGTGCATCCCAAGGAGCCTAGGGTAAGTCAGACATGTCCATGATGGCACAGGGCAGGCAGATCTCACAAGGCAAAGCCCCTTAATTGCAATCCTATCTCAGAGTCACAAGGGTGAAGAAAAAGGCTCATGTCTGCTCACTTCATGGCCAATGTTGGGATAAATCCAATTAAAAAATCTGATAGAAGAGTGTCCTTGGGGCTTCAGAAGAAGAAAAACCAAGTGTGGTCTGTCCTGTGAACTGACAACAGGTAGGCGGAAAATGAAGACCAATGTTAGTAAGCCAGTCCAGTGCTTTAGTGAATAATGTTCAAAATGTGAGCTGCGGTTTTGCAGACTGAAGCGAGACCGTCTAACCATAGTGATGCAACGCAGCTGTGCTTTCCCGTATTCTGTTGAATTAATCTGAAACCAAGGATTTGCAATCGAATGAAAAGACCCTGATGACTGGATGGCATCATGACTTCTTCAGCCAGCCTTAAACACCCTGCTAGGATGCTTAAAGCATTGACCTGTCCTTAGTGTTCAGTACGAGGGGGGCAAATCTTATGTCTTTCTCTCCCTGACAAAGCATCTGAAAACTAGAAGTAATCAGTTCAGTGTGCTTGTTCCTATCTACTCAAGGTTTCCCAAATTATATATGCATCCATTTGATCCAAGTTGCTCCCAAATTGCACTGGTGTAAGTACAGAATT
Organism: Mycteria americana; assembly: GCF_035582795.1. NCBI lineage: Eukaryota > Metazoa > Chordata > Aves > Ciconiiformes > Ciconiidae > Mycteria > Mycteria americana. The sequence goes on along the minus strand of NC_134366.1, from coordinate 17,635,618 downwards.
TGGGTCAAGAATGTAGTATGTATCTTTAAGGCTGTAAGTCCAGTATTAGCTTCTTCTTTTAAAAAAACTAGGGAAAAGATGTCTCATTTCTGCAGCTAGCAAAGTTGAATAGATTTCACAATACATTATTAATAGTGTTTTCTTGTCTTTTTTCAGATACATATGACCCCACCAAAGTTGAAAAGGTGTGAGTTGAACAAAGAGGAGAATAGAGATTTCTGGTCTACTAAGAATGTTTCACTGATTTTTTTTCTCGGTGCTTTTTGTTTGTTTTTTGTTTGATGCTTGGAAATTGCCTCCATTTGTGGTGTTCATGGTGTACTCATAATGCCTTTACCACTGCCACTAGGAATTAGCTATTCATATCTGAAACTGTTGCGGAGACCACAGTAAAATCTGCCTTCTACATTGGAACCATCTGGCTTTGTAGCATTAAGACTTAATACCTACCATTGGCAAAGAGTTTTTATCTGAACTCTATTTCAGTCTTCAGCAGGGATGATGAAATGCATGAAGTGAGGCTTTTGAGCTTTCTCTTTGGTGTAAATGTAAGCGTGGGAGATTAGTGAAATGATTTTTAAAAGAATGTGAATTTATAAGCTAAACTTATAAGTATCTACAGTCTAAACTTTGTTTAACTTAAGGGATTTCTGGGCATAAGTAGAAAGTGCTGCTGCACTACATGGGGGAAGGAATGGGAGAGAATGGTAGCGAAGACTGATTGTGAAATTATTTCTGACTTCCAGAGTTTGAAGTTACTCGGATTAAATACTTACTTGCCACCTAGAGAGAAGAAAAGCAAAAACCCCAAAGCTTATAAAAGATGGAAGACTTTTGTAGTACAGTGTACAGAACGTGTAATTATAGTAGCTGGCAACTAGTGTTTCAAACCAATGCAAAGTATACCACTGGCTGTTTTGCACTCAGTATTACCTATTTTTGTTTTGCTGTTTAGAAATTCTTTATATGAAAGAATAGTAGCTGGTTTAAAATAGCCCATTTTAACAAAGTAACTATATTTCTTGTTACAGAATACTATCTATTTTTCTACGATGTAAACAATTGCTAACAAGTGGCAAGTATAAAGAAGTATTATTATTAATTATTATTATTATTATTATTATTATATTTTAAGAAGACTTATCCCTCTGAGTGAAGGTGCCCCAAGCAGATTTCACTTGTATATCTTAATGCACACTCCGTATTGCCACATACTCAGTAGTCCTACCTTATTTTGTTCTGAAAAGAGCCATCTATGTATGTATGTATGTATGTACTACAGGGTTAATTTCTATTTTTCCGCACTCAACCCTTGGATCGTTCTTCTTGGAGCTACTTTCTGAAACACAGCTGAGAACCGTCTGGGCTGGTGTTGCTGCCATTACATACCAGTGACAGTGATTACCAAAAAGCGGGTTTGGATCTTTGTCCCGGTGTCTCTGAGCAGCTCAGAAAAATACCTGGTTGCTTTCTTTTACTTTGTTCCCTTTTACACATTATGGGTTTGGATTAGGCCAGTGTATAAAAATAAAAAAACCTGGGTTTAATTCTTCCCTGAAGTCAACTGATGTTGCTGGGGAGGAGTTCAGGTGTCTTCTTGATGGCATTTAAATACATGGCTTTAAGTATATTTTATCTGCACACAGAAATGCATGAATTACAGAGTTTATAATAAAGCCTATGCATTCTGCTCTTTGATACTGAACTAGCCTGCATAGTATCTGTGTCTTTAAAGCCTTTATGTCCACTCCTGTGTGTTTTTTTGTAAGTACCTGTGTACTAACATTCTTCTGATGACTTGTTCATGTACTTCACCGGTGTATTCTACTGGCCTTTTCTGGTTTTTAGCATAATTTTATTTTTTAAAATCTTCTAATTTCTTGAAATATTTTTTCCTAAGTCTGTAATTTGGAAAGAACAACAGGGAAAAACACTCATCCTGTGTTTTGGCAGCAGGAATTTCTTGTCTGTAACACATGATTCTGTTACATATGGACTATTTAAAGCTTGTTTGAAAAGAAAATGTGGTGTATAATTTATTTTATTAACTCTTGTGCATGCTGTGCAGAAATACTTGTTGACAAACTGTTCCCACCACTCTTACTATATCCACCTTTCTTCATCACCATCTAGGACATCTGGGGGCTAGTAAATGCTACAAAACATGTTTCTTCCCCTGCCTCCCCGCCCCAATTCTGCCCATAAAGAAACAGTTCTTAAAAAGAATTGCTTCAACTCTCATCATCCCACTTACTAGTAAAGCTGAGATGCCTGGCAATAACTTTAAAGTTTTAATTTATCCTTGATTTCTGGAGAACTGTAAATTGTCACATATAACCACTCCTGCCACCTTCAGTTCACATCTCTGTGGAGCAAGAGTTTTCTGTGGATTTTATTTTCTTCTGATGGGGAGGGGGTTAACTGATTTTGCAACATGTCTGTTTCATCAGTCAGGTCAAGTAACTACTTTTCCAATGCTTGTATCTTGTACCCAGCCAAGATCTCAAGGGAGAAAAAAAAAAAAGAAAAAAGGAAATAAATAGGAAGTAGCAATATTGCAGGGAAGGTTTTATTGGCTAAGAACGAGAAATTAAAACCTAGGAAGTTAATAAGTTTTGGTTTGCAGTAGTATGAGACTGACCAGTGGGCGAAAGATTAGAGTTAGTACTGCTTTAAAAATGGTGTATTCCTCTAACAACACTGGCTGGTTCATTTCATACTATGATACAGACAACTAAGAAATACATGGAGTACAGTTTTATGAATGATTGTGGCTCAGTGTTTCTACAGTACCTGTGCCATAATTAAAACGTCAGCTATCGGAATGGGCTGGATGGTACCACAGCTGAACACCTTTCCAGAAGCCTTTTGCCAGTTGCAACCAGCAGTCAACAGACAGCTCCTTTTACACCAGCTGTAGTTAAAAAACCAGTAAATGGTGACTTTCAGTGGCTGTTTCAATGGGTGCGTAAAACTGTCATGGCAACAGCTGTCACTGGTAATGGCAACGGCAGGAGCTCAGGGCTGAGTGGATGGAGAGGAGGAGGATGTGGCAGTCTGTTTCCAGTGCCTCCTGCAATGCGGTCGTGTGACTGCAGAGCAGCAGTGAAGAACTCTGCATTTATCTTTATTCTCAGGAGGAAGAGCAGAGCTAGAACCTCAGAGATCACCTTGTTACAAGCTGTTGTGTATCCAGCTTGTGCTGTTGCTGTGCGGCTGGGGAAGCTGGGGCTGGTGGACAGGTTATCCAAGTGCTTGGGTGGGAAGATACCAGTTTCACGAGCATTCCCAGAAATTCATGCAAAAACCCCGTGCCTGGATTATACATTTCAAAAATGTTTAATGGGGAGACTGCTCGGGAGATGGATAGCTAAATAGGACCTGCCATCTCCTTCCATTTACCCTGCTGAAATCCAGAATGGATAGTCAGCCTAAGGGGTTAGCGACAGTAACAGCACTTGGTGGCAGTGCTAAGGTGCCAGGAAGATAAACAGCTAACCCAAAGTTTCAGGCTCTTATCTTCTATCCGAGAAAGAAGAGTCACCCGTGAGCTGCGGGGGCTACTGCATCGTCCGAGCCCAGCTTCGCTGGCCGATGCGGGCAGAGAGCGGCAGCCCCCGGCGCTGCGGCGGCGGGCGCGGCGGGAGGCAGGTGCGGGGCTGCGGCGGGAGGGAGGTGCGGGGCTGCGGCGGGAGGGAGGTGCGGGGCTGCGGCGGGAGGCAGGTGCGGGGCTCCGGCAGGAGGCAGGTGCAGGGCTCCGGCAGGAGGCAGGTGCGGGGCTGCGGCGGGAGGGAGGTGCGGGGCTGGGGCGGGAGGCAGGTGCGGGGCTGCGGCGGGAGGGAGGTGCGGGGCTGGGGCGGGAGGCAGGTGCGGGGCTGCGGCGGGAGGCAGGTGCGGGGCTGCGGCGGGAGGGAGGTGCGGGGCTCCGGCAGGAGGCAGGTGCGGGGCTGCGGCGGGAGGGAGGTGCGGGGCTGCGGCGGGAGGGAGGTGCAGGGCTGCGGCGGGAGGCAGGTGCGGGGCTGCGGCGGGAGGGAGGTGCGGGGCTGGGGCGGGAGGCAGGTGCGGGGCTGCGGCGGGAGGGAGGTGCGGGGCTGCGCGGAGACGCCCGGTTGCGGAGGTGCCAGCGCTCCCTCCTGCGGCTCCCCTGAGCACGACATGGAAGTTTGCTTCCACGAAGAACCGCTGTTTTCGGATCCCACGCCAGTCTCCTTGCTAGGGGCGTTTTGCACCAGACAGAAGCGTGGTCTGGGAAGAGCTCCTAAGGCTGTGTTTCAGACCCCGCTGCCATCACGGCTAAATGGGGTGGGATGGGGGAGGCAAAGGAGGGAAAGCCCTTGGAATGACTCACGCTCGCTGGCGATTGAAATGCCCAGCGATATGCCTGACTAAGCATCGCTCGAGAAACCTTCCCTAGGCATAAGAAGGACTGTTGTATTTCATACCACAGGTTTTATGGCAGGTTAGTCTTCACTGCAAACTATCCCTTATCTTTTGATAAAAAGTTCCATCCAGTTTCCTTGACTCAGCTCCTGATGTTGGCAGCAAATAATCCATATACTGAAACATCCAATAACTCTTGGAAAAAAATTAAGGACAGCATATGCTTAAAGTGGTCAAATAACAGAATTAATCTGTCACCCTTCGAAAACAACCGGTCCCATCAAGCTTATTTACATGTAAATATTGGAATTTAGTAAAATATTTCTGTTTGTTTAATATCAGAAATCAATATCTAAGGTCAACATTCTGTTGCCTTTGCCACATGGACAGCCAGCTGAATGTTAGCTGTATAGTACTCGACCTTCTCTTTGGGTTAAAATGTTGACATTTTCTTCACTGCCCTTTTCAAAGGAAAAACTAGTGGAGTGAGCGGGAGAAAAGTAGAAGTGAAATGTTCTTGCATTTTAAGTGGTAGAAGTTCTTGCAAGTGCAAAGTGGGCACTTTTGTCCAGGTTCAAGATCTGATAGAGGCAAGTAAGTATATGTGAGGAGTGAATCTTTACTTGGCAGGAGCCATCAGCTCAAAGAAGAGAGACAAAACAGTGTTAAAAGGAATAGAAAGGATTGACAGCTTGTCAGCCTTCTGAATGTTTTCTGTAAAGCTGTCCTTTTGGAGGACATTGGTATTTTCTTGGTTGGGGATCAAACGATCCCCTAATTTCCCTCCACTGGCAATAAACCATGATGCTGCAGTCCTAATTTACTGGAGTGAGATTTAATTACAAGTGGAGTCTACAAAGTTTAAACTTCTATTCTTCTGCATAATCCCAATAAAGGATCAAGCTGAAGATTTCATCAGATGATGACTATATCATTGAATTCATTAGAAAAGTTGGGAAATTGTGATTTAATTCTCACTCAAACTTGCATGAAAATGTTCACTGCACCTCCCCCTGGGGACTAAATGAAAGCTGTTTACCATCAACTCTATTTTTAAAGAAAAAAATGTTTCAAACAAAGAAAAAGGGAAATCCTGATATCAATAGCAAAGCCCAAAACCGCAATGCTACCTCCCACCCATGCTGAAAAATATGTTTGCAATATGGCCTGCAGAGCTGCACAGCAGGGAGAGGGTGAAGGGAACTTAAGTCAGAACTAACCGACACATGGCTGAGATTAGAAATAAAAATGAAATTTCCCAGCCAAGAGAAACCGCAATAACATACAGATTATAAAATGAAGGAGGAACTTTCCACCCTCAACAGCAGCAATCTCAGCCTTCTTTTGAGCTCTGCACCAGCAGAGAAAATAATCAGAATCATTCCAAAAGCCATTCCTAACCTGGAAGGAAAACAAGGAGATATATGTGCTAGACAGTATATCAGTATCCTTGTGTCTTTGTCCTTATACAATGCAGATAATTGTCCACTCTGACTTTCAAGATATTGCGGCCTATCTCCAAAACTAATACTATGGCATTGCCATGGTTTTCTGCTGTAACTAGCACAAAGTCAGATTTAGAGGGATAAAAGGAGAGGAAACAGGGGTAAGCAATTACAATACTGTTTATATGATATCAGAAGATGAATGTGTTTTAAGAATTTTCTTTGTATTTTTTTCTGCACAATGCAAATACTGTGTTTCTGGGCTTACATGTAAACTGGAGGGGTGCTGTTATTCAAGAGGAGACATTCTCCAAATAAAGATTTTGCATGGATACACTCCTCTGTGATGTTGTTGATGTTGTTATCATGGGGCAAAATGGAGCATGTGCTCTGATGTTTGCATTGCCTTCGAGAAAGATAAATGCATTGGTGAAGTGTTAAAAGGCTGCAGTATTCTGCAGGGGACTGCTACTTCAAAACCTGATGTTGTGACTGGCCTGTTACACCATCAGGTACAGAAATTGTGTTTACTTGAAAGAATTACTTTCCACATCCGCACTTTCTCAGATCAGCACAGACTGTAGGTCACTCATTTCGAAGTCGTGTTCTGTTTGTTTGCTACCTTTAGGGTATGTTCTGCCTCTGTGCGAGAGTCGATTCCTCCTTTACTGCCTGGCAACCAGCCATCTGCACGGGGTAAACCTACGGTGTCAGAGCATTTTCCACTCCATATGAGTATTTTCGACTCCCTTTGCACAAGTTGATATGGCACTGGGATAGTTTACTTTGGCTACGTTGCAGTAAAGAATGGCATGCTCTGTATCTGTGCTGATAGGACTTCAAGAGAGCTAAGTCTTCAAGTTAATATATGAAAAAAAAGATTTTTTTTCAGGCAAAAGTGTAGGCTGCTCATGGCTAGAATGTGCAGGTCTGCCTTTTGTCACTGGGTCACAAGCAGGTTAGACCTTACTGTCATGCTCACATATATTGCTATGTAGAAGCAACGGATTCATCCTGGTACTCCTCTCCTGTATCCAACAAACCTGTGGAAAAAAAGACCCAACAGATCTGGGGAGGCTGAAGATGGAAATCATTGTGGCAGTTTTGTTCTCCTTTTCTTTCCATCATCCAGCCAATCTGCTCTCACTATACCTTCTCCTTCCCCACCTGCTTGAAGTAGAAGAATCTCTAATCCAGCTTAATCCCATCTTCCACCCAATTTGAGTCTAGAAACCAATTTTTCCTACTTTTTTCTGCCGGTAGGAGAAGGCAGGCATTCAGTTCTTTCCAATTGCTTATGGGTGGGTTTTTTGTTTCTACTCTTCACCTTAGTTTTGGTCCCTGCATCAATACACACATATTGTTCATTACTTTTCCCAGAAGTAGCCACATACATAACAGAACTGGCCTGTGTGCTATCAGCTACAACAGGAGGAAGTCCCCAGAGTGCCTAGGGACCAAATTGTCCTGCTACCCCAAGACCTGATGCTTCAAAGCAAGGGGCTGGACATGTCTTGGGGAGCCTACACACACAGCCCAGCAGGAAAGGTGAAGGCATGAGGGCAGAGACCTTTCTGCGCTTGCTCCGACCCACCTGCACCCACCCTCTCTGCAAAGAGATGGGCAGCTGTATCAAGGCTGGTGCTGCCTGACACTAGCAGGGACCCATCTCTCTCTTTTGCTCTTGGATGTTACCTGGCCAGCACTCCCATGCCATGCTTCAGGCGGTCAGATGTTCTGCTGTCTGCCATCAGACAGGGACAGGGCTGGCCAACATAGTCTATACTCCCTCCAGACAGATCTGTAGGTGCTCAGGCCCACCCTGGCCTGCAAAGCAAGTCAGCGGGAAACACAGGGGCAGCTAAGGATGAGTGGCTGCAGCTAGCCCTCACTCAGAAGGTTTCCTGCTAAGTCAACCAGAAACCCTCCCAGCTGCAGGTCTTCCCTTCAGCCCCCTCTCCAGCACTAGTTGGAGAGCCACCAGCTCACTCACCCTTTGCCACACTAGCCCACACATGCCTGACCCTTGGCTAATCGTATAAGACCTTTAGCTCTTATCTTACTCTATGCACCTCATCTTCTTTATCTCTCCCACTGACCTCTTACAGCCTTAGAACATGTTTGACCTTTCGTGGGTAACAATGGTATGCATGCCCACGTTCAATTGAAGCTGTATTATCTCTCTCTCTCTTCTGCTCTGAATCTTCCCTTTGTTGGGGGAAAGAAAAACAGCCCCCTGGGAGTCCCTTTGCACCATTTATGCCAGCCTGCAGAAGTGTCATACCTCGGGGGGGTGATGCAGAAAGGAAGGAAGCCAACTCCCTCCTTTTACCCCTTAAAATTTCTTGTAAAGATAACCGAGATCAAGGCAAATGTTTGCCAAAAACAAGAGGAAAAAAGCCCTTAAATCTCTTTGAGGGGATATACTACCGCTCTGCAGCAGTGTACTTCAAGGGCTAGCTGTATCTCGTTTTGCCATTGATTTAACAGCCAGTCCTTGGGAAGTGCTGGGTGGACAGATGTTGCCCTAACTGGGGTGCTTCAGCTTCCCCTCTTACCCCTTCCCTACTCCATTTAGCCTGCAGAGTATTTAGACTCACTTTCTGTGTACTGCCGCAGGTACAGCCTTTAGCCTCCGTATCACTATAGTAGCAACAACAGCCAGTAACCTGAAACCCGCTGAAAACAGCACGGTGACCTAGCCAGCTCGCATCATTTGAAGTGGCAGGGTTATGACATTTTGTGGGAAAAAGGCTTGTCATCTGTCCCAGTTTCTCATTATTATTGTAGCATAATGTTTAGAGTATAAAGGAAGTCCTTTGCTCTCCCAGTGGTGGGTCACACTATAAATACCCCAGATGGCACAGGACAAGGAGGGCTGTAAAACTCAGGATGTGGGTCACAGGATGGCTGTCTGCTTTCTGTCTGGGAGAATACGATAATAAACCCTCGCAAAGAACCCTGATAACACCACATGAAAGGAGTACAAACACTGTGGAGGAGATCTTCGGCTGCTGTAAAATGTCACCGCTCTCTTCACTTCGTGATATGCTGCTTTTCTTACTTCCTTCCCTTCTCAGTCTCCTCTTAAGTGTCCGAGGCTGAAAAGTACCCACAAAACTTTTTTTCCTTCTGCATTACTTTTCAGCTCCTTCTCCCTCTCAGTGCACATCTCCACGTTCCTGCAACACCCTCCTTACCCTAAGCAGCTCTCATACAAATCGGTCACTCCAGCCAAAGGTCCCCTGAAGGATATCAGCACCATGCCAAAAATACAGGGCCCTCTCCCCTGCCCCCAAGAATCACAGTCACTGCGGGGAGGGGAGTCAGGACAGTCAAAGAGAGGCCACCAAGCTCCTGGGCCAGATTTTAAACAGAAACATTCCTTATGTAAAAATCATCCTTTATTCCCCGGGAGAAGTGAAAAACAAAATTCATGAGTGTTGTCAACTCTTGCAATAAGGGGATGTTCATGGAGAACATTGTGCCTTTTCTTGCTGTGTACATTTCTTGCATTTTCATTATCAAATTATTATTGGCTATGGTGTTGGTGTTTTAATAACCCCTGGATAATGTTTTTGATAACAGATTTAGAAAGAGGATTTGGGAGAAGTGGGAGTAATGAAACAATTGTGAATACATTTCAAACCTTCTGAAATGCTCTTTAAAACCCCCCTTTCTTCCCCCACAAAAGTAATTTTTCTTTTTTTTTCATCTGCTTACCCCTCCAGGTTTCCCCCAAAAAAACTTTCACACCACAACCACAAAAGCCTGGTGTGCACACAGCTCAACAGAGTGGAGTATCTATTCCAGCTGAAGTTATAATTCAGTAGTTGGTAAATATTGGTGACTACATTTATATCTGTGCAGTTTTGTTGACTGCTGAGAAATTATACTGCCTTAACTATGTGAGTGAAGCAGTAGAGCTTTGTAATATAGGTCTATATTTCACCCAGACAGGGTTGAAAGGTGTAACTCATGCCTCCTAAGGCAAAGGAGATTTATCTTTTTTATTCTCCTTCCCCCTGAGATAGGAACTGCCCTCTACTGCTGAATCAGCAGGATATGCCCTGTGACACAGACTTCAGCTGGCTGAAGAGCTGTTAATGGGACTGAAAACCATATCCTACCCCAGCCTCCCTCCACGCCGCGTGTGTGGGAGAGGGAGGGAACCGAGCAAGCAGCACAGGAGAGGGAAGCGGAGACCCCTGATACACACAGCTGTTATCTGTGATAAGCTGCATCCTGTGCCATGCTCCACCTCGCTGCAGCAGGGAAGGCGTTTGAACTCCAGGACCCTTTCTCAGTTCAATCCCTATCTGACAAACACACAGCAGGCAGCTGGATGAAAAAAGCAAAGTTCAGCCCATCCCCAATGACTTGGTTTCTAAGACTTCTGACCAATTTCCTAAAACTCCACCTTAAGGATTTTTTTAGGCAGTGCCAGTACATTTGAACCATATAAATAGCTGAAGGAGTTCATAATAACTGTGGAGCAGTGAAGCGAAGAGATCGAGCTGAGAAGGGAAACAAAAAGCTCAATTACATGCAAGCAGGGCAGTAAAAAAGCAAAGCTCCTTTCAGGAGAATCACTTGTTTAAAACGGCTGCAGCTGACCTCTGATCTCCCGTCAGCCCACGAACCTCACTGGAGCGTCATTGTTGGCTTGCGTGTCCCCTTTACAGGCGGTCAGTAACCACTACTCTTGCTCTGACAGTAGGGCTTGACTGTGCTCTTCAGTGGAAACCCCTGGGAAGGCAGCAGCGGACATCGTTCCCCAACGTCCTCCTCAAGGACGCTTCACCCATGAGGGTGTAGACCTTCATCCTCGAGGGTGAAGACATTAGAAGATACAAAAATCACAGCTGTGAAGTATCCTCCCCTTAACTTCAGAGTATCTTTCTCAACCACTTGTTCCTCCTTTCAGTGTTCACCCTGTTTTTACACAGCAGGGCACAACAAACGTTCACGGGCCTCAGTGGCCCGTCAGGGAGTTGGCCCTTTCTCCTCATGTCTGGCCAGCCCAGAGCACCCCTTCAGCAGGGCTTAGGGCTCGCTTCTCCATTTCTCCCTCACACAGAGGAGCCAAGTGGAGACGAGGAGCTGCTGTTACCCCTTCCTTGCAAATCCCCTCAGAGGCATGGCCGCTGGGCCACAGCCCTCACGCCACCACAACTCTGCAGGGCCGGCAGTCATTGCCGCCCCGCACAGGGCTGCCACACAACCCCGATCCCTCCTGAGATGTGCCCCGACCCTAAGCCAAAGTCTGGGAGGGAACACCAGGGTTTCCCACACCCGGAGCTGCTGCGCTGCTGCTGGGGCAGGTGCCATTTTGTGCTGACGCTGTGGCCAGGGGGCTGCAGGTCTCTCATCTGGGGGATGGCCGCCCTCGGGCTTGCTGCCACAGTTGGTTGGTTGTTTGTGTGTTTTCCGCAGAAGAAAGTCCGTCAGTGAAAAATTACTCTGCTTTTTATGTTTTATTGGTGTTCTTTATGTAAGGGAAAATGTCATGAGAGGAGGCCATAGCTTGTCAAGCCTTTAAGGCTACTGCCCATCCCGTGGCAGCCCCACTCTCCACAGCCTCCTTAGGGGCTCCCCCAGCGTCCCTCAGGATCACGGGGCTTTTTCAGAGAGGGGTAAATACAGGCAAATTCAGGCCTTCCTCGCAGCTTTGCAAAAAACCGCGCCGCAGTCCCTGCCGGGCGCGCTGCACCAGGCAGGCGGCGGACGGCCGCCTCCCGGGGCTCTCCTCCCTCCCGCCCGCCCTCCGCAGCCGCAGCCGCAGCCGCGCCGCGGGCACCGCCCGCCCGCCGCCCTGGGCCGCCGGCGGCAGCCTCTGCAACAGCGCCACCTGCGGGGCGCGCCGCGGCCCGGCCGGGAGCGGGGCGCGGGCCGCTGGGCGCTGCCTGGGGCGGCTCAGCGGCCGTGGGGCCGCCGCGGGCCGGGGATCGCGGGCAGGGCCAAGGAGAAGGGCCCGGCCCCGCGGGGTGCCAGCAGGCCTGAAGCGAGGGTCTTGGAGCACGCGGGGACACCGTGGTCGGGGTGCTGGGGATCAACGCCCCCACAAATCACACCGGTGAGCTGAGGCAGAGGGTGCAGGAGGACTGGTAGTCCTGAGGGTCCCCGGGCAGCTGACCTGGTACCGGCGAAGGAGAGACCCTGGCCCTGTGGCGGAGCAGGGTGGTCCTTGAAAAGCTGCTGCCAGGCCTGTCATGACCAGCCCGCCCAAGCGGCTCAGCCCCGACAGGCCAGGCTGGCAGGGAGGCCAGTTGTCACCCTGACCCAGCTCATCTTCATCCTGGCCCTGGGGCTACTGAGCAGCATGGGGGACAGGGAAGAGCGCAGCGGGGAGGGGGTTGTTTGCTGGCCGGGCAACTTTACCGGGGATTAAAGGGGCTTGTGAGACAGCTGAAATGCAAACAGCCTGTGATAGGGCAATAGGATTTAGCAGGAGCGTTCAGGGACAGGTTGGGGTTGGGCAGGAGACAGATGGGATGGGCGGGAGCTGGTGGGCTCCAACTCGTGTTAAACTGGAGCCTGGAAAAGGGGCAGAAAGAGCCAGTGGCAGATGAGGGTGGGGAGGCCGGACAGATTAGCTGTGGTGGCTTGCTGCTCTAGCTGGTGCTGTGGCACACTGTTTGTTAGAAGCATCATTTGGCAGACCTGGAAGGAGTAAAAAATTTCAGAAACTCTTCCACTGGAGCTCCCGCTTCCTTGGATTTGCCTATGAGACATGTATCAATATACCTCAGTCCTGAAACCACTTTTACTGTGACTTTCCTTAGGATAGGCTTACTCAGGAGCATGTACCTGACCTCAGCAGCTCCCTTCACGTCTGTAGAGGCACCCGTTGCAGCACCAGGCTCAGCATTTCTCTTCATAGGTGGCCAGTCCATCTACCACCATCCAACAGTTTGCCCTTCTAGCATCCCTGAGACATGTGGGTTCTGCTTTAGCAACTGCCCCAAAGGTGTGGGGATACACAACTACAGAATGAGATTATTTCCTAGGACTAGGAAGTGATCATCAAAATGTATGTGAAATTACTCAGCAGTGTCACCACATGCATCAGCTACCACTGACCTTTTAAAACATCTGTCTCTACCTCACTGACATCTGCTCTTGGTTCTGAACACACCACCTCTAGACCCACTTTGGCCAAAATAACATCATCAACATTTGACTCTTCAGTAAACCCCTTCAGAGCATCCCGCTTTCTGCCCGTAGCCTTCCCTCCTCCCTGCCTTTGCTGTCTTGCCTGGCTTGTTCTCATTTACACCTTGCACTCTGGCCAAAACCCTTTGTTTTTAATTCCTTCCTCTTTTTAAACTGGGATGCCAGTAATTAGTAATCCGTTTACTCCAACTAATGGCCTATACAGACGCAATTTCTCCTACTCCTACCAAATGTCAAATTATTTATACAAACTAGGATACTTTTAGCAGGGAAGACTGATACATAATCCAGAATCTCAAAAAAGAATAAAAGCCAATGCATGGCAACCAGACTGTCTGCTCTGCCTGGTACTTACCCAGATTATGAGGTTCATTTTACATACTCCAGGCTGCTGGGCTCTTCTGGCAAGGGAGAATCTTTTATTTTTAATGAATATTTCAAAAGACCTGGGGTTTATTCCAGTGATGGTTCTCATGGAGGCAAAGCAATAAGAGGCTGTTTTCAAAATTGGATTAACCACAGTTTCTTCCCACTTGCCAAACCATAACAGCCAGAGCTCCATAGCCCTTTTCATGCCAGCCATCCTATATCCCAGTCCCAAATATGTAACCCATAATCCCATTTGACTGTGATACCACAACTGAATTGTCCGATCCCCGTCCTGTGGTTTCAGACCCAGCGCAGGCAAATTTGACATTTCACACTTGTATGGAAAATAGCTTGAAGGCAGTAAGTAAAATGAAAGTCTATGGAAGTTGGCTTTGTTTTTGATTGTAGATTGTGTTGAGATGGCTAAAGAATAGCTGGGAAGGGATTAGGCATGTCAGCTTGATGCTGGAGGAGGAAAGCTGTGTCTTGGCATTTGTTTCATGGGGAGCTGGGTCCCAAGATGACTGGGAACACCCACTGAACTGAACAATTAATTGTCCAGTTGCTCTGTAGCCTCACCCATCACTTACAGATTTCTCTCAAAGTTTGAAAGAGATGTTGCCAAATTAACCCCATTTTTCCTGAAATCCATCTCAGTCCCAAGTTTACCTTAGACTTCCTCCAACCTTTGAACTCAGTGAACCTCTTTTGTGGGGAAGGAGACGTTTATATTGAAACATGTCACAAGGTGAGCTGGGAGGAAGAAGGAGGAATATTTCAAGATTGCAGTAGCTTGAAGGTAATTTTTCACCCTGGATTCTGATGTAAACAGGTTCAGTGAACTTGGCAATGGGCTTTGTGTGCTTTCCATCTTATAAAATGGTGAAGCATTTTGAGATCCGAAGGTAGGAAAAGGTTGTAATAGCACTACATGTTTATAAGTGTGTTTTCCAGTCTTTCTCATCTGTTTTTCTTAAAATGTTTGTTTTTCCAGCTCTCTACACATCTTCTCTTTCTGTCTTAACTGGGAGATGGGCAGATGCCTTGGTCCATCTCCTCCTCTGTGGTGACACAAAAGGCAGGCAGTGCCATCACATTACCTGTGCTGTGTTAGCCTCGGCTCGTTACACCGGCCTTAGAATTGCCAGCCCTTTGCAAGTCACGCAACTCAGTATAACATTTTTTACCTATACTGATCCCTTTGGTGTTACAGACTATAGGGGGGAGATGAAGGCCAAGCACTTCATATCTGCCTGGGTGGGAAGAAACACATGGCTGTTGCAGTCCTTTTGTCTCCTCTTCTCCCCTCACCTTCTAATACTGCCTATGATAAGGCAGCGTATTCATATAAAAGACACTGAAGACGGAGAAAATCCATAGTCATGACAGCAGGACAAAAAAATGAGAAATAAACAGGAAAGGTTTCAAGGCCTGCAAATAGAAACTCCTTCTGTTTCACGTGAGTAATAGATCAGACTCTCCTCTGCAGCTCTCCAGAAGCATTTATCTGACTTTTTTCTGAGCTGACTGAAATCGGAGCACGGGCTGCCCTACAGGGAAATGCCTGCCAGCCACCACCTCTGAACAAACATTTCTCAAACTAAGTCTTATTTCACAAGAAAAGACAAATGCAACATCCAGCCTGATAGGTATGTGCATTTGACAGATACAAAGAGCCAAGCAACTCCCTTCAAGCACTTGGAGCCAGGAGGGGGTGAACATCTCTCCAGGGACAGCTACCACAAGAGCCCCACTTCCTCAAGCACGTCCTCCTGCTCCCGCTGTGGCAAAGGCCAGGTTTAAGTCTGGCAGCTGAGAATCTCGCCCTCTGGACGGTTCCCAGCACCTGCAGGCTGCTTCCTGGCCAGGCCAGCTGCTTTCCCCGGTCTCTAAAGGGCACAGATTTCTCTTACACTGTTTTTCTGCACAGATTTATTTGCATAAAATGAATGTTCTTTAAACCCTTGTTCTTCTTTTTTTAAGATCAAAAGCCTAGTGCCCTTCACTGCAGCTGTCTCTGTCTTTTAATGTGTAAGCCAGTATTATTTTAAAGATCTACACAAACCGGCTTCAGGGAGCTCTTCTCTCCTGCAGTGCAAGAGGCTTTAGGGAAAACACGTATCACTGTTTCGGTTCCCACATTTTAGCCCTTAGAAAGTGAAAAGTAGGTAAAGAGAGGCAATGCTCACACAGAGACACTCAGCCTCAAACTAATGCTTTTCCTTTCTCTTCCAAACAGGGCTTTCTGCAAATGAACAGTAACATTTTTGAAGAAGCCATCTGTAGGAAGAAAGAAGCTGATTTGCATGAATATTTGTTGTCACCTTGTTGTCACCAGTGATCAATTATAGTCCATGAATTAGTCCTGCAGGTTGTTAGTGTAGAATAAAATCTAGTGATTCAATCTGAAGAGATTGGCTGCTCACATTAACCAAGAGACACGATCAATTTTTGGCTGTGGATTTAGTTCAGTACAACTCTTGGTGTCAGTCTAATCTCAGTGAATGTCTACAGGAAAATGTAGAGGATTTTCTGCAGTCCTTCTAGGTCTTTATAAAACACCAGTCCTTAGCCTATTAGCTTTGAACCCTATGTGGAGAAACTCTTATAGATTTTATATCAAGTGCTGTTTTGGAGAGATCTAGCAGCTCTACTTATTATTTGGGTTGAACAGTTTTCCCTGTTATAAGACCCCAGTCTTCCTTTTTTGTGATTTTGCCAAACTTTTAAAAATGTTTGGGCAGGAGATTTTCCATGCCAGACATCCAGCTTGGGCTACTTCCAAGATTCAAGTTAAGGATGAAAAATGCTTTTTTTCTTGTGGCCTGAAATTCTTTAGTGTCCTTTTTTGGGTGGGGGGTGGGATGGGTGACAGTTCTTTCTCCCTCTAGAAAGGGCTTGCAATGTGGCAAACGAACTGGCTATAGTGCAGAGCATGGAGCAAAAGAACAGCCTTTGAAATACCAGAGCAGTCTTCAAAGTACATTTACAGATTGTGATTTTAGTACCTCACAGAGTCCATCCTCTCTGAGCACAAATGGAAGGGAAGCGCACATTGCAGCAAGGCAGCATGGGGATAGGAAGGACAGTACCACCCCAGAAAGCTGGATTGTCCTTGTGCCTCTGTCCCCGGGTGACGCAGGGCACATCATTCAAGTGGTCTTTGAAGAGGTAGGCAGTGCCACTGAAAGCCAGTGGGAGCTGTGCTTTGGACAGATGAGGTGCCATGCTTAAAAATCCTGAAAAATCAGGTGAGACACACTTCAAACAGAGCAATCAATTTTCTGGCAAGCTCTGGCTATCATGATTTATATGGGTGAGTATAGATGGGATCTTCACTCATGGAAATGCTAATCTCACAGACTGTCTTGAAAATAGTAATTGTTTCCCGTGGAGGACAGACAGTACAGTGATGACTGCCACAGAAGGATAACATGGCTGTGTCATTCAAAGTGCTAAAACAGAGCGCAATTATCTTATTTCTGGTATTGCCTAGCTTTTGAATACTCGTCTTGGCAACCTTTGTATTGTTCATCTAATAGAAGTTTTATGTGCGGCAATATGACTCTGACAGGCTGGAATGCCAATTATTAGGCAGGCTTCTTAATCTCTTTCTAACTTTACAGTTCCAACATGGAAAAAGCCCAGCCCTGAAATTGGGTTGTCAAATATGATTGATCTAAAACTATGGTTTTCAGCCATCATCTGTGGATCGACTCCTGCGGGGATTGTCCAAGTTAACTGCTTGTTGTCTGCCAGCTTGCATTTGAAATGCAGGATCTTCCCCTCCACTACATGGTTCTTTAGAGGTTTGCAAATGAAAAACATGGGTTTGAAGCATCAAGGCTGATTTTCCTGTTGTCCTGTTGCTGGTGGCTTGCCAGCGGGGTGTGACTGGATACATATACCTGGGTGTTGCCATGTGATTAGAACAGAATAAACTTCTTGGAATAAAGATTGCATTGGATGATTTATCTTTATTTTGTTTGTGTGTGAATTGACCACAAGCAGGTTATGACCATTTAGAACATTTTTGCTTAATCAGAATTACTCAGTGGTCCCTGGTCAAAAGCAATTTAGGAGCAGCCTATAGCTAGTATGCAGTATTTGAACACTGAGTTGACTGAATTCATGACTCATAAGGATGGCTTTGCTCCTTGTTCTCCCATTGGGCAAGTGAAGCTTAGCTTTGGGTTTTGTGCACGATCACTCCCCTTGTACAAGTCCAAAATTGCCCTTTTCTGTGAACATTTCCAAATGTTGCTTAAAAATCTACTGCTTGGCACAAACAATAGACCCTGTCAAATCCAATGTGCGCTCGAACACCTGCAGGGCCTCTGGAAACTAGCTCCTGATTGCTGGAGAAACATGAACAACTTAAATTAAAGGCAGTAAATGCTTCACCTCACACTTCCTTTTTATTAAAATGCCTACAAACTTTTTTGGCCTTTATGATATTCCTATAGTAAGTGAATCACTTGTAAAGATGTGAATGAATGTTTCCAGAAAACGTTTTGTATGCACAAGATCTGTCGAGGGAAAATGCTTGGTTGTGTACAGGACACCTTCTGGAAAAGCTGTGTGTCACTTGTAGGTCACTACAGCATATCAGATATTGCAAAAGCAAAATAGCTATAACATAGCATCATAAATCAAAACACACAGCAATTTCCCTTGTTCACTACTATAAGTCTGTTAACTCCTGGGTGTTGTGGATTTTGAGCAGCTCCAAAGGGGCTGATACTAAGCTGTGTGTTACTCATTAGGTTTGTTAATTACATGATTGCCTTTTATGGATTTTGAGAGACAAAAAATAAAATAAAAATTAGAAGCTTCCCCAGTTTTTTGATAAAATAATCTAGCTGCTCTTTTAAGAACAGAAACCTAAAGGGTTCAGTAAAGGAACAGGATATTTTTCTCAATTATTTTGCACTCTAGACATAAAGACCAATAGGGGGCTGTTTTAAGGGGAGGAGGAAGTGGACTAGAAGGGTTTTGGTCTGTCCTCTAGATTTCCACATCTGGATCCATCCATTGTGTTGCTCCTGGCCACTGTAGGTAGCCAGGCTGTTTGTATTCTGCCACACGGGCAACCAGGATTTGAACGTTGCAATTAAATCAGGACCTTAAATCAGGACCTGTGAAGGGACTTCATCTCAGTTGGGGCCAGTTACTCTGGCCCCCTTTGTAGTCAATGGAAGGGGGGTGGGGGGGAATTGGGGAGCATGGTTTTTTAGGCATCCATTTTAGGATGAGACATGACACGCCCAAGACTCCACTACCCATATTAACTAGGTCTCTATTTGCTAAACATTATTTATCATGCCATACCCAGATGTCTAGCATGTCTCTTGCCCTATGGCTCCCGTAGCCACTTGCACTATAGCTGCAGCTCTCCCTGCTAACCATGCTGGGCTGTACTTGCAAGTCTGCCTAGAAAGTCGCGCCAAGTATAGAAGACTTCTGCAGGGTCTCAGCACTTAGCTGAGCAGTTCTCTGAGACAGGAGAGGCTACACTTAGGAGGCAGTGAGCTGTGGGAGCTGGGTTCCCCCCGCTACCTTCCACCTCCCCTGGAGCTGCTGGAGCCCACAGGACAGTAGCAGGAGCAGAGCGGTGAGCAGAGCACCGCAACAACCCCAGTGCAATGGTGTCTTGCTGCGACATCTCCTGGGACACAGCAGTTAGGAGGAGATTGCATTCCTTCTCCCCCAGATCCGTATCTCCTTTCCATACTAAACTATTCTCACTCCAAGGACCTTGCTCACATGTACTTCTCCCCATAACTCGGGGTTTTTTCTTTCCTCTGTAAATCACATGGATAATGCACTATAGAGCCCCATTTATGAAAACAAGATCTATAACAAAACCCTCTTAACACCAGTAAATCTTCTTTTAATGAATTGGGCCTGTAGCTTCAATTATAAAGCTGGGCTGTGACGGCTGCTGAGCGAGCCGTGCCAACAACAACACTAAGGCAGATCACTGTCATAAGGGTGTTAGGAGAGTCTCGGGAAAGGCTTGGACGCTCCCTCTTTCCCTTCAAGCACTTTCACATCTGCACTGCATTATATCCCCGTCCAGATGACTTTGCTGGGATCTCCAGTGTTCTTGGGAGTATTTACATTATCAGAAAAGAAACCACTAATTTATTTGTTCAGTCTTCCACATAAATATACCCATAGCCCAGTGTGAAACAGCTCACATTTATCTGGTTTGCTTTGTTTTCAAATGGACCTACCCTGGATTTTCAGTTTTACAGTGTGTATAAAGAATTAAACTCTTTAATTAGATTGTAAACCCTCTGGATCATATTTTTACCCTGGTTTTTGTACACTACATACCATCAGAGACTACTCTCCTTCAGCATTATCAGAGATAGAGCCCTTCCAGGTATCCTGTAGCAGCTGGACGGGCCACTTATGGGGAGGGGCAGATCTAGTGGCTCCCACGTGGACAGCCCATGTGGGGAGGCTGAAGATGCTGTTTCTGTCCTCCCCCTTGGGTGGCACATTTGGGCCATCCATAAGACAGCCTGTTGTGGAGCCCAATTTTCCCTTCTCTGGCAGCGAGTGGACACTGAGACAGGAGATGCTTTTATCCTTGTGGTCTTGGGCTCAGAGAGGGGAGCAAAGCACAGAGCAAATGCTCACCCTCAAACCTGCCTGCCCTCCTCTGTGACCAGTGTGATGATAAAGGCACCGGGCTGGAGGGACCCGATTGCCTGCTCCTGCTCTGTGCAGGACCTCAGATTTCCATCTTTAACGTAGAGACCAGGATGATTTTCACCCATTCTTGTCATATTGACACCAATTACAAACTTTTCTTGCTGCCTGCATCTTCTGTTGGCCTCACAGAGTAGCTCTCTTGAGTCATCTTGGTGCTGTAGTAAAACTCAGTATTGCAGAGGACCTCTTTGGCTCCATTTTATTTTTAGATGGTCTGCGCTTGTCCTGTTTTCTGTCTTCCTGCAGCAGGCTGAGTCATGTTGATTTAGTGATGGAAGATGCCTTGATGGAGAAATGGGAGAAAGGAATATTAAAACAATAAATTTCACTTACTGGAATGCCTGGCCTAGAGACACCCGGTCCTATAGACTTTCATCACTGGAAGTGGATGCCGGTCTAAGTAGAGCTAGCGCAGCGTATAGGCACTCTTGTGTACTGCAAGGTGGACTGCAAGGTGGGGTGATGTCTGGATTGATGACACAACCAGACGCCTAGCTTGCTAAAGAGAGATTGCTGGGCACTGAGGAGAACTACCAAGGTTGCTGTGTGTCGTAGTATCTCCTTCCACTAAGTTACGTGGTTTATTAGAACTGGTAAAGAAGAAAAAGATATTGAAAGTATGAACATTTCCAACACAATCAGCTGAAACTGGGCTTCTACACAACGTTAATGATCCAGCTTTGTTACTGCTTTTGTTTCTGTGAAAGTGCCTGGCTTGGGCAGGAGTTTCAGTTTGGGGAAAATTTGGAGAAAATTGGGGAATATTTCTTTGCAGGTTTTGAGGTTTTCTTCAAAAAAAAAAAGGGATTTTTTTTTTTTTTAAGGATCACATTCAAAAATTGAGAATTTCAAATTGGTTTACTGCAAAGATGTATTTCTATGCATTCCCTTACTTTAATTCAATCTTCCAAAAAATTCTGGTGAAAACAGGTACATTCTGCAGAAAATGTCCCTCCTGCTTAGCAGTACCCCAATCCCGAATTACACCACAGTCCCGCAGAGCATTGCTTGGCTGGGGAGGGCTGGCCGTGCCTGGCCGTGCACGCAGGTCCTTGCTGGCTGCCGTCTGCGGCTGCTCACGTGGCTGGAAGAAAGCCAACAGCCGTGAGCTGTGTACGCACCCAGGAGCGGTAGAAAGGCTGCAGATGTTTAAGCTCCTGAAGGGCCGCAGCAGTTTGGGGTACGGCAGAGGAGGGGCGCGTGGGTGTGCATTTGGCATGGCCTTCTGGTGACATCCACACGACACCTACGGTGCTTGGCAATTTGAGGATGAATATTTCCCCTGATAGTTCGGTTTCTGAAAACCAGCTGGGGGCACATCGGTAAGGTCAGGCATTGCTCATGAGTCAAAAATGAGACAGTACTAAAGCTCACTCTTTATCTATATATCAAACCCTAAATGTTCTGGTCTGGAAAATCATTTTGCTGGTTTAGACTAATCATTAAAGGCCCCGGACTTGGGGTCAGCTGCATGACCCAGGAGGGGATTTAAGGGAAGGGTGTGACTGAGAAAGCAAGAGAAAAGCCCCTAGGAGTGAAGCCAGTTTTAGTCAGAGGAACTGCTTTGTTATTGTATTACAGCTGCATGGTGTTTTTAACTACAAACCATGCTTCAGACTCGGGCTGAAACGGGCTTGGGTGCCGCAGTGATTCATACAGCAAAACAATTTACAAATCCCACATGAAGCAGTGTTTGAAAGTCCTTTGAAAGCATTGTTTGGCCAGCAGCAGGGCTCTTTTCAAGCTCCACTCTGGTTGCAACTCTTATTTCTAAAGGTACAGCTATACAAACAAGTGACTGTGGGGATGTGCGTTTACATCACATCATGTTTTCCACAGCAAGGTCCCATTCACAGCCTGTGGTAAGGGAAAAGTTGCCTAACCATAAAGGGGAATTTGCTCCAAGGCAAGAGGCTGCCTCTGAGAAGTTGCCACTAGCAGCTACACTGACACTGTAAATCCACACCTCCGCTTCATTCAGAGTAATCTCTTTGCGTAGCTGTACCCTGTGTTACTAATACACTCGCTAGAGGTGTGGTTTCATGGCTGCAAGAAGCAGACGTGCAGGAGGTACACGCAGAGTGTGCCGGGTATTGGAAATGGATACAGCTACTTGGGCAGCCAACAGGGCAAGGGGAGAGAAGTCCGCTGTAAGTGTCACTTTACAAGCCTATGTATTACAGCGTTATCTGCCTCCTCCATCCATTGCTTGGAAAATTCTGGATGGTGGGATGTTTTCCGAATGAACCCTAATCTTGACTCTCGCAATCAAAAGGAGGTGGGCTGGATTTGCTGCCTGCTCCATCAGACACAATGCAGTTATTGGCCGTGTCAGCAGCGCGTGGAACTAGCGGGGAC
Organism: Mycteria americana; assembly: GCF_035582795.1. Classification (NCBI taxonomy): domain Eukaryota; kingdom Metazoa; phylum Chordata; class Aves; order Ciconiiformes; family Ciconiidae; genus Mycteria; species Mycteria americana. Next base: position 17,613,164 of record NC_134366.1, on the reverse strand, counting down.
CTGCGGGAGGCACGCACGGCCTCGCAGGAAAACGGCTCCCGCACTTCTGACGAGCTCCTACGGACAGTGCATGGCCTGGGTTCGTGGAAGCCCCATCTCGTTGTGTGGAGAGGCCACAGACTCAGCGTAGACTTCATTTTATGGACTTCATTCATAGACTTCATTTTATCTGTTATCCTCTTTTATAGGAGCAAAAGGGAAACAGTGCGTGAATGGACAAGGATTATACTAAGTCTATCCATATTCCCCCACAGCTAGGATTTCTGGTGCCTCTAATTCCCTAAATTAGTGATGAGGTTAAATAGTGCCAGAGAAATATGGGCTAAGGTTGGAGCTCCAGCCAGCCAATATCTAGGTAATAATTTAAGATGTATTATTCATGAACACTATTAATGTTCACATTAAGTCATTATAATTCTTTCAGTACCAATGTCCCTGCTTCACATGAGAGGTGTTTAATATTAGCTGCTGTTCAGCCCTTTCCAGCCAAATAAAATCAGTCTTAGTTCATTCTGTCTCGCTTAGATCAACAAACATGGAACATAATGAACTCGCCCTGCTCTGTGACTTATCTTGCCAGGATGGGAAAGGGAACGTACCGCAGCAAAACATTCCCCAGCGCGTTGCTTTGACAGCAAGCAGTCCAGCTGGGGCAAGGACCGTGGCAGCGCCGCAGGGTACTACACCCTCTGGGCTCCTCCATCCACTCGTACAGGAGAGCCACCGTGCCTGCCCTCCCCACCACCAGCTGCTTTGGAAGGCAATATGGCAGTGCAGCGGGTCCCGCAGTCAGACTGCTTTCCAGAAGGCTCGAGGAGGGATGTTCCCCAGCAGCAGCCTCTCTCCTGCCCTGTGGCCCCTGTGCAAGGCACGGGGTGGCTGCTGGGTTGGACGCTGTGCGAGCAGCCCTGGTGCTGGGCTGGCGACACAGGAGGTCCAGGCTCTGCAGCAAGTAACGGGAAACCGGCTCACCTCTTGAGTCAGTCCCACCCATAATGATGGAGACAGGAAATTTTGGGTATACCCACCCCCATCTCTATTAAGAGTTTGAAAGCAGGGCACTGGGCATGTTTTTGAATCACGAAAGCAATGCCAAGAACAAAACTATAGAATAATGTCAGGTTCTTCTGATTAAATCTAAAATTTTCCCACTATTACTTGAAAATTAGAAGCAGACAAAACTATCCATCATGTTATAGATAACTTGGCTGCAGAAATATGGCATCAGCATATGCTGAAAAGTAAAAGCTAACATGATTAGTAGACTATTAATTCTAGCAGCAGCCTTGCCTGTATGAGATCCATGTGTTTATAAAGCAAGGTCTTTGCAGAAAAGACCAGCTTTTCTGTGTATCTGTAAAGCAGGTGGCATAGGTTTGAGCATTAGACTAAAAATCTGGTATTGCAAAATTGTCAATGACCTTTGAAAATGTTGGCCCATCTGAAGAGTTGCCAGAGTCTTGTGCTTCTATTGATCCAAAGCTTGATGATATCCATAAGTTTCATTCCACTGAGCTGGTTAGATTGACTTGGATCTAGCATCCAGATATGTCCATCCAAAAACTAGGTTTTCAAAGCACATTGCAGCTTCTGGAGTTCATAAAAACTGTGATTACAGAACTGGTAGTCGGTGCTCTACATGATGCAGTTTGCATGATAATGCATTGGACACTGGCCCCCCAGGCCTCCCAAGCCTCTATTTTTTTGCAGTTGGTGTTTCCCAGGTGCTTTAACCTAGCAGCTGCAAATATCCTTTCCCCATTTGTGAAGGAAAAAAAAAAAAAAGACTTGATTAAAGACTGTTAAAGACTTGATACCTGCTAGTATGATTAGCCCCACTGAACTGCAGTGCTTTTCTTTTCCCAGGGAAAATGGAGAAGAAATTGCATCCTGGTGAGTTTTGGCAACAGTTTGGCAGGGGAAGGTCCATAATGAAAACACTATCAGCAAAGGTCTTGTGAAAAACAAACTTCAACATCACTTGATCCAAATAGTCCCGTTAAATCATGTTAAATGTTTTCTATGCATCCACGAAGGGTATGACAGCTGGTGTCTCCATATCACTGCAGCCTGGGTTAAGTTACAAATTATACACATACCGTCCTCTGCTAGCCTCCTTCTCATGAATCCGGCTTGGCCCTTCCAAATCAATTTGGCTACAGCATTTTCTGGCCTGATCTTTAGTATTTTAACATAAATAATGTGTGTTGCAGTTCATCTGTCCCAGGATTCTCATTGCCTCGGTGGGATCCATTCCTGTTCCCTTTCCTGGGAAAGGCAGCGATTTCCTCGTGGTGGGTGAAAGCTTGCCACCGCAGCCGCTCTCTGCCGAAATAGCTGTCCCTTGCCCAGGAACACGCTGTGCTGTGCAGCTCCCAGCCATGCCTCGTCTGACCTCCAGAAGTCACCCCATACCACGGCTCAGTCATGGGAACTGCGACAGCCCAGAGCAAACCTGCAGAAGACCAGCAGTCTCTTTCCTAGCCGTGACCTCTCCATCATTTTGATGTCACCGCATTTCATTAATTCCAGCAATTTTTATGTTAAAAATCTTGCTTACAGGTGAAGAGGAAGCTCATATACTAACTGAGACCGTAACAGTAATGCAAGAATCACTGCTAGTCTAGATCTAATTGTTACAGAAAAAGAAAGAATAACAGTGCAGTTAAAACCGTTTCACACACGCTTAATCTCTACCCCTTTTCCTGGCGTCAGGCTCGCCCGTCCCTGCTCCTCCGTGCCCAGAGGCGGATGGTCTCAGCCTGGTGGGGCTGGGGGTGTTGCAGCGAGCCGGGGGCACCTGGAGGGCTTTGCGGGGAGGAGCGTGATGTTCAGGTTGATGGTGTCTCCTTCCTCATCTAGGATCCACTTGGAGTCATTTTCACAAGTTTGCTAAGGTGTTTTTTTACACCTTTCTCTCTCTCCACTGGTCTGCAGCTCCATCTTTCAATGGAATTTACTATATGTGGTGCCTTTTACATATGTTGGGTACCACACCCTTGTTCTCTTTTTTAGCCTAAAACCAGTTTTGCCCAGCTCCACTTTTATTGAACTGACTATGGGAGAGATGTTTATAGCTGTGGGATCACCAGTGCCAGCCTGTGCCCCATCTCTCATCATCCCATGCCTGTGCTCCTCTGTGCCTCATCCTGTGTCTCCACTTCTCGACAGCTGTTGTGGCAGACCTGCCCTCCTCTACACGACATTATTATATTAGTCATAAATATCTCATTTTGCACAGAATAACTGCTATCTCTATAAAAGTATGCTCGTACCATGCAAAGATATACAAAAGTAAAACAAATTAGCTTTGCACACACGGTCACTTAGAGAACTTGCTGCCACAGCTAAATGAAGCAAAACAAAGTAAAACAAAGCTGCAAGCAGGTCAAGAAAAGTTCAGACCAAGCACAGCCCGAAAGCCCCAGTTCTGAGGCCTTACAAATTCAGTGCAAAGCTTCTGGCCGGCTCCTGAGAGAGGCAGCGCTGTACTACAGGGCTACGGCATTGCACGATGCTCTGCTCAGCTTCACGGGCAATAGCTTTTCCAGTGCCTCACCTAAGAGCCAGACCGCGGGCCTTGGAGCATGCGAGGATGGATGACAGTGAAATGCAAAGGCAATGGCACGTTTCAAGCGTTATACCAGGCTGTGCTTGCTCTTTTGATTAGCTGTTTGAAAGCTGCTAGTGGAGGAGTGCTGTTGTGAGTGATGGAACAGTTATCTCTTGCTTTTTGTCTCTTGAGCTCTTGAGCTTCTGGCCTGTTTTGACAGAGGCAAAGGCTGGGTTTGACAGTCCAGCTGTGTCCCAGCAGGCCTGGGAAGGCGTACCTCCTCAGGCTTACCCTGCTTGCTTCCCGGAGAGAGCAAAGCACTTCACATTTGGCATGGGCAGCTTGTCAAGATTCCTTTATTTTCCCTTTCAGACACGTCGTTTCCCAGGTAAATAACTCCTGAGAACTTCTGGCATCCCTGCATTATATGTGTGTCCTTTAAAGAGATATGAGTGGCCACGCCAGCAGGCATCAGGCAAAGCCAGCATCAGGCTGGCTTTCACTGAGTTAGAGTCACGGGGCACTTGGCACTTCTAAGTGCTGTCAGAAAGTCTCTTGCCCTGGCAGTCCTGCTGTAATAAGACACTTAGTGCCGCCGAGCGAGGAAAATGCCACTTCTGTTTGCAAAATGGACACACTTCCCTGGGTAATAAATGAAGCAAGTCACTGTCTGTATGGGCTGCGAGTTATCTTCTGCTCCTTGCTCCTTGATTTACTGTGTGTGTGAGCAGCTGAGAACATCGATATTGCAAATTAAACACCAAGCGGATAGGTGATCTTTTGAGTTTGCATCTGGGAAGGAAACAACTTTCCAGCCGAGGTTTCGGCTCTCCTCTTCTCTTCTTCTGTTCAAATCATGGCACGCAGCTGATTAAACGGTGTTTGATCACTGGTTTTTATGCAGCTCTAGTCTGCAAAGTCTGTTCAGAGCTTTTTCTTTTCTCTTTCTCCCTCTTCCTCTCTCCGTCTCTCTCTTTCGAATAGTTAAATTTTACATCAAAGGCTGGTTGAAGCTTTTAGACTAGTATTACACCATTCTCGGGTTAAGTGGAAGTTGCTTAAAATCCTGCATCATTACACTGTCTTTGAGTATCTGTTTTCCTCGGCAGCCCTCATGGCACGTGGAATCAGTGTGTCTCTTAGAAGTACCAGGGCGAGGCACAGTTTAGCCAATGAAAATGCTGATTAGAATGGAAAAACATATTGTATGCGTCCCACATGTTTAGCTCTAAAAAAATGTGAAAAATCCTTAGCCTTAACCCTCTAAAGATGTCAGATACTTCTCTCAGACGATGTCTTGGGAGCCCTAGTAAGCCTCAGCAGAGAGAGGTTATTTTGTTAATGCTCCCCCGATAATTAGATCCACATGCACGCACGATATAACATGAGCCCTGTCTTACTTTTCAACTTCAGGCCTGTGACAGTGGTTTATGTTGAACTTCAGGGTGTGTGTAAATATAAAATAACACAAAAATATGTTTACTAAATATCGAAGCTACCAAACGAAGCCCCCGAGCTAGGACAGGCCAGTATCCATGCCCGTGCTACCCTCCTGTGCCTCCTTGTGTCACGCCCTGCACAGGGGCAGAGCCTCTGCTTGCACAGCCAGATGCTACATCTCCTGTAGGACCTGTGTCTCGCCCAGGGTACAGCAGGCTACCTTTAATCAACCAACCGCTAATCAAGAGATTGGCTTCATCCTGTTCGTCAGAGGGTAACCCAGTGCCTTGGGTACTGCAGCCTGCTCAGCCTAGGGCAAGGTCAGACCACAGACCCTGCAGCTGGAGCTCAGCAGCAAGTTGCCATCACCCAGGGGAGCTGGTGAGGATGTGGCTGTCCTCCCGCCTTCTCCAGATAGCCCCATCCGCCCCAACAGACCTGGCTCCTTCCTCCGTGTCATCCTTCCATCCTTCCTGTGGGCAGACCCCACCGATCTCTCTCCGTCCTTCACTTCCCATTAAAGGCAGGATGCCGCGTCCCACCCCTTGCCACTCTGTTGGCAAAGGACATTTGGGAGCCCAGGAGGGAGCACGGGGCAGCCCGCAGCTGCTCGGTGCCTGCAGCAGCGGCACGGCCGCCGTGGTGGCACCCCCTGGGGCAGCCCCCTGCAGCAGCGAAGGGGCAGCGGGACAGGCTCACTGCTGTGGCACCTCTGGAGCCCGGCAGCTTCTGCGAGAAGTGCAAGTTCTCCGAGGCAAGACGGATCCTTAACTGGGGGAATATTCCTGGGAGGGTGTATATCTGCAACGGCAATGCCAAACTGCTGCTCCAGCACATAGCAGTAGCCAGAGGAGGCTCATCAGAAAGGCTACGAGGGAGATTGTTAATGTTTACAGTGAGCTGAGCAGTGTATATTTTATTTTAGCCTTACTCTTGGAAATGGACGAATTATTTTAAACTGCGCTCTCCGGGTCACAGGGCCCCTTGCAATGCCAGCGCTTTGCTACAGACCATGTCTGAAAGATAAAGGAGGTGAGACCACATCACTACCCTCTGGAGGAAGGGCCCATTTAGCCCCTTCCTTCTGCCTGCCCCCCTGCGCCTCGCGCCATGTCCCCGAAGCCACACGTGTGCCCAGGAGCCCGGCCCGCAGCTCTGGCATCGGTTGGTAGCGAAGAGGCGCATGGGGATGGTTTCCAGCAGAGGCTTGGCGCGTGTCAGGGCTCACCTTCCCTTCCCTCGGCCCCAGGGCTGCCATGGGGACACAGCGTTTATGCATTAGTGCAAGAGGAAGGGATCCTATCCTTTGGAGGAGGAGAGCGCTAAAGCATAAATAACTGCAGAAAATGAAAATTGCGTTAAGAAAACAAGCCCAAAGGTTTGACCGTTAAAGTGGAAAAATAACATTTCATAAACATGATCTTCCTCATACTGCATAATACAGCTCTCCGTGTCACGCAGCACAATAATTTCCTGTTCAGCTTCACTTTCTGAGCAAAACCAGAGCTGAAGATTGGCAAGCTCTAGCGGGAGCGTCGGGGCTCTGCCTGCAGCCCCAGCCACCGCAGAGGGCCTGGTTTCTGCTGTCTTATTCTCGGCATAAGCCGGTTCAGCCACCGGGTGATCCTCTTGAATCGCTTTTTAACCAAGTCAAGACGACTTCTATGGCAACAGCCTTGTTTGTGTGTGAGTAACGAAGGGGATTTCTAGCGAAGTAGTGAAGGGGGAGAGAAGAGAAGACATTTGGCCAAGGCTGCTTGCACAAGTAAAAACCAGATTCCCTCCACACCTTGCTTCAGAGCAAGCCCTATCAACACATAATGACCACTTGCTTTCTCGACAGATTTCTCTTTTTTTTGCCATTGGGACATTGCTGTTTGTTGCTCTGGTAGCAGCCAGCTTGCTCTGCAGACTGAAGTCCCCTCGCATCTGCCTGCTGCTGTGTCTGCAGGGGAGACCCGGCTCCCGCTCAGGGTCTGTCCCCCCTCCGCTGGCGCTTTCCTTCCCCCTCTGCCCCCACAGAGATCTCACTTTTGCCGGGGGTGCGAGGAGGTTTGTTGATTGTACGTGGCTGAATCCAGATTGTTTTTCCGTTTTGACAGAGCTATATTTAGGCTGTCCAGTAACTGCATCCTGGACTTTCTAAAATAAATCAATGCACAAGGCCCTGATTCAGCGGCCGCCTGTGCCGGCGCGGAGCCCTGCCTGCCCCCAGCTTGCCTGCAGTCTCTGGAGGCTTTGAACAGCCGCTGGCAGAGATCCGGTCGCAGGTTCAGGGTTTAACAAGTCTCTTCTCCTGCCCCACTCTGCCCTTGTGTCCTGCCTGCCAGCTGCCGACCTGCGCTCAGGTTAATATAGCTCTGGAACGAATTCAGCTGAATTACAGATTTGCACCTATGCAGAAAGGCCGTTGCTCCTGGGGTATTTTCCTATTTTAACTATCACTCGATACCCATTTAGATTTGTGAAAAAATAACTGCCCTTCTTCGACCTCTGTAGGAAACAAGTCAAACAAAACAATCTCTTCTATTGCTAGAAGCAGAGTTTGGTCCCAAATCTATATTTTTGTCCCAGGGATCCAGTTATAAACTGAACCAAGGGAAAGGACTGTAATTTTCATAAGTTGTTCTGCAAAAATCGGAGAGCCGGTCACAGGAAATTTTCTCCTTGCTCAATGAAGGCTTTTTTCTTTATTGTGGGCTGGACATTGTGGAGCTAGTTAGAAATTTCAGTCTACAGGACTTAGGCCTGAAGGCTTAAATATGAATTCCCCCAAAGTACAAAGATCTGATTTTGGCCTGCGCCTTTTAGCCGCCGATAGTTGGGTTGTTAGCCACACACTGACACTGCAATAGAGAACTCACAGCTAGAAGTTAGGTTCAACTCTCTTTTCTGTGGAGACTTTTCTATGTTTCTGTAAGGCTCACTGACGTATTTATCTTACGGACCAGCTAGTGATGCTCCCGGCTTGCAGACACCAGCCGTGGGCTGATGCTAGTAGCATCATTCAGAGGTTTTTGCAGCACTGAATTCCCACTGGGCTGGCAAGGCGGAGTGCCAGCAGCCGGGCTGGCCCCGCAGAGGGTTCGCTGCAGAGCAGAGTGGAGGATCACCGCTGTGAAACTGAGTTTCACACCTGAAATGTCAGCCTTGAAGACAGACACATTTTCCTTTATTTAGAAGTCATTTGAGACAATGTTAGTAATTAATTGACTGTTCAGTTTTTGTGGTTGAGATAGGATTTTTATCAAGCTTTCAGTCAGTCAGCATTGAAATTGAAACATGCAAACCATCTTCAAACCCCCCCCGTCTAGTCCAGCTCTGTGTCTCTTCTCATGCTGAACTGTAATTGCATTCTCTGTTTACCAGACCTCGTGTAGCCCAACTATGTGTGCGTGACATTTATAAATAAAAGGTATCGTTGCTGTGGTCATGTAGATTTTGAACAGCGCACAGCTATTCACTGAGGTGCAAACTTGCCAAAATCAGACAATGTGAACATCCAAAGTAGGAATGATCAAAGCCTACCAAATTGCAAAATTTCTCATAAATAAAATGCTCTAGTATATCAGCTGGCGGGAATTCAGTGCCTAATCTGTCCCATCATTGACTGGAGTGATAGGGACACTGCAGTTGGAAAGAAGCCATTCTGGGAAGCTCTCACATCTAGTCTGTAAATTAATTCTTGGAGATTTTCAAGAGTTTTGTCTAATCAGCTTTTTTATTGTTGTTTTCTTTTTAAGAAATCTCGTGACTTCTGCTCCTGTGATCTGGCCAGACCCAAGGGTGAGGGGCTGAGAAGCTTCAAATCAAATCAGATGTGAGCGCTAAATAAATTGGGGTGTTCTTGGCAAGGCTTCTCAGAAACATGGAAACAGATGTAAAAAGAGGCACAGAAGAAACAGCAATGCCTCAGCTGCTCCTAAGGAGAGCCCCAGCAGGGAGCTGGTTAACCCCGCGCAGGGGCTTGCGGGCTCGGGGCTAACTGGAGGAGAACCCGAAAAGGCAGCGTCAGCACATGCAAGATTTAAAATGGCTCTTACCAGCCTTGCGAGCCGCCGCCACACGCTGCCGGTATTGTGCTGTGGCACGTACTGCAGCGCCTAGCAAGGCCTCACTGCTTGTCTTGTGAGCTCTTGTGCAGTAGCCATGGAACGATCCGTTCAGCCATTTTTGGCAGAGCTTAACTAGAGCACGTGCCTGAGAAAATGCACGGACTGTCACTGTCACCAGTGTGGCCTGTGCTGGCGTGAAATTCAAGGTATGTGAAGGATTCAAGAAGAGCCATTTTCCAGTGGTGCCAAGTTTGCGGTCTGTCTTGCTGTACCAGCGGTGCCAGCAAACTCTTTACTGAAAGAAAAAAAACCCAGAAAATATGTCATAAGACCCTCCTCAGCAGAAAGGTTGCTGCTGCCCTCTGAATACTGGCTGGACAAATTCCCATGCACTTCAAGTGCCTGTGGTTATATTAGTCATGCGATGATGGGAAAAGAGTCTGCTCCGGGGGCTAGGCTGGCTGTGGCCGGGGGAGTGGGACGGAGCTGCCTCCACCCAACTGCTCCACCTTTTCCTTCCAGGCCGACGCCAAAAAGGGGAGAAACCAGTGACAAACGTGCATGGCAGCTCAGGTCTGAAAAGTCAGCGGGGCAGATCCATTGCTGAAGCCCTGCTGAGGAGGGCACGAGAGGCATACGTGCACTGGGTATTTTCAAGTACTGAGAAGCGGTATTTTAGCAACTATTTTGAAATGCAAACAAGGAGAGGTTTACTGTGTAACGTTTCCTGGGTTTGAGGTAATCTTTGTTACAAAAGCAAGTTGTCACTTGTAGATTTTGTTTCATTCCTGTTTAACCAAACTCTAGATTGCCCACATCTGAAATACTCCTATTTTGTGACTGTCATTGCTAGAAAAATAAAAAGAGAACTCTTGACTGGCATGAAAGCTCTTTCCTTGCCTTTTTTGGTAGAGTGTCCTACTACAACAATTCTGTCGAAACACAAACAAAGGGCACTTTCTAATTGCTAAGCAAAAAGCAAAGCAAAAAGCAAAACAAAAAGCATAAAATATTCAGTGGGGTAACCCTTGCTTTAAAGACTGTATTTCTGAGCATGGTGTCATGTTCTTGTACTAGCGGTAATGCTCTGCAGCTACTGTGGTGGTGAGGTTTGAAATGCTGATGATATCCAGCAAGCAGGTAGAGAACCAAATAATAATGTAAAAATGATTTTTTTACATGGTAAAAAACCACAACAAGCTAACCAAAATTTATCCTTATTTTTGCTGAAAACCAGGCATTCGAGTAAGTATATTCTGCTGCAGTAACTCAGAGGTGGTGTGGCTCACATGCCTGTTCCACTGCAGGGGTGCAGCTCCCGCGCCGGGCCAAGCCTCGCACAGTGCCCCAGGCACCGCTGCCTCCCGAACCCGAGGGGCTGGGCGGGCTGGGAAGGACCCAGAGGAACAGAAGCATAGGGCTCAATCTAACAACACTTTAGCAGTGGCAAAACTTGAAAGATTCTGGCTTCTTGTAGTTCCTAGGACTCCAATCATTCCATATAAAGCCAACACTGTGAGAACTTAGGGACACGGTATAGTGGTGGTCTTGGTAGTGTTAGGTTTACGGTTGGACTCTATGATCTCAAAGGTCTTTTCCAACCTATACGATTCTGTGATTCTGTGGTTCTGTGATCTGAGTGGCATTAAAAATACAATATTCCCCAGAGGAATCAGACTGCCTGGAAAAGTGTTGGCCACCTGTAGGAACAAAACCAACATGCTGCTGCGCTGGTTCTGGGGAAGCACCCGCATATCTGAAGATACCCCATAGTTAGGAGAGTTTCCGTGCCTCCGTGTTCTTGACCAGAAAGGGCGGGCTGAGCATGGGCATGGTGGACCACAGCGGTATGCAAGGCGAGTCACGAGCTGCAACAACGGCGAGCGGATGGCCAGAGGTAGGTGTTTAGTATATCTGTCTCATGGTTTTACAAAGTGAATTTAAAGTATCTATATAAGGAGCAGCCGAGATACTTCTAATCCATTAAGTTTGACAAGGAACATTACTGGATAATATTCTCTCATAGTGGTCTTGTGGGGGTTAGAACCCGTGTTGTAACAGCTATTCCTATTTGTCTTGTTATCCTTGCTAATCACCATTTTACTGCTCTCTTTCCCCTTTTCCCCCTGCATTTCTTTTAGTTAGTACTTGCAGCATCCTGTGGTATTGGGGAGGAAACCTGGACATGAAGTTTCACAGCAGGGAGAAAGGTCACTGTAGCAGTGAGAAGCAGCAAGAAAAGATATGCAACATGTAGCTTATTTCTTGCTCCCTTGCCCTGGGTGTGCTGGTACAAATTATCTCTCCTGCTAGACTACAAAAGCTGGAGAGGAAGCACGCTGGATACAAGGGGATTTAGCTAATAGGAATCAAAATGCGTTCATATTAATTGCTCAATCCTCAAATGTGTTAAAAATATCCATATAACAATAACAATCTATTTCATAGCTTATGTATGACTTGATATTTCCAGAGACACTGTTAAGCAACAATTCTTTCTGAAGTCCCTGAGAGCAGAGAATAGCTTGTATGCACACTAAAATGCAAATGCAAATAGAAAAATAAAAATGCTTGAATGCAAATAGACATTACATTTTCTGGCAGAAGTCGCAAACTCAGATCCAAAACTTGGGGAACTGATGAAGTTATGCATCCTAGCAGAAAGTTAGGGAAAGATTGTCTTCAAGGAAGGCTATATTTGCTTAGGCTTGTGGTACTGCAGCCAGGGGGAGCATCTACAGACACAAAGCAAAAAAATACCAGCACAAAAAATTTGCAGGATATCTGCAGATCTCTGATATCAGCATGTTTTATGAGTGTCCAGAATTGCTCTAAATTTTTCCTTGTCAAAGTGATGTCTCACGCCTGTTGAAAACCGCAAGAAAATAAATTAAAAGTAAACCAAACTACCAAAATTAAATGCATTATGCCAGCTGTACTACAGCATCACAGACGATACATGTTTGAATCTCTGCATAGTTACTATGCATGCCTTTAAGCAGTTGGACACGGCATTGACTTTCTTTGCAGAAAAGAAAAAAAAAAGAAAAAGAAAAAAAGATAAACCATTCCAGATAACGAGATCGCAGAGCAACTTGCCATTTGGAAAATGGTTTCTCACTGAGCTGCCGCGTCTGCAATGGGTTGAGCTAATCCCCGGTCCTAAACACTAGTGGGATTGATCTTGGCTGAACTTTGTGACTCGTCTGTCACGCTTAGTGAGAGAGGAGCCAACAGTCCCTAAAATACCCCTTCCCCCCTGTCGCTGGGCCGTTGCCCTCCGTCACTGGCGTGCACGGAGAGCAGCACTCCTCTGCTCCCTGCGTGCCCAGCTGCTGGTGACAGCGAGAGGAGAGTGCTGGAGACCATGCTGCAGCTCTGCACATCAGAGGACTCCAGTGCTGAAAAGTGACTCAGCCAAATAGTTCAACTCTGGTTGGCCTTAAAAATAAGGTTCAGGGGAAAGTATAAGAGACCATTAAAACTCCCAGGCTCGTCAGCATAGACGGCAGTCCAACTGAGCCAAGTTGGTCAAATCAGGGGAATGCAGCATGAAGGCTTGTGTCTCTCTAGCTTCCACGTGCAAAGTGACCAACCCAAACTAAGTCAGTTTACAGCCCGCTAAGAGCACAGCACTTAAAAGTTATGCTGGTTTAACTAACGCAGGCCTTTATGCCATAACAAGACTTGCTCTTCTTGAAACATATATTTGAGACCTTGAGAAATACATCTGAGAAACTATACAGTGATAAGAATAAATATAGGTCTTCTTGGAATAATTGCATAATCTTGTGTGCCCCTTTGAAACATTTAACAACCTTACAACCTTTTCTGTGAAGTTTTTGGAACTTTATGGCCCTTGTTATTAAAGTCGTTGAAGTCATTTTTATCAGGGAGAGGTGGAATCCTTTCTCTGCATCACTTCACACTGAACCTGCATCAACTCTATTTGATTTTATGTTATTCCTTGTGAACATGACCCGAGCCCACTCCAACATCAAATGAGAGAGAAAAGGTCAGAACCATAAATTTTTGACCTTGCTGGGTGAAAGTAGACATTACACTCAAATCCCTGTTACTAATGGTAGCTATACTTCATGGCAGTGCAGGCAGTGCTAAAGGGCACCAGCAACGACATCTTTCATCGCTTGTGCTAAAACACTCCTCACTTACTGCCTCTTGCATGGGGTGCCAGTGAAATGAGATGTAAATGGATCTGTTGACAAACAGGTTAAATGTCAACACCCACGGTGATACGTTGTTAGGAGTAAGGGCACAAGATACTACAGAATTGTTTAAAAGGGGCAAGTGCTGAAGGGCGAGCAAAGTTGTCATCGTGGTTATTTGCTGTGTAAGTACCATGGTTTGACTGGTTGGCTCTGGCTCAATACAGCTCTCATCCTAATCTCCCTTTTCTTTCAGGCAGCCTCGCTCCAAACTTTGCTGCTGATCATCCACATCCTTGTTGTTCCCCTGTTAGTGTTGCAATGCAACAGGAGGAGTTAGAGGATGTACACGGAGGCACCGGGCCCTCTTGGGACCCGTGACTGGGGACTAAAATGCCTTTTGCTTGCTGGAGGCAGCTCTGAGGGATGGTGAGAGCTTCGGATAGGAGATGTTAGACATTATGCAACTCAGGGCAGCTATTAGATGTAACACTCCTGTGTGCTCTGACTTGTTTGCTTTAGAGGGAGGCTTTTTAATCGCACTGGTATTTATATTGTTTTGCAATGTTTTTATTATTATTCTGAATCACTATATGGGGCTCGTGCTAGGCACAACTTAATCAATGCAGTTATTCTCATTTGCTTTTCTACTGTAATAAGCATCTCGAGACCATGAGAGTTGCTACTGAGAGAAGCAAACCGAAAACTTCCCTTTCTCTGATGCTGAAATACGCAGTGTTTTTCCTGGGGAAGGAGCCAGAGTGAGTGACTGCTGCTTTGGGCAAAGGAGGAAAGAGGCTACAGAAATATGTTAGGAGCATACACATACAAGGTGGTACTCATGATTGACTTAGTATCTTCCAGGCAAAATAGTTTATGAGCAGGATAGCAATTAGACAAATGATCCGTTCTTTTTGTAAAGCTGTTATTACTATGTTATGTTTAATATACAGTCATGCTCCCATCTCCCATTAAGGTCTGCTGTCTCGGGTGCTGTGTAAACATGGTAGCGTATATAACGGGCAAGATTAGACTTATTCCAGTCAGGTTTTGATGAATAAATATTTTAATGATATATTTTAATGATGTGAATGGAGAAACTATCCCATGAAAGGATGTTAGTATGAAATAGCCAAAGGGAAAAGCAACTTCTAACAAGATATGAGCAGCTCTGAAATCACAGGGTTTCCCGTCTTAAGCTGATGGATTTGTCACTTCCTCCCTTGGCTCTTTCCCAAATGTAGATGCCAAATGAAACAAAAATAATAACTTCAGATTAAAATCTTCATAGATAATGACAAGAATCAAAAATCTCCATGCAGAGCATTAGGAAAGTATCTCCATGAAAATGTAATGTCTGTATAAAATGGGAGTATGTCGCTTACTAGAAAAATAAAATATGTTAAATAATAAAAAGAAAGCATGACATGTAAGGCCAGCAGGAAATTCTGTGGAAACAGGGCTGGGTTATGTCTCAATCAGCGATCATCTCAGATGTTTCTTACAACTAATCCTGAAATAACTTCTTCTTCAGCTAGAACAATGCAACTTTGAGACGGAAAACCAGGGGAGAAGTGGGAATTCCTGGCACTGAAGAAATAACAATACATACACTTGACAGTTTCTATACTTTGGAATAGATTTCATTTGGTGCAGTAATTAGTGGGAATGCAGTATTATTCTAAAGAGATTTTCAAATATGAGGATCAAATGTTGGTTTGAAAACCAATAATAAATGCTTACATTTTAGCGTTAAACCAAATAAAACTGAAAGAGCAATGGGAAGGATCTAAACTTTGAGGCCATAGGGCAGAACCTATCACCTTGCTCCTGGGAAAACCTTTCCTTGCAACATCTTTTCCCTAATGTCAGCTTCAGGCTTCGTTCCTCTATGGCCATGGCTTCTGGCTGTTCTTCCACAGGAGGTGCTGGACTGCCAGTGTGATCCAGAGCAGCGGTTCCTTAACCCTCCATAGAAGAAATAAGCTTCATGGAAATATCCCAGACATGCTGGTGATGAGTCCCACTCATTATGCTAATGGCAGCTCCCAGTGCCCTGCCTGGCCTGCTCTCCAAGCTCTCTGCATCCCAGTTTGGATGCGTCCTCCAACTCCTCCTGGCTTTCTGCTTCCTTTTGCATTTTCCCCATGTTATTCTTAGGACTCCTTTGTTTTGCTCTCTAACCAGGCAGCTCCATCTGGCTCCTTTGAGTGCTTATTCTGTTTCGTGATGTCCTTGTGTGTCCCTCAAAGAGTGCCATGTAGCAGCATACTCATATTGGACAGCTCGCTCTTATTGTCTGCAGTAATAAGAAAGGGAGTATATAGCTCTTTTACATGAAATTTCTTGCAGGATTACAAAACTGCCCCCCTGCTGTGGTGCTAAAACGCTCTCACTCTACCTCAGGTTATATATCCCTGGGTGCCCCTCTCACAAATGGCTTCATCCTATATTAAAGGCAGTACCTGGAACCTGGCCATCTATAGGACGATGCTTGAGTGCTCTCTGCTTCAGTATCACATCAGTTTTGCTTCTACCTACTACTGCTTCTCTTTCTCTTTTCTCCATGATTTTGTCCATGCTTTGAGCGTGACCTACCTTTCTCTGCCTGTTCATCTCTCCTGTGCCTCCTGGTCAGGTCCTGTCTCTTGGCAGTCCGTACAAACCAAGTGAGTCCCTGGCTGGACCTTCTCTCCAGACCTCTGTTGAAGACCACAATCTCTCCCATCTTTCCTGCCTTCTCTTCTGTAACTTCTTGGACGTCTCAGCAGTCATGGGACATCTTTTTCCAGTTCCAGCTATCCATAGCTGCAAACTTAGTAGTTGTCTCTCAAACCCAGTAACAGCAGTAAATATTTATACTGTGTTAGCATCTTAACTGGTATTTAGGCTTTATGGAATTGCTGTACAAACTCAAAGGGAAACGATCTTTGGCCTGACAGCAAAAGCTGCCGAAGGTGGGTTCAGCAGAGTGCCTCAGGGCGGCATGTATCAAGGGGTGCCAGTGCTGTACCGCAGAACACGGCCTTTTCAAGTGGGAACTTTAGAAACTTTTGTATACCATAAATTTACAGTCTGTATTTTGCTCTCCTGTCACTGGGTTGCCATACAAATCCCAGCCAAATAACTCATACTGCATACTAAACATTGGTTAAAGAACACCACACATAACATAAACTTACATAAACTCCTAAGGTTACCAAAGGTTTAACTCCTCAGAACAACAATATTTAGCAGCTAAGACTGTAGCGTGAACTTCCCCAGGAAATACCTAATCACCTTCTGCCCTCAGTATAAACTCTGCTTCTTTGATGTTACCTTCTTTTGAATGTATAATAACATGTGTGTGTTGTTAGAAGATTCAAATCATTGTATACACTGGAAGAAAGTGTAAAACAAAGCAAGCACATGAGAAGCTAATCCCAGCGGGGACCTCAGGATGGAGACGTGCTCAGACGTGGTGATGGAGTGTATAAGTTCCAGGGTAGGAAGGACAGAGTAGCTGAGTGGCTTGCCGGGATGGAGAAGCGACTTTGTACTGTTGTGGGAAGGGACCCCACAAGGTCTGACTCTGGGCTCTTGGCTTGACTGGTTTTTGCAATTAAGAAGAGATACTCCATACCTTCCTGCTATAGCAAGCACTATTCAAAATAAGACAGTAATAACAAATGCAACAGCGCGTACCACAGCCTAACCCTAAGGTGGGGGTAGAGATAATATTATTCCTGCTGTACTTCTTCGTGGTCAGCTGTGGCCAAGCTCCTTAATGATGACAGTGGTAACTCCAAGACTTGATAAACTTGTCTTCATTGGTGAAGTGAGAGCATGTTATTAGCAAATGTGTATGGATTCTGTGTTCTGCTGTAGCACACGTTTGTATAGCCTTTTCTGACAGTTAAAGATGTGCTAAGTTTCCTTGACAGAAAACAGACATTTTAATAAAATGGCTGCCATTTAACTAGAAACTCCTGGGCAGAGCTCTATGGGAAACAGTTCCCATGACCTTCAGGGGGGAAGAAATGTTTGTCTTTAATAGGGCTCCATACTGTAAAAAAATCCTTACTCTGCAGCATACAGGCTTTTTTAACACAACCCTAATGATGCAAGTCCTGAGGAACTGCATATGCTGTTTGCGGAAACATATCGCAAATTACACTTGTCTTTACTTTCAGAAAAAGAAATTTTGAAATACTATTTCAGAACATTGAATGTGGAACAGAGTAAGACTGAAGCAGGATCTTCTGTAATGCATCTAATTTCATTACATTACACATTTTAATCCTGAAATGACAATGGCTTATTGATTCACTTACCCCTTTAAGCAGCTGACTGCTGGTCTTGTGTATCTGGGAATTCATACTTCTACTCTACATGGGTTTTGTTTTGGATCATATCTAAGTTCACATTTAATGTATTTATTTTAATTTAAAGCATGTTTTACAAAAGTAGCAAAACCTATAACCCATCTGTCTTTATTCAGTGTATTCAGTTCATGCTTAAGGGTCACCAGCCTGAATTAGCTCCTTATTCAACATTGCTGGATTGTTTATAGGCTGCACATGTCACCGAGCAATTGTAAGGAAAGATTTATTTACGAGCTGCCCTGCCTGGGAGTGCTCCCCAGCGGCAAGACGAGAAGTGAGCAGTGGGAACTGAAGTTGCAAAGGAAGTTACACCATCTGTCTTAAAAGCAAGACACAGGTGAGGGATAAGGAAGGGATGAAAAGAGGCATTCATAAAAAGCTGATTCATCATTAATCTGCTTGCACTCAAACACAGACAACAATAGCTTGTTTTATGATAAGGTGCAGCCCTTCCAAAGCTACATTCCACTTTGGGAGGGAGAGCGTACCATATGCCGTGAACTCGGGGTGATTGGCTTAATTTCACCAAAGAGCTTGTGTTGACACTCCACTTCTTGTTTGTGGTTGGCACAGAAACGAAACGCATCTTCTGGGGCAAGCAAAAAAGGAGAGAAGCTCTGCAGAGTCCACCTAGAGTGATCGCTCCTGAAGGCTGTTGGCTGGCCGAGCTGGACGGATGGGGCCCACCCCAGCCCTGCTCAGGCCACCTGGATGTGAAATCCGTGCAGCCGCCTTAGGCAGCGTTGGCTCACCAAGGGTCCCTGCTCACCCCTTCAGCAGTGTCACTGCTCTCCGTGTCTCCAACTCAGTCCCACAGCCTTGTTTATGTACATGTGGTATGGCCTGTGGTTTTGTGCTGCGCGGGTAGTACCCATCTTTACATCTAAAAGTTGAGCGGGCTTAAAAATAACAGCAAATTTCTGTCTCTTCCTTGCACAAGTACAAATAAAAAGAATTTTGGAGTAAAAGTACAGCATCGTCCCTTCTGCCTGGCTCCTCTGGCAAGAGCTTTAGCAAGCAGTATGCATTACCGTGGCATTTGTGGCAACAGCCTTTGGTTTTCTGAAGCGGCAGCAGCCTTTCTCGCCGTCTCCATGAGCAGGATGGTAGGCTGGGCCCTGGGCACAGCCCCGCCCTGGGGTACTGGCCGGCTGCTGCACCCACGGAGAGGGAGCCCATTGCTCCAACAGAGGCAAACACCTTCACAGCTGCTCTCCTGGCAGAGCAGCATCTGACCATGCTTGCGTCCTAAGGTCCTGGTTCAACCCATCGCTTATGCCTATGTATAATAAGACTCGAATATGCACATAAGTGCCCAAACTGTAAAGCAAGAGGAGTCCAAGAGGGCTGAAGTTTTTCTTTAGGCTTCTAGCAGCTGCAGAAAGAATTCCCTCTAGAAAAAAAAAGGCCTGTACGCTTTTCGCTGAGCCTGCTTTCCAAAGGAAATGAGGCCCACGTGGTTGCACTCTGCCTGTCGGACTCCCTTCCTTTCCTCCAGCCAGCGCCTTTCCAGCTTGTGTGCCAATTCAGCCAGGCTGGAGCAGGATGAGGGTCTCAGAGAGGCTCTTGCTCCCTGTCCCATAAGACCTGGGGGCTGCACAAAGGACAGAGACCCAGGTCGGTGCCTGCTCTGGGGGAAAAGCCCCCAGTGAGCGCTCAGCAGTTATCCACTCCATATAGATCGCCTGTTGGCAGATCAGCGCATGATTATCCGTGCAGGTGGACACCTGATATCTGCGGCAGGGACCATCTACTTCATTCATAGGTCACGAGAGGGGAAGGGGGAGTTGACTGGACTTCACAGGGTGACACCAGGCTGCTCAGCTGCTGATTAAGTTGGATTTTCTGTGTTAGAGTTCAACAGGGAGAAAATCCCAGCATTTTAACAGATTTGAATTGCAGAGCAAAGCAAAAACAAAACAGAGGTCTCCATTTTTCATCACATTTTTCACACTTGAAATGAGAATCATCGGGGCTTGAGGCTTTGCCAGTTAAAACACGATAATATTGCAGACCTTTGTTTTTAGAGAAGGAAGCCAGGTGGGAAAATGGCATGCATGGGAGAAAATTTCTGGCTAGGTATGTAAATAGCAAATACTTACCTCATGCACTTGATGACAGGTTTTCTTGCAAAGGTTCAATGAATCCTCTGTGCAGGGAGTTGTCTTGTCACCATGTGAAACATGGGGACGTTTTGGTGTCCCAAGACATCAAAGCCAAAAGGTAAAAGCTGGCAGTATGGACCAGGTACGTGGAGCTATGACGCCAGTCACGCAGGCAGCGCAGGGGAAACAAAGCCAGCATGACCCAAGACGGGGTCTAAGCACTTCGGGTTACTCAAGTTACCTCTTGTGTAAATTGTTGTCATGATAGTGACTGCTGCGGTAACATCCTTGACCTGTCAAGAGACATGCCCTCAAAGATAGACTAAAGAAATTTGCACTGCTGAAAATGAGTGAAGAAACCATTTTGTATGGATAATTAAGAGTAGTAACAATTGTCATTTGGCTTATTGTAGGTATTACAGGAGAGGGTCTTGAAGAGCTATTAGAGAACTGTCATGTTTCACACACCAAGTAGAAGGAACAGAGACCAAAAATTGTCAGCAAATTCTTTCATCTTGTATTTAATTCTTACTTTAAAAGTATAACGGCAGGACAGAAAAGATGAAAAGTAATATCATTCCATGTATATATTAGCTTTCAAATACCTGAGTTTGCATTTTTATTTCAGCAAACAAAATTTCATACATCAATTCAACCCCTTTCATGGAAAAAACGTTGAGAAAGGTTGAAAGTGAATTACCAAGCACGTTGTGCGTGTTTAAGGAGAATTGTACTAGGAAGTGGTCTAAGCTCTATTTTCAGAGTCATATTCTTCAATTTGTTAAAACACATTGAGTTTATTATGCCCTGTCCCTCTTCATATGCAGGAATGGAAAGAATATTTTCCTTGTCTAAACAGGCTGGGACAGAGCTTTACATACAGAGAGTTTTATGAATTTATTAGGAAAAAACCCATGGACTAAAACTGTCTGTAAGTACCATCTTAAATAAGAAGACCTGAATTATGTATTGAAGGGCAGTAGCAATGTATACTTAAGAGGAAAATGCATCATCTCTAACGGAAATACAGTGCCTCTGACTGCCCCATTGAACAAAGAATTGTTCCACATTTGCACCTTATTTCCAACCAATACAGGCTGTGGTACCAACCATTGCGCTGCCAAATACGAACCTCCACAGCAGCTACAACAGGTATTTGCTTGCTGACAGCCACAGTCACCCCAGCCTGGATCTGGGGAACACAGGTAGGAAGTGAGGGGCCCGAGGGTGGTCCACAGCGTGGTGGGCTGCAGGGCTGGGGTGAGAGGCATGGTAGAAAGAACAAAATTCAGGAAGAGGGAAGCATGAGAGGATAAGAGGAAATTAAGACCACAGCTCAGAAAAAGGGATCCCATAAGCAGCTAAAGGAAAAAAATACAGAATGCAAAGAAAGTGGAAGAGCAAGAGAAAGTTGGTATATGGGATTGCTGAGTAATGGTCCATGAATGTACCATGAGATGATGCTAACCAGCAGACCATGTGTAATTCAGCCAAGTAGTTGACCTGCATCCAGTAAAGTCTGATATTTCTCCTGGCTCACCCCTAATATGTTGCAAATCGCAATGCCAAGTACCAGTGGTTATCAGCCTATGGCTTACAGAAGCAGGGCTTGTAGAAAGTAACAAAGAAAAGCAAGATTATCATAATCAGTTTCAACTAGCTCAAAGGTTCCTCTCTCCAAAAATATCAGAGCGACTCAAGCCATAAAGAGTTCAAAGACAGTGCAATATATCATATCCAGTGGTGGTGTAATCTGTTCAATGTCAGAGGATGGCTCAGTAGTCTGCTGGATTTTAAGTCAGTAGTAAATACTGATGTGCAATTTCCATGTAGCCAGACACGAGGTTTTCCAATGACCATCTTAACCACAAACTTCAGGAAAGAGCAGAGGCTGCTTCAGAAGTTGCTGCCGTGCCTGTTTTGTGTTGTCAGTCGTCATTCGTCTCTCAGTGCAGGCACTGCAGGAGATTTTGTGCTCACATGTGGTAACAACACCTGGATGATGGTAATGGTGCCACAGTGAAAGGAGGGTATATGTAAGGCACAGTCCACTTACTGGGGTCTATTCCCTTCCAGTTAAAGTCTTTCTGAAATTCATTCAGTAGCCTAACAGCAGCAGATATAGTTGTACTATCCATAATTAGATATGGTTCACTGCTATTACTAGCAGCGCACAGTACCGCTGTATAAAAGAAAATTCAGAAACAGTACATTAGTGTCTCAATGACATTCAGATGAACTGTGACATCTTTAAGCCTCTATGATATGAAGGCTCATTACACGCTCTATAGCTACAGCATATCCCCCTCTTCCTTTCTTTGGTCGCAACTCCATTATGTTCTTGTGAATAGCTTCACACAGTGAAGAGCTCAGCTGAACGGAGCGTGCTTTTCTGCTGGCCACTTCGTAAAGATACAAGCACAGCTGCAGCTACAGGGCAGAAGAAACCTGACAAACCTTTATCTTATTATTGCTGTAATCTGAATGCTGCCTCTGGATAATAATAATGTCCCTAATATCTTTTTAGCTTGCACTTTAAGTCTTGCTCTAAGCATGTTTGTAAACTTAAAAGGAAACTTTTGAAAAGGTTAAAAAAACCTTTTGATTACACCCTGAGGTGCCAACAGACTGCACAAGAAGATGAGGTACCCAAAGACCAGAGGCCTTGGGCATTTATTACACGCCTTCACATCCCTTTAGGAATCTGCACTTGCCTAAATTCATCCAGATGGTATAAACAAGGACTTTGGAATAAACCTTGTTATGTTTCTAGCCATATCCCTGGGGCTTCGCAGTTGCACGGGTGTCCCAGCACCAAAACCAGAAGATGAGACACAGAGGGCAGAGCAAACAGGGGAGTTCCAGTCCAATTAGACCCCTTCAATCAAGTTATGCTTGAATAGACAGCATTTCCTTTCCCCCCTGCCACCGTCTTGCACCTTTCATGGATAAATTTATCCATGGCTTTAAATGAGAGGTCCACATCCCAATTTTCTCACAGGTGTATGTCCGGCTGCAGTTCACATAGTATATTCCAGAGGCAGCTTTAAATTAGCAAGTAACAGCTCCTGGTCGCAGTGGGATTTCTCGGTATGGCATTCAACACAGAGCCCATATTCCCCAACACCTAACAGGTTCTCTAGATATTCTTCTGGTTTTAGGGTTTTGTAGCAGGAATCCTTCTGCAAAAAAAATTTGTCCATCACTGAGCAAAACCAGATTCTAGTCAAGACTTAAAGACACTAATTATGGAATAAACACTGATTAGTGAATTGGGGTGCAGGACTCCAGTAGCCATCTCCTTCTTACGAGACCCTCAGCCGCTGGAGGCTACAGCAGGGTGCACAGGTAAGTCCTTTTAGAAGGCCCTTGCTTCGTCTTGGTGAGGTTCAGCATCACTAGGGTTTGTCAGAATTAACACAGAATAGGACCTCCACAGTCTTGGATGTCTCAGTGATAGCTTTCCCAATCAAATCACATGTAGAGCGTGTGTGCGAGACTTGCACAGCGGGGTCCCACTGCGCATCATTCTACAGCCATGCCCAGATTCCACAAAGCTGGAATCCGACAAATTTTGTCCGACAAAGCTGGTTCATGCGCTCCACCACTGACCGGCTGCATCTGCAAGGATAGGTCACGAAACAGAAAGGGCTGTGGTGGCAATGCCACAGCCTGGAGTTGTGCTGCCCAGGAGAGACTTTGCTTAAAACCAGCAACCACCTTCTGTTGCTTCAGTAGAGTTGCACAGGCTCCCATCATGTTGTAAAATATTTCCCTCGTGGGATCCAACGCGGGAATGCCCCATGTGTCAGAGAGATCAGTATTGGTGTGGCTCATAGCCTAGTATGTTCCTGCTGATAATAGAGCCCAGGACTAAAAGACGTGCTTCATCCTCGTCAAGTCCCCACGCAGCACCTCAGGACGCAGCAAACTTAATCCCTACCACTGCTCTAGCCAGAGAAGACTCTTTCTTCCAAAGAGCAGAACCCTGCTGCTGGTGCTGAGGAGCTGGCCCAAGAGTTGGCCACAGCATTGGGAGCTTGTGTGTCCCTGTGGCTCCTCTCAGCTGCTGTCAGCAGCTCCAGAGCCCTGTGAGGAAGGGAGTGAGGCAAGAGCAGGAGCAACAAGACTTGATTTTTCAAAGTCCAGGTTAATGTTCAGAGACAGTGGTGAGAAAAAAATAACATAGCAGCTTCCAACTAACTTGCATATTAACTGAATATCATATGGAGCCCATCATGTAGTGACATTTTTTTTTTACTCTAGCTGCTCTTCATTGACTAAGAAAGGTCCTCAAAGGTCCATTCAGAGGACTTGTACTTTGATAATGTGCTCTGTTGTGTTCCCCCAAATCCCCTTCCCCCTGTAATCAGACCATCAGTCACTACAAAGGATCAAAATTGCCATGTTTAAATACTATTATCCTTGTGAGAAACTAACATCTGATCAAAGTTTAACAGCGTGAAAGACGTTTCTTGTTTTTGCAGTAAACCTTCATGTCCCTTGTTGTCGATCCAAGTTCATGGAGTTTATTTTCAAAGCAAATCTCTTGTTTTCATTCCACCAGAGAGCTGTTATAAAGCCAACTATTGTTACTGTAGAGTATAACTTTATTTTTTTTAGACTAACTGCTAGAAGCAAATGGTTTTCATCAGGTAAAAAGTCATTGTATACAAGCAATGTATAGACAAGTCTTGGACACAACAAGCAGTTAATGGCTTTTAATTAGAGTGAGACAGGACACTCAAGGAGTGACCCAGGGATTACTTGTAGAGGAAGTTTCTCTCATGACTAATAGTGACTACAAATAAGATGGGGTATTACAATAAAATTCTACTGCTGACAAAAATATTAACAGTAAACGATGACAGAGCTTTCATGTGGGACTAGGAGAGCATCTGGAATATATTAAGACTGTAAAATTTCCCTTTAAGTATGGTTTGCTAAAGTTAAAGCCAGCCACCCAGAAACTATGGCACTCAGAGTAACTCAATATTTTTTTTCATTAAAAATTACTTAAGGAGATTTACATCTTCCCTTGGTTGACATCGTGATGTTCTGCTTGTCCAGACTTTAAGTCCTGAAAATATGTATGTGATGAGAAGGAATGGAGAAAAAAATTGTCTCGGATATGTCCTGCTTACGTTCATCTGGGAAAACAACCCCAGTTCCAGGCGTCCTTCTGCAATGCAATCAGTCAGATGCTCTTTGCAACCACTCTGTGCAGATACCCACCGCTTATTAATACCATATGTGAAGTTGATGCATTATGTATCTAGAGATGCAATGTAAGCGCCAGATATTGACAGAGATAAACAGGAGAGAAGTGGGGTGTGCTGGGAGATCATTCCAGAAAACAGGAAAGTTTGCTTTAAACAAAAAGGCAGTGTGCTAAAAGGAGGATGAGATTGTAGCAAGGTTCCTGTTTCCCATCCTCCTTTCTCCCTGTTGCCAGTTCTCATGACATCTCTCACTGCAATCTTGTCTTAATTTAGACTGTGAGGTCCTGGAGACAGAAATTATCCTGTAACTTGTATATATTGCACGCAGTACAAGAAGCGTTCTGGTCTCGCCTGGATCCTCAAGCGGTGTTTGGGAGGCAGCCGCAGCATACACGGGGGAGCTGGATGTCTCCGCGCTGAACTCCAGAGCATGCACAGCGCACAACAGGGAGGGGGCTCGGCCCGACTCCTGTAAAGCCACACCAGCTGGTCTTGAACCACCAGGAATTAGGAATAACTAGCCCTTGTGTGCAGGCCCCATGTTCAGAGTAAAACCCAGGAGATGACATGGGTTTTGGCTACATTGGGAGCTCCCAAAAGGCAAGCCAAGGTCTGTAGAACAAACTGAGAGACAGGGGCTGGCTCTGCGCTCCTGCTCTCAGCAAACTGGCCTGCTCCTCAGGGTGGGATTCATCTCACCTCCCAGGGGGCCCCAGGTCATGAATATCCAAGGTAAATGATTCTTCTTCCATTTTTCCTCACTCGCTCGAGTGGGAATGGAAATAGGAAGGACTAGTTGCTCAGCAGTTACCTTCCAGCAGCGAGTGTTGAGTAAGACGAAGCTCATCCACTGCGTTCAGAAATCAGCCCTGCCAAAGCGTTTTCCTCCCCTACGTATTCCACCCCGAGGAGCTTCCCGGCTGTTTCTGGAGGAGACCGGCGAGGTGAGTGCAGCAAAGCTCAGCACGTGAAGCACAGGAGGCCTCGCTCCACCATCGGCGTAGCAGTGGTAGGTCGTGGTCCCCGCGGTGAAAGACATGCACAAATATAGAACAGAAAGATGGTCTAGAATAAAAGCCAACTCACTGGGTGGCCTTGGTAAGCATCTGATGTCTCAGTTGAATATTTATGTATTTATTTCCACTTATGCATGTTTTCCTCAGAATAGGGAAGGGGTTTTACATGTCTTTGCTATAAACCTTCAACCCAAACACTAGTTCTGGGGTAACAACCCATATTCACAGATCAAAGAACTGTGTTAGGAAGAAGAGATGAATCTTCTCTCTCCTTCTCTTCCTACCTCCCTCCAGCTTCCATTTCCTCTTTCTTCTGACCATGTATTTGTGTGGCTGAAACATTCAAAAGTAGCTGTAGAAATAAGATCAAGTTATTCAGCAACTATTATATCCATTGAGGTCCTTACAGACAGGCAGCACACAGGATCTGAACTCTGATGAGACAGTGACTACTTTTTTGGCATTGAAGAGGGAGTTTTGAAATGCCAGCCTGCAGTGTTAAGAAGAACAAAAACTCTGTACGTGTCTCGCAATGGGGAAATCTGAACCTCTTGATCTACCCCACATCTCATCCTACCAAGAAGTTGGTGAACATTATCAAAAAACCAAAACACAGAAAGAAAGTCTGATCCTGGAAATGTTCTGCAAGGAGGAAACTACAGATACATTCTGCCCTCAGCACCAGTCCTTACCACCTGGCCCCATTTCTGGGCATGGTGGTAAGGGGGTGGGGTGTGTGTGTGTAGGAGACAAAGTAGGGGAGCTGGAATAAGCCGCTAATGTCCTCAAATTTTCCTTCCTATCAGTAAGTCGTTGCTGCTAAAGGCAATGAAGGAAACCTGCCAAATACAACAGCTAAAACCAACACACTGAAAAACATAATATTTAGGGAAAGATGTGTGTGGGGGCCAGCTTGTGCCAGCTGCCAAGTCTGCAACCACGAGAGGCCTGGGGCACAGTGAGGTCTCCAGGAGTGTGCCTGTTGGTGGCCAGGCCCAGGACAACCCCCTGCTCCAGTGCAGGTATGAGACCATGACCCCACAGCTGATGGACAGTCCCACTGACGGCATGGGCAGTTCAGCTTCCTCTTCCTTCAAACCACTCGCTCTTTGCAAAAGGAAATAGAGATAAATACTCATGACAGCCCCGGGGTGGGACACATGGGCTTGGCGAGTGGTGGCTTAGACAAGGGCTGAGATCATTACTCCAGCAGCAGCTCCCAGGGCCTTAGGAGGAGCTCAACATCAGGCTGGACAAAAATAGGGGCTTAAGGAAATCTTGGACCTACCAGGGTCTCCTGGAGGTCCATCAAAGAGAAACAGGGAAGGAGTTCTCCCTCTCCAACCCAGCCCTGATAGGATTGGTGCAATGCAATTTCCTTGTCTGTGCTTCAAGAGGGATGTTGGGAGGGACCACAGCATGACACAGGGGCAGGAAAAACCTCCTAAGCCTTGAGGAGAGAGGATGTGAAATGGGCAGAGATTTCCCTTGCTTTGATGTCTTCCCTGTCCACATACCTGGGGTCTAATTTGGGGCTACATTGAAGCTCTTTTTCCCCATGTCAGGATGATATTGCCTGGCTCCCCTGCCAGGAGATTTTGGCCAGGGAATTGGGTGTCACTGTTAGTGGGGTGAATCTTGCTCTTTGCTGGTGGCAGTTAGTAGCTCAGTTCTCTGAGGATTTGCGTGCTTTTTTCTAATTCATGCCTATGGGCTCGAGGGACAAATAACTAAGCAAAACTTTACTGCTTAAGTGTCTAATCTGCAGGCTGTTTGGCGGTCTTCTGCCCTTAAACTCAATGAAATCCATGGCTTTGGGACTACATGATGTCCCCATCAGCTGTCCTTGGCACTAGGGTCTGCTGAGAAGGCTAAGACCCGAGGCCAGGATGAGCAAAGCCATTAGTGGTTTGGGATGACTAGTGGGGATGTCTTTCAGAAAATGTGAACTTTGGAGCGTGCTAAGCACCTGTTCTCTGGAGTCAGGACTGTTCAGGTGTCAAGAAGAGCAGATGCATATCCAAGGGCTCAGAGTTACTGCCCCACATTTCATGTGAGCTCGGCAAGGCTCCTGCCCACAGGACAGACTGCTGCTGCACGGCAGCTCCTTTTGGTGAAGGTGGTGCCACAGCAGCGACACAGCTCACTGCACCTCAGAAAAAAAATTACCTGCTCGTTTTTGATGGCCATCTCAGTCCAGAGAGTCATAAAACAGCTCTTACTAACTCCACAGCAAGTTCTTCCTAAGAGGTCTCCTGAATTTCTCAGTATCTGGAGGCCCATTTTCCCCACGGGGCTCCTGGGAGGCATTGCAATTGTTCCTGGCCTCGCTTCTCCTTGCAACTTCTATTCTGCACGCAGTCTCACTTGCCTGCTATTCCTGTGTTCATTTTTCTCTTCATGCCAGGCTTGAGCTGCAGCTCATTGTAACAATATTTCCTCATAAGGCTGTGCTTAAAAAGTAAGGAGCTTGTATTTGTTGGTGCTGGGTGGTGGCATGTGAGGCTGCACAAAGGAAAACAAATGTTTGAGATGTTTGTGAAGGTGCTGTCATGAAACAAACCAGGGCACTTGAGCCTGACATTGCTACGTTTACTTGTGCTTGGATGTACCAGAGCCTGTTCAGTCTCTGTAACAGCCCTCCCCTGGGAAGTTTCCACCACCTCCCTCCCCTCCCTGCCCTCCTGCCGGCTCCGCTTGCTGACAGGGCTGCACTCTTTGGAGAGATGATGGGGAGGCTTGCCCCCACCTTGGAAAGAGTCTGACCAGCCATTGCCACCTTGCAAAATCAATTTCTTCAGCCCTGTTTGTCACACGGGTGACACGGTTAGGAACACCCTGTGCAGCCACAGCAGGGCTACGTTTGTCCTCCTCCAGAGTGATCCACTCAAACCTCACAGCTTTAACTATTGCAAAGATTCTGTCCTGGCTCCAAGCAATTAAAATATCCATGTAAATGAGGAGACAAATATCCTATTTACTCAGTTCAGGGTGAGCTGTAAAGTGGAAGGACTAAGCCCTGTCTCTGAAGGGTCAAGGGGGAGCGGAAGAAGAGGAAGGGGCAATGAATTGGCCACTGCACCTAATTGAGCTTGCTTGCTCCTTGTCCAGCCTGGTTTGGAAGCAGGGTTTAAAACCTGTTTGCTTAGGAGGTTTGTTATAGTTATGGAAGATAACACTGGAGTTACGCTGAGCAGCAGGGCAGAGGCTAAAACAATATTTTATTCTTAAGTTAAAGCACTTTCACAAGGGCAAAATAAGAAGTCTGCTCTGTCTGAGACTTGTGTAACTCCGGTGGGGGGTCGGTCTGCAGGAGCCCACGCCGGGGCGCTCCCCACGCCGGGCCGTGGGGTGGGCACGCTGCACCTTTGGGTCATCAAGTCACCCAGGGCACCGCACCCCTCGCTCTCCCTGTCCTCTGGAGACCCTGATGATTGCTCCAGGATAAGGAAAGGAAAGGGGATTATTTTACTGGCCAGCCAATCCTGGGGAAAACGGCTCTGTTAAAGCCCTCCGAATATAAGACCTTCTTTCTCCACATATGAAATTTACAGCTGTGAAGCTGTCATTCCTGGAAACATGGTGCCTTCCTGTACAATAATTGTGAGTATGACAACTACTACCCAGGTATTTAGGCAAAGACTTCTTTTGAACTTGGAAATGTCTGCTACTTTTGTGACCAGCTGTGCTCTTTGAAATAAGTGAAAAACTCTCTCAGAGTTTTAGTTTTAGGGTTTGGTATTTCTTCGTTTTGCCTTCTTGTTTTTCCCTTCTAAAACTTCAGTACTAATTCCCCCTGGAAAGAAGACATGCAAAGGAAATACATTTGGGGAAGAATCGTACTCTGAACATGGTGAAGTGAGGTCCCAGGAGGTGAAGGGACTTGCCCCAAGCCCTGTAGGACGCTTGTCCCACGCTGTAGAACCAAAGGGCCTTTCAAACCCCGATCCTTTGTCTTAGTTGCAATTTTCTTGCAAATATTTGGGACTCAGATTTCAAAGTTCAAGCTGGGTTAATCACAAAGAATGCAGCTCTTCCTGCTCTGCATGCAGGGGTGTAAGGTAACAGCGGCTGCCGTGCCCTCCTGGACACCCCATGCATCTGCACGGGTTTCAAGTAACATCTGGTCTTTAAACTCAATATCACACATACAGATTAATGATTACCTGCCTGCTGCCCTGGCTTCCCATCAGTTCCACTTTATTGACTTAGCCCGGGCTCAACAATGGTTTATTAATCTTGCCTTTGTGTATACATAGCAGCCTTATTGTGATTATATACTTCCCCCAGTTTTCTTAACCAAGGTTATTATCTTAAGGCACTAAGGACTTTGTTAATTTGGGCTGCTGTTAACAGCCTGCAGACTGGAGCCTAGGTGTGATAATGATGAGAGCCGGATCAAGCTCCACTGTGTGGGAAGTTTCCCACGGGGAGAGGTTTGATAACGAGACGCTGTCACATCCCTAGGAGAACACGGGAATGGATCCGGGAGTCTGTCAGGACCTGCAAGGTGCCCGTCCCGTGAGCCACCAGCAGAGACGGCACTGCTGCCGGGCCCTGGCACCCTGGCACAGCGCCTGGGGCTGCAGCCCACGGGGTCCTGCCTCTGCTCCGTGCCCGGCCGCAGCCTGCGCAGAGCGGCTGCCCCGTGCGTCGCCCCGCGCCATGCCCCTGCCCTCGCTACTGCTCCGTCCTGCCTGCGTCCCTGCAGAAGGGTGGGCGTGCGGGCAGCTCGGTCAGGGTACGAGGGCAGGGTTTTACCTGGGCGGCAGAGCCACCCGCCTGGCTCGAGGTAGCTGACGTGTTTGGGAAAGCTGCTCTGGGCCATTCCTGAGAGCTCATTCCTGGAAACAGCTAATTCAAAACATTTGTCTGGAGGATGGTTCATGGGATAACCACAAGCATTTGTATCATGGGGCAAATATTTGAGGCGCATCCAGATCAGCTATTACCAATGTTATTGTTTTCAGTCATCTTTCGGAGGAGTCCCTGGAGGGTGGCTGCACTGGGAAACGAGGGGGAGGAGGGCTGGGGCGCAAGGTGCACCCCGGGCTGATGGCTTATCTGCTCTTTCCAGGTGCGGTGCCCACTGTGAGCACAGATGCGAGAGCTGGGGACTGTGTGGCAGATCCTCCAAAGGTTTATTTTTTGGGAGGTAACCTGCATATGAGGAGAAACAAGAGCCTTTTATACAATGTAGGGGGGGTCAAATAGCAGCTGTAAAAACGAGAACCTCCAACAACACAACAAACAGAAAATTACATTTCCCCTCATTGTGTTGAAGGGGCTGAACTTCCAGCCAGCTGTGGAGGAAATAAGGAGTTTATATTATTGCAACGTCACTGAGGACCAATGTACAAATTTCCTGTCTGGCTCCCTCTGCAGATTAAGAAAACTTCAGCAAAGAATATATTTTCATTTCATTTCATTTTTCTGTTTCTGTGGGGGGAAGATGCACCCCAAGCAGAGCGGTCACAGAAGCTGTGACTGAGGAGGTGCCACAGGGAACTGAGCATGCAGGAGACCAAAACAAAAGACAGAAATGCCTGTGATGCCGGAGCAACACAGCTCTGCCCCTTACAGCTCGGGGCCCAGACAGAGCTGCAGCTTGCAGGCGTGTGTCGATGTTTGTGGTCTCGCAGATAAGCATATGCCATTTACTCACAAGCCCAAAGTTTTTCCAACATGCGCATTGCCATGCAGAAAATCACCTCCCCCCAGTGTTTGCTTTAAGTTTCAAAACATTGAAATGCAAACTTAAATTATTAAAAGAAAAATGCTTTATTCTGTCTCAGTGCTTACTTATCCCGTCTGTGTAAGCAGAAAGCATAGTTCATACGTGCCGGAGATTTTTTGGTGTCTCTCTGCGCTCCAGCATGGGGTATTTCAGCCAGCTGTGGGCAGAAATGGACCCCACAAGCCCTTGGCCCTGGGTGATGGCTGGCATCCATGCTGCTTTCCCAGCTGCTTCCAGCATCTCATGACTGACGGCACTGGACAGGGAGAAAGCAAACACGCACATTCAGCAAATTGCAAGCCAGGTGTATGTAAAATGAAGCAGTCAATAGGCATTAGCAAACTGCTCAGCACAGTGCATGCTTCCTGAAGCACCGTGAGGAACAGTCAGGGGTGCAAGAGGAACCCAGGCCAAGGACCCCGGCATCACGAGCATCACGTTCTCTCTGGTTTTCAGACAATCCTACCTCAAATAAAACTGGTATTATCAGCTCCATCTTCCTGTCCAAAATTACAGCTTCTGGGTTCCTAATTTAAGGGCAGCTCCCGCCTGCCCTTCCCCTGCGTTTGAGGCACGCTGGCTGCTGGGTGTCTGGTCTCACTGTTCTGGAATAAATGGCAGAGCAGTCAGCTGCCCTGTTCCCGGGACACTTGGAGGCATTGGGAAGCATTTCAGGCAACAGAGGGAAGAATATTTCAAGCTTCTTCACTTGAGAGAAGGGAAGGAGCATGGAGGAACCTCTGAACAAAAAGAGTTGGATTTCACCTACTGTAAATCTTCATGAATCACGGGCACAGCCTAACCCGACTGCTCTCGCTTCGGTACCTGGACAGATCCTCTCCCTGCCTGGGCTGTGCTGTGTGCTGTCAGGAGTCCTGTCCCTCTGCTGTTGTGTGCTTGTGCACCTTACTGCTCCTGTGCAATGGCCTTTTCCCTGCACCTCCCGGGGGAGCCCTCGGAGGGGACCCCCAGGGCCACCGCTGTGTGGAGGTGATGGCCAGGAGTGGAGGGGACGGGGGGCCAGGCTGAGGGAGGTGCTCCAGGAGGTGTTGGGAAGAGAGTGCATTAGCTAAAAACCAGTCACTATGAAAGAGACAGGGATCTGCTTTGGGAATGGCTATGAGGTTTGTCGGCTCCAGGGTCTCCCAAGCTGATTAACTTCTGGTGTGGAGTGGGCTCATTTGTTTACCTTCGCAGGAGATGAAAAACAGAGTGAGATTTTGCAGCACTCAGATTCCCTGAATTTTTTTAAGATTTTGATTAATCATGAGGCATTTTGGCAGCCTCCTCGGATAGTCCGTAACCCCTATTTAATCAGTCACCTTCTAAGTGCTTACTCTGTCTGGTCTCAACTGGCGCAGCTCAACTGCATGGGGGGACTCGTGGGCCTCAAGGTGCTGGGAGGCAGACAGCTGGCTCCGCTCAGGGTCCATGCCGATATGCACTTGGTTTCTGCAAGGGGAGACCTCATGGCAAATGTCCTTACATGGATGTAGAACATGGAATAACCTTAATTTGCATTCTGTGGTGTCGCAGTTGGCTTGTAGGCTTCAAGGGATAAAAAGATCCAGACTTCATGGAGCTGGAGGCCATCACCGTTAAAGCTGGAAAATTATGCCATCAGTATTGCGACTATGAGAAGTTGTGGAAGTGTTGCCAGACAGGTTATAAAAGTGGGGATTCACTGTCGCCTTCAGCTTCCCGAGTGCCTCTGCCATGCCAGGTGAATGGACGGTGGGAGACCCCTGAGCTGGCTCTGTCTCCATTAGCAACTTAGTGCAGATCAGAACGGGGCTGTTGAAGCAAACGTCTCCATGTGCCATGCTTTGACTGGGATCACAGAGGAGTTTTGGAGCATGTGAATTGGATCCCTTTCAAACAAATGGGAATGTACTCCAGCCATGCACTCAGCGGCGCAGGGGCATTCAGTCCATGGGACCACATCCAGCTAGAGCAAAGCAAGACCCCCTTGAAAGGCTTAGTGTGTAGGCACGGCCCTCAGCACAAACGCTTTCCACTCTACAGTTTTTCTCCTATTGGGTGACACTGAATAGAGATAATGTTACATAGTCAGTGCTGAATTGGTCAAAAAGATGGATACCTTTTTCTTGTCCCCTCTGCATGGTGGAGTGCTTGTTTAGTGCAAGAAGATGCTGGCTGGTACTTCTTGTTAGCAAAAAACCTTCCTTGTGTTTTACTGAGATGGCAAAGCTGCTTCACAAACTGCACAGAATGTGCAAACATGATTTGCAGAGGGATCTTTTTTTTTATACAGAATAGATGCTGTGCTTCATTTTCCCTCCTAAACCTTTCCTTGTCTAAAGCAGGAAAATTTAACATTCTTCCTTCCAAAAAGTGAATCCCAGGAATATGCCTAAAGATGTCACTTTACAGACCTCGGATAATAATATAGGCCACTGATTAGCTGAACAAAGTAAAACCAAGTATGTCTGGAAAATCAGGATGAGCAAAAATTGGCACAAGAATAAAGAAGAGAGCTTCTACAGAAAAAGAAATGTGTCATTTATTTTATCTCTTACAGTGTAGCAGCATTAAAAAAATGTACTATTTACTGTTGCTTCCAAGGCCATTTGGAATCACCACATTTGGGAAACACATTTTCCTACCAATCTTCTTTGTGCACCAGTTGCCATGGCGGTATAGTCTTCTAATTACCTGTTTACAAAAGTAACTCTCCTTTTTTTTTGCATTGACAGCAAGAAGCTGATGAGCATGTTCCTTTCTGATGGTATGGCTTGAAGTCCCTGGCTGACTGGTGTTGTACTTAGATGTTAAACATAGAGTCAAAAGTATATAGTGGATTGCATCACCTTAAACCTTGAGCACTTCCATGCGAAGATGATATGGACGTGGTTGAGGACAAGCAAAGTTCTTGCTGGGAGGTTCAGTAGATGCTGACTGTTTATAGACTTCCAGAACAAGCCCATTAAAACCAGTATCTCAGTAGAATGAACTATCTGTGGAATCATGTTTCTGATACAGTAAATGACAAAGTTTACTGTCCTGTATGTTTCAGACAGTGAGTTGAGTATTCAGTGCTTTTCCTGTACATACCAAAGGCAGTCTATGCATTGCACAGGTATTTGCAGATATCAACAGGTTGAGTTTTTCCTTGCCTATCTTTTAATCAGGGGCATGGGTCTCCTCTTGAAGTGCAGGTCTTTTTCAGTGAGGCAGGATTTTTTCCGATAGGTCCTTCTTGCATAAGCTTCTGATATCCTATCATCTTCAGATACCAACTTTCCTATAAAGTGCTAACCTTCCTAATATCCTGACAGTCACTCAAAAATTTACCCCAGATGTCATAACATAACTTGAATTTCTTTCACCATCCTGTATGCTTCCCAAGTCTTGGGTCACCATTACGGGTCTTGGTTCATTTCTGTAGTTCCTGCTGCTAATAATGTCTTAGAAACGAGTTTCCCAGAGCAAGGTCTGTGCCGGTGCCATGCAAGAGCATTTTCCTATCATTTGTTTGGGAATTCTCCAGCAAGTTGTGTGTGCAAGAAAGTCTTCTGCTGTCTTACTTCTCTGTTTCTCTTTCAGGCAGTAGGCAGTCATATCTACACACTAACTGTCATCAGATTTTAGGTGCGCTACAATCATTCTTTCTGCCAGTGATAAAACAATTTGTATCTCATTCATCATTACAACCGAGAGTAGTAATGATGCAGTCAATGAATGAGCAGCTGAGACAGTTGCAAATTTCATGTTAAGTGGCATTTAGTCATAAAAAAGTCATAAAAAGGGTTTGTTCAGATAACCAAACATTCAGTTAACTGCCATGCAGACAGCTTGCAGTGGATGTCCTGGGATCCCTTTTTCCCACAGTTGCTGAGTAGCCAAACAAGTAAAGGACCATTTTCTTTTAAGATTTCCTTCATGGAGGTATTTATTAGTTAAAAAAATATGGGAACATTAACCTCTAACTGGCACCAAACTGTTATCCAAGGGAATACTCACATGCTGTCCTCTGGGAACCACTATGTTTATTCTGCAGCTGTCAGAAGTAGGATAGGCATGTGATGTGAAAGATGCTGAAGGGATGGTCACCCATATTTCCAGATCAGACCCTGGAGCTGGTCCACACAGATGTGTAGTGAGACTTTGTAGCCAAGAGTCATGTAACAGGCACTGATTTTTCTTGAAGAACTCTCCAGCTGCTGGGACAGACTGTCCACACATGCATTCAACAACTGCAGTGGAAGAAAATATTCCCCTTGTCTTGTTTGCTGCTGTCTTTGTAGCCTTGTAAAATTTCTAACAAATATTGCAGATCATTCAGCAATTTTCCAGTGTCCGTCTTCAGATTTGAGAAACATCAAAACTGTGCTAAGCCAGAGCCATTTAAAAACTCCGAGAAGCCAGTGGAAAATCCCTGGCGAGTAAATTTTATGTATGTGAATTTTGGTATTTTGATGCTGCCATCTTTCTTCCGCTGCTGGTACATAGCACAGTAGTTGCACTGCCAGGTAAGGGGAAAGAAAGTGGAACCAGTGAGAACAAGAAGTAAGAAATACACTGTTCAGTCCTCTTGCAGCTCCTGCTCTACAAACGCTGCTGTGTCCTCTGTTTAAAGGCTGATGATACTTTTAAATATGCAGCAGCCTAAGTTCCCTCGTGTGCTATACTGTTACT
Source organism: Mycteria americana (assembly GCF_035582795.1). Taxonomy (NCBI): domain Eukaryota; kingdom Metazoa; phylum Chordata; class Aves; order Ciconiiformes; family Ciconiidae; genus Mycteria; species Mycteria americana. Next base: position 17,576,847 of record NC_134366.1, on the reverse strand, counting down.
TTCTATCTGAAATGGTGAAATTATATGAGGAGAGAGTAATGATCCTCATGCCCTCAAAGACTGGAAATATCAACTTTAATACGCCATTGAAAGTTTGGGACTTCCCTGAAACTTACCTTGAACCAGCTTTAGCTCTTCAGTCCTCAGTTCCCATTTGTATCTTTGTGGGAACTATCACGACAAACCTGCACACCAGCGTGGTTCCGCAACTGATCCTGGTTAACACATCCAATAAAGGAACGGAAAAAAGAGGGGGTTTTTACTCCTTTTTAGACTCTCAGAAGGGTTTGGGCCTTTTTGTTGTGTGCAAGGGAGTAGATCTGTTGTTCAAGTAGAACAACAGATCCGTGATTCCTAGATCTGACCGCTTCATTAAGAAACTGGAGGTGGGATTTAGCTCATGGATCCAGACACTTGTGCCCACAGGCGATCTAGGTGACTAAGCCCCGTTATAGTCCTTAGTGATCTAGCCAATACACCAGTGGAGTAGAGAGTCATTTTGACTAGACGCCTACATGTAATTACCAAAGGCTCTCCAACTCCTTTGATGTATTGACCACTGACAGTAGAAGGATCTCAGACACCTTCACCTGTAGTGATCTTTGCTTTTAGGTGTCTGGCTCTGTTGGTGTTGAATTCCACCCCAAGATTCACAGCCAGATCTTGCTGCCTTTTGTGGGCAGTCACCAAGATGGCCTGGAGGCTGGAGCACACACACTGGCCACCACATAGCATCTTGAGGCATGAACACCCCGTCTTCTCATAGCCCAGATTAGCTGTCCATGTGCATGCTGTCACCCCAACAGACTTGTAGTTACAAGCATCAGTTAGGTCATGCCACAGTGCAAGAGCAAGAATAAAAGCATCAAAATCTGGGCCTCAGGTTGTGGACAGTAACTGCAAAATTCCACTAAGAAAACTGGAAACAAGACATTATCCTTTAAAATTAATAAAATATGTCACCAACATTAAACAGGAAGCATAATACAGATTTAAATACATCTGATAGACTATAACTAGATGGAAAAATCAATTACATGTTCTACAGAACTGAAATGGAGACCTGGCTGGAAGTCTTCCAATGGAAAGATTTTTCTTGCAAAGCACTGACTACAGTTAACTCTCTTGAGTATACTTTTGGCCTTCAATAAAAAAAATCAACTGAAGAAAAAAATGGAAATATAATTTTAATAACATTGAACATTTTTCTATTTGGATATCATCATTCTTTTTCTTTGTATTACAAACTATAACCTCTTCCCAAAAGCTTATTTCAATCAAAGTCTTCATTTCTGTTAGCACAAGATGTTTTAACTGTCTTGTATTTTTTCACAATTAGAATTAATTTGCAATATTCATTCTGGAATGAAAGAAACTTCAAAGCTGCAAAATGCTCTCTGCAAAAATCTGACTCCTGGATTAGCTGTTACTTTGCTCCACTTAAATAGCCTTTACTTACTGGCTTGTTCTTTTATTTATATGAGAACATATTTCAGCCTTTGAAAGCAAAGGACAGTTGTTGACTAGGACATTCTTCTCACACCTTACAATATGTCTCTACAGGAATGCAAGCAAATTTTACTTTTTTGATATATACCATGTTCCTACAAATAGTTAGTTATATGATAAACATGTGTCTAAGTAACTCAGATTTATTAAACTTTGCCAGAAGGTTTGAAAAGCTATATTATATTATTTATTGAATTTATATTTAATTTTTCTTTTATTTGTTCATCCTTAAGACTCAGGCTGAAAATGTCCTCAGTCTATATGGAATTCCTAATGAGGATAAGCAAAAGATTTACATTTTTTAATCATGTGTCTGGATTTTCTTTTTAATTTATGGGAATAGTAATGAAAAAGTATGCCCCCAGGACATGCACAGAACTTCTCTGACAGTACGTCAACAAGGACTGTATATGTGAGGATAAATAAATGGAGAAAATGACTGCTTGACAGATTCCAGAGGGGGGAAGAAAGAGAAGAAGCCAAGGAGAGCTGGCATTGCCTCAAAGAAGTGATAGTAAGGGCACAAGGACAAACATCCCAGTTAGGGTAGTGACTAGCTTGGCTAAAACAGTGGCTACGGGTGCTAGAGGGAAACATAAAGAAAGTGGAAACTATATTGTGTGAATCAAGCATAAAGTCTGAAAGAGAGAGGCAAGGCTGAGGCAAGGGAGAGGCAAGAGCAAAACAGGAACATCTCAAAAGGGAGCGTGATCATGGTGGCTTTGCAAGTGATGGTGGTCTGCAGCGTTTGGGAGACTTAGTTTGTACGGAGAAGTAGCATGGTTATTAGACAAGCTGATATGGCTGACGAAATGCATGAGCTGTTGGACACGCAGGTCCTTCCTGAGGAGACAGAAAATCACAGCACACATCAAGTAGTAGCTACCAAGAGACACCTAGAGGAAGAGGAAGACATTTGGTAGATAACTCTTGCAGAAAGGGCCGGAAGGAGGACCCGGGGAACTACAGGCCTGTCAGCCTGACCTCGGTACCAGGGAAGCTGATGGAGCAGATCATCCTGAGTGCTATCACACGGCATGTAGAGAATAACCAAGGGATCAAGCCCAGACAGCATGGGTTCAGGAAAGGAAGGTCCTGCTTGACCACCCTGATCTCCTTCTACGACAAGGTGACCCGCCTAGTGGATGAGGGAAAGGCTGTGGATGTTGTCTATCTAGACTTCAGTAAAGCCTTTGACATGGTTTCCCACAGCATTCTCCTGGAGAAACTGGCTGCTCATGGCTTGGACGGGTGTACTCTTCGCTGGGTAAAAAACTGGCTGGGTGGCCAGGCCCAAAGACTGGTGGTGACTGGAGTTCAATCCAGTTGGCGGCCGGTCACAAGCGGTGTTCCCCAGGGCTCTGTGTTGGGGCCAGTTCTGTTTAACATCTTTATCAATGATCTGGATGAGGGGATCGAGTGCACCCTCAGTAAATTTGCAGATGACACCAAGTTGTGCAGGAGTGTTGATCTGCTTGAGGGTAGGAAGGCTCTACAGAGGGACCTGGACAGGCTGGATTGATGGGCCAAGGTCAATTGTGTGAGGTTCAACAAGGCCAAGTGTTGGGTCCTGCACTTGGGCCACAGCAACCCCATGCAACGCTACAGGCTTGGGGAAGAGTGGCTGGAAAGCTGCCTGGCAGAGAAGGACCTGGGGGTGCTGTTTGACAGCCGGCTGAATATGAGCCAGCAGTGTGCCCAGGTGGCCGAGAAAACCAATGGCATCCTGGCTTGTATCAAAAATAGTGTGGCCAGCAGGACTAGGGAAGTGATTGCCCCCTGTACTCGGCACTGGTGAGGCCGCACCCCGAATACTGTGTTCAGTTTTGGGCCCCCCCACTACAAGAGAGACATTGAGGTGCTGGAGTGTGTCCAGAGAAGGGCAACGAAGCTGGTGAAGGGTCTGGAGCACAAGTCTGATGAGGATCGGCTGAGGGAACTGGGGTTGTTTAGTCTGGAGAAAAGGAGGCTGAGGGGAGACCTTATCGCTCTCTACAACTGCCTGAAAGGAGGTTGTAGAGAGGTGGGGGTCGGTCTCTTCTGCCAGGTAACAAGTGATAGGACGAGCGGAAATGGCCTCAAGTTGCATCAGGGGAGGTTTAGACTGGATATTAGGAAATTTTACTTCACTGAAAGGGTTGTCAAGCATTGGAAGAGGCTGCCCAGGGCAGTGGTTGAGTCGCCATCCCTGGAGGTATTTAAAGGATGTTTGGATGAGGTGCTTAGGGACATGGTATAGTGGTGGTCTTGGTAGTGTTAGGTTTACGGTTGGACTCGATGATCTTAAAGGTCTTTTCCAACCTATACGATTCTGTGATTCTGCGATTCTGTGAAAGGAAAAAGCCAAGGAATGCCCTGCTTCACAGCTCAACAAGGTTGCAACTGTTGGCAAAAGACTTAAATTTACTGTATATTTTTTATACCAGTCTTTGCTGCAACAAGTAAGCAGTGTGATCCATATTAGTGAAAAACAGGCAAGACTTTGGCCTTTAATGGTTAACAGAGAGGTTAAGGAGAACTTACGTATTTTCAAAATTGCTATGTCTCACAAGCCTTAGCAAAGGGTCCATCAGGCACAGGCTGAAACAGTTACAGAACCATTGGCTGGGGTTTCCAAGCACTTCTGGAGGGTGGGGAAGGTCTTACAAGCCTGAAAAAAAGAGCAAATGTGGTACCCCTTTAAGGAGGAAGAACAGGGAAATATAGGACAGCCAGCTTAATTTTAATTCTCTGAAAAATTTTTAATCAATAGCAAGGAAATAAACAGCACTCAGCATGGATTCATCAAGAACAAATTTAGGAAATAAAGCATATTTTGTCCAGTGGCAGCCTAGCAGGCCTTGTGGGCAAGGGCAAGTGGCTTGACTTGAGCCAGGCACCGACTGCTGCATCTTGCCGTCTTCATAAGCGAGGCAAGGAAATGTGGTGTTGATGGAGGGAGTCGACATCCCTGAGAGCAGGCTAGCCGAGTATCTGCAGGGAACGGCAACACTTTTGGAGAACCAGAAAGGGCTAGGGGACCACTGAAGTACCTTCCCCTCTATTTTTCTGTATCTATGACTTTGTATGCCCATAAATTATTATTATTATTAAATGCTTTTTTCAATTCTGTCCATGTCCTGCCCTGAGTCCCACAGTTTTACTTGTCTGATTGATACTGAGTTCTCCATCGTGCCTCTTGAATTATATTGTTCTTCTTAGTCCTAAGTGGCATCACGATCTGACAGCCCCTTTTGCCAGAGGAGTTTCTTTTTTCTTTAAAGTCGTTACATACAATAACACAAGGCAGAGAAAAGGGATTGTTATTTATCCCCACTTTGCAGACAAGAGAAGCCAGACTCCACAGAACCCATAGCAAAACTGGTATCTGAACCCAAATCTCCCGGATCCCCAGAGAGTATGTTATGTGCACGACTACCCTATTAATCCTGAGGGCAGAACAGGCTGTCATGAACCATTGACGAGCCTCACGTCAGCAATTGCCATCTTCTCTTTCTCAAGATAAGTGAGTACAGGAGTGATCAGGCTGAGTCTAAATCATGAAAGCCCAGGAAATACTCCCGGGGCTTGAACAGCCCAAGGAATCCAAATTTTAGATCTCAGCATCACAAGCTAATGAGCCTTTCAAAGCTCCCATCAGGTTGTCTGGAGCCACTCCCCAGCCACAGATTTCATTCTCTCTATACACTCCGAAAAATGTAGTCTATTTAATATTCTACCCACAACTTGGCTTGAGGCTACCTGAAGCTATTGTTTGGGGTTTTTTTCCGGTCTGTTAATTATACCTACAATTGGCAAACTACCATTTCTGACGTACAGCTACATGTGATGCATCCCCAAGCCAAATCACATATGATCTTAGGCTGGAAAGCTAGCTGCTAGCAGACAAACGCAGCAAAAACTGAACTCCGGAGGTATCCCCTGAGCACGTGTAGGCAGCAGCCAAGGCAAAATGAGAGAATGCCAGAAGGACAGATCCTGAAGCGCTTGTTCAGTTTTTATGGCAATCCTTTACTAAAGGCAAAACTCTCCTTGGTGTTAGGAACGTGAAGGCTTTGGAGCTTGGATTTGCAGTGCTTATAGGCAGGCGACTGTGAATCCAGAAGCCCCCCTGAGGGAAGGTCCCTTCCATGCTACCTATTTACACAGAGATGCTAACACCAGGCTGTGCTGCTTCTTGCCCCACCGCATGATGCACAGCACCCTGCCCCAGGTGCAGGTGAGAGTCCCCGGGGTAGCCGGGACCGCGGCAGCACAGGCACCTCCGATAGCCCAGCGCTGCCCGCGTAAAGCGGCACAGGGGCTCGGAGAGGTGAGAGGTCCTCGCGGCAGACACCAAGGCATAGGGAGACCCGGCTCACACGGGAGAGCTGTCCCCGTAGGCGGCAGGGGTCTGCTTGCCAGGGCTGCCTGCCTCTGCAAATTCAAATTAAAATGCAAGCATGGCTCCCAAAGGCAGTGCAGAGTCTGGATCGCCTGCCCTTCGTGAACCCCGCATGTACAACAGCCTGCGGTGACAGGGAATTTTCACTCAGTGCTTCCCCATGATGCCACGGCAATGGATCAAGTGAAGGCCACCACCATTGCAGGTCCTTGGTAGTCATGCTTCACTGTGGTCGGGTGGACCAGAGGAGAGGAAAAGGGCATGGACTCAGAGCTGGCCACGAGGTAAAGGGCAGGCCACCTCCGAGAATTCCCTCTGAATTCATGCATTTTCCTGGGAAACCACTGGATTTGGCCACCAAGGCCTTTCCATGGGAGAGAGAGGCAAACGGCCGTGTCTCTCCTCCAAGTGACAACCAGCCAGCAAAAACCACAAGGATGCTTGTGAACCTTTCTCTTGCAGCCCACACCAGGAGGAACAGCTCAGGCCTAAACAGTTATGACTTTTAGTGAACGCAATAAGAAACCAGAACGGAATAAAAACTAACCAGAATGGAATAAAAAATATTTTCATTTTGCAAAGTCTGAGGTGAACATTTTTTTACGTTTTTCACAATTTGTGGAATGTTTTCAAAGTATTTCAACTTTCTGGTAGTTTAGCTTTGAGTTTCTTATTTGCTGCCAAATATAATAAACTAAGTGATGGCCACAGGGTAGCACTTTTCCCTGTTTTTTCACTTTTCCCTTTGTTACTCCAAGCTTTCAAGACATCATAAAAATGTGGAAGTTCTGAAAATTTAGAGAGTGGCAGAAGGAAAATGGAAAGAAAAGTGACGAGTGGGGAGAAGAACAGAGGTTACTCAAGAAAAAAAGATCCACAGGTTCTGATCTGGCAAATGGGCCTTTCCTCAGAAATCTGAACAGACGGAATGGAGGTGGGAGGGCCACCCTCACTCACTTTGTGTAGCCTCTGGCTCCGCTGGCAGATGCGCTGTACAGAGGCATACAATGATTTTGCGCCACAACGTTTGTGCCTTCATTACAAGTGCATTTCATGCTATGCTTTGAAGAAGTCTGAGGCAACTTAATTTGGCCAATTAGTCTGAGATCAGGGCTGGGGAAGCCCTTTCTATAAACATTCCAGAGCCAGTGCAATCCACTTCCTCCTTTGTACAAATAAACCTCTCTTCTCCGTAAAATTTTGAACACAGAAAGAAAAATTGGCTAGAACAAGTCCCTTGGTAGAATGGCTGCTTTCTACAGTTACCCAAAAGAAGGTGTTTTACAAGCAAAACTGTAAAGTCATATAAAACAACGCTCCAGCCCCAAAAACAAAACAAGAGGTGTGCTGGCTTGCTGCTTGTGCAATGGCAAATCCACGTGGAGGGAAGCCCAGCGATGGCTGGGCAGCAGCAGCCAGCACGGTGGCGGTGCCATTCTGGGTGGTCCCCGGTGGGTTTGGGGACCGAGGCCGGACAGGCACTGCTGGAGGGCTCGCGGGGGACTCACAGCCCAGCAGTGCAAAGCCATTTTCCCAATTTGGCAGCTGTGATGAGGCTCAGGCTCAGGTCCAGCTGCATACTTCGGTAGTAAATTTGCAAATATAACATAGGAATACAGAATTAAAAAAAAAAAATTTAGATTTTTCTTGCCTGCTTTAATGAATTACCTAACAGAATGTTTTGTGTGTAGAAAATAATAGAAACTTGACCACTGCTTTATATTAAAAACTGGTCATTCCCTTGTCACTCTTGCGTGATGCAGGATGGAGTCCACCATGGCCTGGCAAACAGCAAGAGAAGGGGAAGAGGAAAGACATGACGAAGGGGTCAGCATATTTGAGCATTTGCCTCTTACCGAATTAATCTGGACCAGCAGCGTTGCTGGGAAATAAAATAATGTAAGAGAATTTACAGGGCAACATCTGTTTCAATGTCAGAATTCATTAGTGAGGAAAAGGGGAACGCAGGTACACCAGGGGGATTTGGAAAATCTGAGATTACAAGCAAATGTGTCATTCAATGTCCATTATTTTCTGTTTCTTGCAACTTTGCTCAACAGATCAAAAGAATTTGAGTCCAGCTAAAGAGTGTATGCAAGGCTTAAAAGTATTATGGTACTCATTATCCTTCATGCAATCTTCTTTAATGATTTGTTCTGTGGCCATATACAGGATCACAAATGCAATAAAAGTGGGAAATATTGAGTTAAAGCAACGGTCTGGCATGGTGATGTCATCTATACAATAAACAAATGTCAATGCAGAGCTATAAATAATCTTTTTATCGTAATCTTGAATTGATCCGATACCAGATGTATACACACTCCATGAAAATTCCTTAGCTTTGAAGAAAGAGGACAATAATCTGTAATATAAAGTTGGATATTTTTATATGTGTGCTTCTCACGGGTAATATATGTTACATGCAAGAGGGGACAGGGCCCTTGTCTTTCCTGCAAACAACGCCTATATCTCTGTGCCAAGCATGACATGCTCCTGTGAGCATGGAGGCTAAAAGAATCACTCTGGGCTGGTAAAGATCTCCCCAATAGCAGGCAGGTCCTTAGAGGCATAGAAAAATCTTTATAAAGAACATTTCATTTACTGTATGAGAGACATCTGTTCTAGTTTACACAGGGAAACTCCCAGGTTCAAAATGCTAACTGTGCCCCAGCACACCTGAGCTTTCCCTCTGTAGGATGCAGAGAGTGAAGCACGTTGTTGTGAAACATCACATAAACTTATATCCACACTGAAATAGCCATCGTGGGCAGCTAAATCTGATCTTTTGTTCAGGGCCTCTTTTTAATTCTGTTTCTATGAGATCTTTCTGTCCAACAGAAGCTTTTACATTATAACAATTGTGTTTAAAAAAAAAAGAATTCCCATTGCATCAGTTGAGCAGTGTCTTGGGGCTGGCTCAAGCCGATGAGAATCTTTCCATTGACGTCATTAAGCTTTTATTCAGGCTCTTAATCTGCAATCAATCAACCCTTAATATTATTCCACGCAGAACTCCATGCCTTCTTTTGGTGATAGAAAAAAATGAGACCAAATGCTTGTCCCAGCTACCAGTGCTGGCAAAATTGCCTGGGTCATGATTACATTTTCAGTGAGCCTCAGTCAGGAGTTACCCTAACGCACACTGTTTTGCCATTTCTCCCTTATGCACGTTCCTCTAGCTTCATGTTTTGGCTTTCGTGCTACACTGGACTGTCCCTGCTGATCTCAGCTGGGGAGCCCAGTCCTGCAGCATCCCGAGTGCTGCCGGGGACAGGCCACCTGAGCCACGGGCTGGCTCCAGGGGCAAGCAGTGCGTCCCAGAAGCAGGCTCTGGGATGTTAAATTGTCCTGCGGTAGCATCAGGTATTTACTAACAGTGCGGAGAACCTGCATGAGATTATTAGGAAAAAAGACATAAACCCTAATCTTCCTTGGGCTCTCCCAGCATTGCGTGAGGTACATCTCATTAACCTTTCCATCTCCGATGGCGACAGCCACGGCTGCAGTTCCCCGTGGGGCAGTGACTCCGCACAGGCTGCCACGATGGGGAACATCTGTCTAGGAGCTCTGATGATAGGGACCTTCTCCCTTGTTATGCTCTGGGCATCTTTCAGGTATTCCTTTATCATATGCCTTCTGTTAAAGGAAAGGGAACAGCTGCCCAGCTCTGCCCCTGCAGGGGCGGTTGCACAGGGCTTATATACAGCTCAATAAATGTCGTCCCCCCACCCAGGACTACGGGGTGGCTATAACAACAGCAGTGAAACAAGTTTTCTCGTTTAGCAGCAGAAAAGAAAAGGCAAAAAGGAGAAACGAAAAAGTAGGGCAATAGCAGAGGTGTCCGAAATGTGGTCTGGGTACACTGGACATCCAGAGGTCACCTGGAAGAGGGGTGACAGAAGGGAAGGCTGCACACCAGAAAGAAGGTCAAACACAGGCAATGTGGAAACGTGCACAACAGTGACCACAGAGGTGCCAGCGACTGCAAGGTCACGGGTGGGAACAGTGGGCTGCTGCTTCCTATTGCCACTACGTGTCTGTAACACATTTGGAAATCATTCAACAAAGCCTTGGCCATACTTGCTTCAGTGCTTAGGTGTCCCTGAAAGAATAAAAATTAACCAGCAATCCCATGAGGTCAGAGAACTGGCAAGAATGATTTTAACCGTCGACTTTAAAGGGCAGGGCATTCAGCATTGATCTTGGGGCTTAGGACAGCAGAACTATAGGTACCCACTTATACCTGAAGGTGCCAGAGTCTGTGCCCAGTGACTAAGCTGGAGGCCAAAGGGGCAGATTTAGAGGAATACAGAGCACCCAGATCCAGACTGCAGGTCCAGAGAGTGTCCACCTATCTAAAGTAGATGAGGAGCAGAGCAGGAACCACTTCAGCTCTCTCAAGCCTTGGTCCCACATCTTATTCACGCTGACTCCCTCATTCATGCCATGGACTGAGGCGCAAAGTGTGCAGATTTGGGACAGGAAAGGAAAGGAAAGGAAATTATCATAGGACACAGAGGTACAGGGCTCAGGGCTGGTCTGCCCTGAGCAGATGGCAGCTTTCTCTCAAACCAGTGAGCAAACACTGCCCAGCACTGGTGTTGTGGACTTGAGAGGCTCGAGTGCCCCAAAGGCTGAACTGGGGGTCAGGGAGAAAGGGGAGGAGCAGCTAAGCTCAGAAGCATGCTTAAACTGCTGACACTTCTAGGTGAGGGTTAAGATGGTCTGGGCTCTCACACAGGTGGCTTTTTTTTTCTAGGCAGTGTGTGAGAAACAGGCCATGGGTCTGTCCAGCCCTTCACTGGGGAGAAGTGCTGCAGGCACCCAGAAGTAAATACCAGTTCCTTCTGTTCAGAGAAGAACCTTGCTGTATGAGCAGCTTTGTTACAGTGCTAAAGATTACATACTGGCAACCTAAGACTTAATTTGTGGCGAAGCCATAAATTAAATTATTCTCATCTCTCATCGTTCATCATTTCTGGGAAGATATAAGCAGATACAAGTCACAACTAGAAAATGAGGAGTAATTGATGGAGCAGCCAGAGGGCTTTGTTGTAGCCACATTCATTTTGTGCTTGTGAATTATGCCAACAATAGCAAATATATTTACACACATTAGTAGCACATTCAAGATAATCTCTTGGTGTGTAAAGTATGTGCAGGTACTCTGATGCTATATATTCTGCAAGGATATGCTGTATCAACAACACGCATCTCTGTTTCTGAATTACTGCTGAATATTCCAGGTGCTCTATAAGACTGAAAACCTTTGCACTATAAATCACAGGAGAGCAATAATTTTAGCCTTTCACAATGAGAAAGCTTGTTCTGGAAAACCTTTTCCCTCTCGAAGGCCCCCTCTTGACTTTGGGTGGCTTGGGCTTGCAGGTCTCCTTCCTAGGCTAGAAATTGCAGATAGAAACTAAAAAACAGATCTATATCTTCAATATTTGCCACAGGTGTGAATAGAATATAGCACTAAGGTAACGGGGCAGTGAGACCTTCCCTTATGTGGCTTATGGCCACAGAAAATTAAAAAGTTTAAACTGAGGAGGGACAAAATATGTTATGTGCAGAATTGTTTCTTGTTCAGTATTGCTACACCCTGGCTGCAGGGGACCTGCTAACAGCCCAGCTGCTGTCACAAGGGTCCTGCCATTTCAGGTGTCCTTAGAGACTTACTGTCTGGACGTGCAAGAAATGCAAATGTCAGTTCACAAGGCACAATTTGCTTGCTCTCAGCACTGCAGGAAAAAAGCTTGGAAAATATGAAATGAATGTAATTAATGACGCACAGAAATTAAGAGAAAAAAGGATCCAAAGTAAGTCATTGTACACAATACCATGATTTTTAAATCAAATTGATTGGGTCTGACTGACCAGCCTGTATTCCGAGGTGTGTCAGTCCTACAGCCAGAGAGGCCAGTCTTTCTCCAGTATTGTAAAATTATTAAAAATGGATGATACCCTGATTTTGCACCCTAATAATGCAGCTTGCCCAACTTCTGTTGAATGAATTTTCTAAGTAAACAGCTGAAAAGTGGTTCTGATTGCATTGGAGCTCGAACCCCTCTGCTCAGGCCATGCAAACCAGAGCTCCATCAGAGAAGAAGGAGAGGGACCACAATCCCTGCCTGGGAAATGCAGGAGGGCTGCGATGGACGGCCAGGCAGCCCGGCATGGGAGGAAGGCTGCTTTGCCCACCCTGAGCCTGCCGCCCTCGGTAGGTCTGCCCCGGTTTGCATTAGCAAGCAGCAGTTGCTGGAGTCAGCTGAATCATGCAAAAGCCTTTGAGGAAAATCGTGGTTGGAGCTCTGCAGACAACTGCTTTGTTTCTGACTCACTGACTAACTGGAAAAGGAAGAAGAAAAAGCTAATCATCCATCTGGGTCAAACGATGGAGGAGGATTAAGAAGGAGTGCCTAGGGCCCCGAGGTACCTGGACAAGCATTTCCACAGAGGGGATTAGCACAGCCAGGCTCATGAGCTGAGTTTCCAGCTGATTTGCTTCCTCCATCCCTGGACCCCCGGGTAGGGACACCTGCAGAAAGCTCCCGGAGTGCCACGGCCAAGCGCCGGCTCTCCAGCTCCTGGCGGGGCTTCTGCCTCTGGGCGAAGGAGCCCACCAGCCTGGGGCAAGCTGCAACTCGCCTTGACCCAAAACTGGTGGCAGGAAGGGGGACAGGCTCTTTAACTGGTCCTGTCCAGCCTTCTGTTCCCAGCCACCAGAAGGTAAATTAAGGAGGATTGGGGTTGTGCTGTTATTCTTCTGGATAAATGCTACTGATGTCTGGGCAGCCTCAGCTGGCAGCGCTTTTGGATTTCTATTCTTATATTTGTATATTTAAAGCTCAAGAAAAGCAGCTGAGGCCACAGGCTAGGTACTTTCAGCAAATCCCGGGGAGAAAAAAAGCCAACAAAACTATCTAACAAAAGTTCCCTTAGAAGGCAGCTATCTCGGCGCGCCTGCTGCCCGCCTCCAGCACGCTGGCACTGGGCGATGCTCGGTGAGGAGCGGTGCGTTGGGATTGGGATCGGCACCGCTCCCACGGGGCGGACTTCTGCAAAAGGAGATGGAAAAGCAGGGCCAGACCTGAAAAGCCATGCTACTCCTGCAGCGTCCGCAACCGGAGGCCGCTTGCTGACCCCCACCGAGCTGTGTCTGAGATGAGTTCTTGGTTTCGCCTCTGCAGGCACCGCGTTTCACAAAGGCACGCTATAAACTCGGCGCGCATGTCAGCGTGGCCTGAAGGCAACCAGCAGGGAAACAACCCCACGTCTGTTTTTTTCACTCTTTCTAAATATATGGGCAGTGACAGGTGTAAAATTACACCAATGAGGCAATAATTCAGACCTGTTTGAGTGCCAATTATGTGTCTTTTTACAACATTGGGCCTCTGCCTGAACACATCGTTTAAGAGAAAAATATGTTGTAAAAGTGTATTCATTCAAAAGAATGCTATAAAAAATGATTCTTAATATTGGTCTCACTTGTTTAATCTTCAATCTTTTTCTCTGCTCCTCCCCTGCTCTGGGATAAATGAGCTCTGGATGGCCTGTGTTGCGTGCACAGTCTTGTAGATTTAGCGAATAGGCCATCGAAAATAAATATACATAAATCTTAGCCATGTATGGTCTCCAGCCAGGGAAAATGGCTTACAAAACCCAGAAAGATGACCACCCGTTAAAAAAATGCTGGACACTATTATTTTGATGGCAGGGACTCAAGCTACACAGCGTACGGCACAGTTTACAGAAGAGGAATCTGCTAATTTAACAGGGCGGCTTGGCGAGCAGAGCAGCTCGCCTCCGGGGCCACATGGTCAGGCTGGATTATGCCCTGGTGCCAGTGGTTGCCACCAGAAGTAAGAGTTTAGCCTGGGCTTTGTGATTTGGTTAATAACGACTAAAAATTAGTTGGAGATGGTGGGATCCTGCTTCTAAAACATATAAGTATGGATACTGCCCTTTGCTAACAGGAATGGTTTATGTATGAATTCATTTGCCCACTTCATGAGTGGAACCACTGCCTGCTGTAAAGGCTGGGGGACTTCCGTGGCCGACCAACAAACCCCTTCAGTGGAAGAAGGCTCAAAGTAGATAGGCAAGGATGATGTGCTCATGAAACTCAGAAAAGGATGTAGGAAGTGACCACAGCTGTCGTAAAGGAAGCTGAACTTATCTCAACGCAAAGGGGACTGGAGAGTGGCCTTTGTTTTAGATAAACAGCTGTATCAGTTGAGTGGGTCAACTGGTTGTATAAATGGCCTTCCCTAAAATAACTGATAGGGAGTATTATCTTCCTTAGCCAGCCACACCAGCATGGGGGAAGTGTATTTGTGGCTCAACCCAACCCAGAGTCTAAAAATTAACCAACCAACAAAATGAACCCTGAAGAGAGCAACGGGCTTGAGCTGCCTTCAGCCGGTAATGGGAATCACGTTTGTATTGCGATCCAAATATATGTTGCAATCGCTATGTTGTGTTTGTGTTGTGATTTCAGCATGTTGCTGCATCGCTCCGTTAAATCAGAATCCCATGCAATGTCAGATACCTACAAATAAGTAAATTTTATATTAAACATCAAACCCTCCTCATGGGGAGCATCTAAAAGAACCCGGTCAGAGGGTATTGGGCTCTGACAACTTCATGCCTTATCCTCATCAGCAGACAGGCTTAGGAATCGATTTCCTAAGCCCTTTGGAGCACGTTACTCCTGTCAGCGATTGCACATTCTCTGTAGTGGTTATCACACTTGGTGTCTCTGCAGCTTCCAGTATTTCCCTGTAATTTCCCAAACTGCAGACGATCAAGGGAACTAATGTGAAACCCCAATTTCTTTGCAAACTTCCCAAAGCATCACACAAGCCTCTAGAAACCTTCTTGCCTTCATGCCCTCAAGTTTCTCCCCAGGCTTTTCTCCTCCATTTCCTTATCCGTTAGGTCACTCACACTCAGGTATTGGGACTCAGAGGAGCAGAAAAATTGTGTGTTTATTATTTGTCCATGTTCTGTGCAGCTGAAGGGGGAAGGCTGAGCCCTTGTTCTTGAACAGAAGCATGCAGGATGATTCAAAGCATGCCCATGCTTTTATTTACATATTTATAATTATATTACACACTATAACAATATCTTATATATAATGTGCTATTATAATAATATAATAATGTCTTTAAGTATTTTTTTATTATATATAATGGTATATTTTTATATTTAAATATGTACGTTTATCTTTCTCAGCCAACCAATGGAAACACTAGACTAGAACCCAGAAGCCCTAAAATAGTTGAAATGTATCAAATGGACATGGAAGTGCTTTGTCTTGTGGCACAGTCATATTTATAAGAAACCATTTCACACATACAGTTATGCTGCTGATAGACAGTTTTCTGTTGCTGACACTGTATTCCTCAGTCTGTGGAAGCTGTTTCTTTCCTTACAAGCCCCGTTTTAATAACTCTTCAAGCCATTTAAAAATCTGCACCGCAAACACAGTCAAGGGGTGTACAGCAGAGCAGAAATTAGGGCGAGAAGGAAGCAGGCAGGTCTGGGGCTCGTGCAGATGTTTCTGTGCACAGCTACGCGTACTGCTGTGATTAAGAGGTACCCCTTTCGGTAAAGGAGCTGCAAAGCAAGACTCCAGGGTTACACATTCCCATGTACGGGAGAAAATGCACATTTGTTAACATAAAGAAATAATCTGCACCAAGCTTCAGACACATATTCCCTGGGTTGCTAGCTTCAGCTAGCTCCTTTTAAACTAAGGTGTCTTGCCGTAGGATTTTTGCATGTGAATTCATGACAAAGCCTGAGGTACCCCTCCACTTTGACCTTTTCAATATCCTCCTAGCCTGGGGCCACCTTTACCTTTTCTTAATTTACTCCCAAAGCCCCAGTTCACAGCAACCTCATTTCAGCCGGGGATAACAAGATGCTTCCTGAAGTCTCGGGGTCATTTCAGAGCACCATCACAGCCCTTCCTTCCCTCCCACCACCATTACCAAAGACTAAGCTGGAAGTTTATCTTTTTAGACCAATTCACATTTCAAACTCAGATCAGTGAAAGCAACAAGGCTAAAACAGATTCAGTGGAGCAATCAAGCGGTGAAGGAGGCTGCCCTTCCCCACGGGAGGAACCTGCCTGTGAGGGTCATTTGCTCTCCCAGGCGTTGCAGAGAGAGGTGGGGGGAGAGCCGGGGGGCTCCTGAGTTTGGGACATGTACGGTTCTTAGGACTCCAGCGGGTTCAGATGTAGCAAATTGTTGGACAGTGTATTGAGCATCTTTTAGAAACCGAAATAAATACAGCCAGCATAATGGTCCAGTGGTTCTGAGGCAGTCAGCAATTAATGGCCCTCTGGGGGAAAGCCTGTGGCTAATTGGTTTATAAAGCTGATCAAACTGGAAGCAACATCAAAAACCAGATTAGGAGAAGGAAGCAAAGTGCACTTGTGAAAGGAGATTTTAATTACTATAACAGGGCAGCAAAAAGACTGCAATAGGTGCTTGTCTTACCTGTCTGCCTTGAAAAGGCCAAATCCTGCAAATACATTGCCACAGATATATTCTGTAGGATGCCCTGGCATCTGCTTGGATCTATTTGCTGGATACCCCATGAAATAATTATGTGCTTCGGGTCTGTAGAGAATACTGCATTGGAGGCAGTACAAACTCTGAGGAAAAATGCTTTTTATTCAAAAGCGTTTGGCTTGTTAGTGAGATTGGGCCAGCAGATGGTAGATACCAGCTTGTAATACAGTATAATGCAGTTTGCTGAAAAAAATTTAGCATAATTTAATATGAGGGCAAGGAACCAATCACCCAGAGCAATGAGCAGGGAAGGGATTGAGAGTATTATGGAAAAATCATTGAAACCATGAGGCCAGTGCACAGCTGCAGTAATAAAGTCTTTCATAAAGTAGAAGGGACTATAAGAGAGGAGGACTTAGCGTAGACGGAATTAGTCAGAGCCCCATCTGCTCTAAGCCCCACACCATGTAAGGGGGCTGTTAATGGCTCAGGGGGGTACAGGGCAGCTCAGGGGGAGGGCATCAATTTTACTACCAGGTTTACATGGAGGAGGTGACCTACATGGAGGTTCCAGCATCCCGCAGGATGCTCTCCTACAGCAGGGAGGGAAGTAGGCACAGAGCTGAACCCAGGTTTGTAACTGTTAGGTCTTCAAGCCCTTACATAGACAAAATTTCTTGTATTTTTTATGTGTTTTCTCTTTGTTTAGCTTTAAATAAGGCCCAAGTAGATATTTCACTATTTGTGTGACCAGCCTGCAACTCTGGACAATCCCCGGTGCCCTGATGCTGAGCAAGCATCATACGGAGGCACACCAGGTAGCCAACACCCATGAAAGCTTCCCACCATCCTTTTCTGAAACCTACCTGCCCCCAAGAAACCTTTCCAGAGAAAACAATCATGTTTCTCAAATTCCACAAAGCCTGGGGTAGATTTCTCCAGAAAAATATGGGAAAATCTCTGAATTATTTAATACTATTATTCTGATTTTTTTTGCAAAGTTCTTTCTCAAACGACCACGATTTTCTGATTTGTTCAGCAGAAAGATTCATTTTAGATTTGAAAGTCAAGCTG
Source organism: Mycteria americana (assembly GCF_035582795.1). Taxonomy (NCBI): domain Eukaryota; kingdom Metazoa; phylum Chordata; class Aves; order Ciconiiformes; family Ciconiidae; genus Mycteria; species Mycteria americana. The sequence continues at coordinate 17,559,348 of NC_134366.1, read as the reverse complement.
AGGTTCCCCTCCCTGTGTCTCACTCCCAGCCCCAAAGAGCTTGCAGACCAGGCTACGCTGCGTTACCCCTGCATGGTGCATGTCGTTGTACCCTGGCCCTCAGCTCCAGGGACCGTCTTTGTCTTCCATGGGATTGCAGAGTGATGAATGAGCTCAGAATCTGACTGAGCAGGTATTCATGAAGTTTAATACTGTCTTTGGCCAGCCCCAGTGACGACCACTTGATAGCTGAAGAAACGATTACATTCCACAAGAAACCATATAATTAAACCTACAGGAACCTCCACATCAAACACAAGTATGTGTCACTACCCCAGATGAAAGTGCACAAGAGGCATAGAAGGGGGAGAGCTTTTACTGCCTCTCCTTTTACAAAGGCTTATGTGTTTGAGAAAGAGGCCAAGCAGCCAAGGCGAGCTAGCAGAGAAGATGTAAAAGAAGCCCTTGAAACAAAACCACCCCAATAGTGCAATATAAAAAGCTATGCAAGAAAGAAAGGGCGTCTGACTGGGTTAGAGGTGTAAGAAAAGAGATTATCCCCTTTCGTCTGATTTTTCCTGTGATTTGTGACCAGTGCATACCCTTAGTGCATTAATAGAGGTGCATCACAAGAAATACCTTCCTCATCACTGCTTTTTCTTTTAAAGAAAATAGTTCACCATTCCTTCATTTGGCTAAAAGCTTAGGGCCAAAAGGGAAGGGCAGTACTGCTGCTGCCTGAGATGCAGGAGTGCAACTCAGCCTCTGCACCATCAACACGAAAAAGGAGCATGTGAAAAAACTTCTTGCCATAGAAGTCACTAGACCGGTCGTGCTGGTTTTGGCTGAGATAGAGTTAATTTTCGTCATAGTAGCTAGTATGGGGCTATGTTTTGGATTTGTCCTGGAAACAGTGCTGATATAACACAGAGATGTTTTAGTTGTTGCTGAGCAGTGCTTACACAGAGTAGGCTGGGGCTGCACAAGAAGCTGGGAGGGGACACGGCTGGGACAGCTGACCCCAACTGCCCAAAGGGCTATTCCATACCATATGGCGTCATGCTCAGCATAGAAAGCTGGGGGAAGGAGAAGGAAGGGGAGGGACATTCAGAGTGACGGCGTTTGTCTTCCCAAGTAATGGTTACACGTGATGGAGCCCTGCTTTCCTGGGGATGGCTGAACACCTGCCTGCCTATGGGAAGGAGTGAATGAATTCCTTGTTTTGCTTTGCTTGCGTGCGCGGCTTTTGCTTTCCCTGTTAAACTGTCTTTATCTCAACCCACGAGTGTTCTCACTTTTACTCTTCCAATTCTCTCCCCCATCCCACCGCGGGGGGAGTGAGCGAGCGGCTGCATGGGGCTTAGTTGCCGGCTGGGGTCAAACTGCGGCACCGGTATTCTGATTTCACACATGGAATATATCTGCTAAGGAAACAGATGCCAATTTTATACAGCCAATCTTTAGAGTAAAACCACACTTTAAATAATGAGGGAGTGGGGAAGTGCATCAAAGATTGGAATGAAACTTCACCATGAATAAAGGCTAGCAGTGCTCTGGATGCCTTCAGAGCTGAATCTGTGTGATTTTCTCATAAATAAGTTAAGTGAGCACAATGGAGTTGTGCACACATTAATTCACTTCCCACAAATAGAGAAACATGAGGCATCCCTAACCCTCCCACTCTCCTGGACCCAGGCCCAGTTACCCCAGCACATATCCTGGTTGTGTGTCGAACGGCACAATGTCAGAGCCACTCTGAGCCAAACTCCCCATCTTGGCCCGCGTGCTCAGCACCCCTAGTAACGTTGAGCCCACTGCATCCCCTGCGGCACGGTGGCCATCACAACAAGCTTGAGCCCAACTCGCCGACTCCCAGAAGGGCTGGCTGGGAGTGTCCATGGTAGTACCTACCAGACCTGAAAGGGACAATTCAGCTGTCCTCAAACCACTTCAGAGCTAGGTTTTCCATGTGCTGATGGTCGGGGTCCCAGTTTGCCCAGCAATGTGGTCTCCCCTCTCTTGTCTATCTTCACTTCAGGCTTGATGAGCACCAGCGTTACAGCATCGAGTTGAATGACTGTGTTTTCACCAGCGCTGTGCTCTGTCCCCATGTCCCTGGGACATCCTAGAGCATATTCCACATCTCTTCGGGCAGCAGAAGTGAAGCCACGTTATGGGTCTGCAGCCAGGGGGTGAGGGTCCTGTCGTGGAGGAGCGCTGGGGACGGTGCCGCCGTGGGAAGGCTGGATGCACTAGCCTGCTCCCCGAGCTCTTTGGCTTCACACCCGCTTCCAGGCCAGCTAGACCTAGTAGAAAATGGAATTCACTTTGTGTGAGCAAGATTTGCCTCAGGAGAGGGGAGAGGCTAGGGATAGAGTGGACCAGAAATTATGATCAAAACTGTGAGCCAACCTGGAGCCAAACAATTTTAACTGGAGACATTCTGAGCTAGAAAATACAGCCCTAACGTATGCTCAGGTGCAGCTGCCCCAACTTTGTTATTACTAGCATCCCGAAATGGGAAGTGAGACAGCATAAGTGACCTCTTTCCCTGTGATTTTGTGATGACCACAAGATAATACTTTTACTCTTATATTTCTACATTATGCTCTACTAGTGACTTCCCCTAAAATAATGAAACAATAACAACCACATTTAAGGAATTTTAAAATATGGTTTGTTTTTAAACTGTATTTTTAAAAAAAAAACTTTTTCCAGGTGGATTTATTCTGACTTCCCCTTCCACAGATAATTTTGAAAACAGCTGTTTTTATTCCTGTTCAGAATGTTCATTTTTAAACACCCATATTTCCTGCAAAACAGGAATGCGAGGTTTGAAGAGTTGAGCTCTGAGTGACAGCCCAGGCTTTGCTGTGGTGGAACATCCCTTCTCTGTAGCCTTGCTCAAGACCTCCAGGACAGCAAAGGGAAGGCATCAGCCACGAGAGCTCCATGGAGTCGAATCTTTCTTGTCTCTGCATAGCTTTTCTCTGTCCTGTTCCCCGTATCAGCAGCAGCACACACAGAGCATACACGTGGGCTGCTTGGCCATTGCAGTAGGTAGTGCACAGACCCAAGCTAGAAGGAGAGTCCAGCCTGGGCAGAGAGTACACTGCTCACTGGTACTGCCTGGGCTGCGTCTGAGTCCTCTTTACATGCGCACGTGCACCTGGATGGTACAAATTGCCGCTCATCAGTGCGGACCCTCATCTGGAGCAGGATCACACCTTCTCCAGTTAAAGTCCCAGATAGGATTGAAGTCATGCAGGCTGGAAACAGCATTCTTCGTGAAGTTGCCAGACCAGAGCAGCTACACCTTTGCCTCGTCCCCCCAGCCCACCGCCCCCAGCACTCCGTTTCTACCCTGCCCCTCAGACAGAGGGGTACCGAAGAGGTAGGAGGAGGGCTGGCTGTCACTGTAGGACTGGGGAGTAGCACCACAGCTACAAAAACCTCCTCTGGGCCTTCTGACCATGTAATCTGCGGTTTGCCTTTCCTACATGCAGGAGCGCAGAGGGGTTCAGGCACGGGTGAAGGATCTAGTTTAGACATCTGCACGCCAGAGCGATGCCTCCCTTCCCACCTCGTGTTTTCTGAGTATATAGTGGGTCTTCTCTCCTCATTAACTCTGGGAGAAATCCTTGGGTGCCGCCACCAAAGCTCATGACAGCTGCCAGAGGCAACAGAAGCGGTCTTGTGGTGAGCAGTTAGAGCAGTTGAGCTCCATTCTGCCTCCAACACATCATCATGTCCTGATCAGATACCCGACAACAATGTGCGGCTGAAAGAGATCACTGCAGAACTGGCAGCCCCTAAGGGGTTTTCATTTTATCAATGTACTTTGGGATAATTACCCCAAACAACTTTAAATGAGGCTAAGAAAAATACCTCCGCCCTTTATTTTAACTGCAGCTGCTAATTTGTAGCAGTTCTTGAAACAATGGATCCTTGTGCGCTGTAAGAAACTTTGATCTGGCGTGGGTCCTTTCCTGAGGAGGCTCCAGGAAGAAAGAAGCCCAGCTCGTTCCAGGACAAAACAAAAAGCTATGTTCTTAAACGCTCAGCATTACATTTAGACTCATTTTGAAGCATCTGCATAATCCAAGTACAGATCAAAGCCTGGATGCCTGAAAATATTCCCCTGACGATGAATGTAGGATTACGGCGACTCCATACATCACACGGCAGGTGGTGGGATACCGAAGGATCGCATTTCTGGAGCCACTCAGGATGCGTGCCAGGAGGAATTTCACACATGAAACAGATCAAGCGAAAGCGGTCTTGAGCTCCGCTTTGAGCGATGTAGAAACCTCTCGGTCCTCACCTGGCCGCTGCTGCGGGCCAGCGCTGGAAGGGCCTCCGGAGCCGGGAGCTGGGCTCTCGGGCTGTGCTGCGCAGGCAGGGACCTGGCTCTGGATCAAAGCTGCCTGGGCTCATCCGGGGAAAGCACTTGAGTCAAGGAGCCCTCAGGTACAACCCATATGGAGCTTATCTTGGGGCGCTCTGCTGGCTGATCTGCAAGTTACAACAGTTAAGGTAATTAAATTGTTTCTTGCCAGTGAATTATAGATTCCTTTAGGCTCCTGCTGTTAGTGATGAGAAAGATAGTGGTTACTGTTAATGGAGCCAAAGTTGGTAACGAGCTGCCCTCTAAGGAATGTTCCACTTCAGGGGCAGATTTTTTAGGGAATGTTCAAAAAAGAAAGATTTTCTTTATGTGGGACAGAAATTCCAGTGCCATCACAGTACCTATAACAATACATCCATATATACATACATTCATGCACATGCATAAAAAGAAATATTTATATAGATGTATATATAATGTATATACTAGAAATACTTGCAGTTATTTATATAAGGCTTTTCCCACTAGGCTAGTTCAGTCCAAAAGATATCTTGGGTAATGCTCTTTGCATTGCATTTGCTTTAGCTTTCGCAAAAAAAGGATGAAAAGATAATTTTCTTTAAAATTTTAACATGTTTTGGAGGCTTGCTTAATTTGCCTTTTGTGGTCCACCCACGTTGCTGGGAATGGGATTCTGTCAGTGCAGGATGTTGAAGGGCACTGTCCTCATCAGTCACAATCCCAGCACACTGCCCTGGAGAAGCATGTATAAGCATTGTACTGCGTAAGCATAAACCCATAAACCCAAAAAGATTTAGTGGGATCTTCCCCTGTCATGAATACATACTCCTTCATCGTGTGCTGTAAACACAAATACAATCTATTTACTTTACCTAATTCTTATCAAGGAGTTTGCAGTTTGCAGTGAAACTGTGACCACTGCATGTAGAAATCTTGGATGAAGAAATTCTCTTTCCCAGAAAACACACAAACAAAAGTCTATGTCCTCCTTTATTTTGATGCGATGGCTCTGCCTGGCAGCTAACCTCCCACACTCAGCTGTCATCGGAAAACATAGTCGGGAAGCAACACTGGTGTGTACCTGGACCCGCTTGGGAAGCATTTCTGAATGCTACTCGCTAGACATAACTATCGCCAGGTGACTAAATGCAGATTTAGGGACCCACGCTTAAAAACTGGCCTTGGGACTGCATGTTACTCCAGTTAGAAACAAAAAGCTGGTGTAATTAAAAAGACATTAAAAAGAAGGATGTTCACAAATAAAATAACACCCTTCAATAAACGAGGAAAGAGTGTTGGCTCCCAGCCAGCTGCACTCACTCCGAAGCAATTTCAAGATAATGGCTCATTCATTAAGTATTGCTCAACAGCAACGCAGCAAGGGTGATGTGCGGGCGTCAGAACCCCCTTTGTGCCGTGGCTGGGGTCTGGGAGCAACCTGCCATCCCCCCACAGAGTGCTACCAGCCACCGTCCCCTTGATCAAGGCAGAGCAGAGGGTACGGTACAACCTCACAGTATTTTGAGCTGCAATGCCCCTCCTAGTCAGGCCTAGAAACCTGCAGCCTAAACAGCCGTGCTTTTTTAATGTACGATAAACCAAAGCGATTTTCAGAGGGATCTGAACAGAACTCATTTTGACTGCATTTTGCACTGCCTGTGATTTCCTGCTTTGTATTTTTGGATAGAAATTCTTCATACTAGGACAATATCCAAGAGACTGATTTATTTGTAAAACTTCGTACAAATGATTAAATACTAGATAAACACAATTATCTCTCAACTAGCTTATAAATAGATGCCTCAGTTACTGCACTGCATTCCAGGCCCCAGGGACATGGATCTCATTAGACAGCCTTAACCAGATGATACGGACAACCTTATTAGGAAAGGGGATTGCCATGGGCCTGCTTGTGATTTCACTTCAGTTCGCTTCAGTTGAAGGACTTTTTGACAACTTATTATTGAGGAATAGTTGCCAAAAAGAATAGGTTTAGGATGTACTTGAAAGAGAAAAAGAACGAGAGAGAGAGAAAAAAAGGGAGGGAGGGAGGAAGGAAGGAAGGGAAGGAAAGAGAATTATTAAGTATTCACCTTTTATTTCCATATGTAATTGACGAGCAACAAATTTAACCACACAAATGTCATTGGATCGGATTTTGGGATTCCGTAGGTATCCCAAAATTCTGTAGGTTCCCAAAATTCTTGTAGGTTCGTTCAACAAAGTATGAACTATTTCTGTTGTTTTGAAATATTTCTCCTGCTTTTGCACCCAAAGGCCACAGCCAGGCCTGAAGCTCCTTTTTTGAGAAGAGCTGCACAAACAAAGATAAGAACAGGCCTAATTTTGTGCCAAAATGATCTGCGGCAACAAACTGGGGCATGGTTACAGCCATATTTATTGGCATTCCAGCACCATGACTCACGTGGAATTAGCTCTCGAAGCAGAACAATGTGGGCTGAAGAGGTTTACACTTGAGGGATAAACAAAGGAGATGGATTGAGAATCCAACCTGCAAGTTATCAAATTTAGGAGAGAATTGGTGCAGTAAAACTTTGTTAGTTACTAGGCTTTTTCTTTTTTCTTCTTCTTCCTTCCCCAGCGTTGAGGGTGAGGTTTTTGATCGGTGATGCTAACCTTTAAAGAGTTAAGAGTGATGCTGACCTTCAAGAGTTAAATGGGCAACAGCAGTTTACCCACCCTTGGTGCAAGCCAGGTGAGTGTACTTCTTTTTTTAACTTGCCACTAAGTCAAAGTGTGAATATTCAGTGACTAAAATGAGACAAAGGATTAGGCCATGAATTAGGGTTTATCCTAGAGGATTTTTTCAGGGTTTTAGTGAAAGCCCACTACCAAATTCACAAAATCCTCCAAGCTCGTATGAACTCTGAGCATGGGACTGCTTGCCTTATAGGGGCAGTTGATTAAAACCCAGGTTTTCATGCAAGAAAGCTTCTGGCCCACCTATTTTATCGTTAGAGTTCATTTAAAGTCTCGGGAGCGGATGCTGCCTTTTGAGAGTCCTACAATAACTTCCCACATTTCCTTGAGTTTGCATTCCCAGGCATTGTATCCTCCATCTCCATTCACCTCCTACCAACTGGAAGCTACTGGCAAGTTTATATAAATGTAGTCACTGTTTTACATGCAGCCTGCTTCATTTCTTCAGGATTCAGCTCATTTCAGTTAAACGATGCTAGAAACCGGTGGCTTGGTGTGCTGCTAATGGGGCAGAGCTCCAGTTAGCTGCTGGTGCAAGTGCAGAACAAACCAGTGTCCTGTGAAACATGCAGCTGGATGCCAGTGACACCCAAAACATGCTGGAGACAGAGCAGATGTCTGTCAGTGGCAGGAGGAGCGGTAAGGCCAGAAATCTGGATCAGGCCTTAGAGCAGATGCTCCAAGGGCCACAGCCCAAGGGTCTGTCTGGGCAGGATGGATAAAAAACAGCTCGGAGGAGAGCCAGAGCTGGCACTGCGGCAGCGTGAGCGATGGCCTCTCTGTTTTGTTGTTACAGGGTGAAGTGCCGCATTAATATAGTTGCCGTGGAGGTACGACGTTATGTACTGCCCTCTTTGTAACTCTATCACACTGGGAGATCGTTACAGCGTAAGACAGAACAACATTATCCCAAGCAGCCTGAATTATAAATCCCAAAGGCTGTATTACACTAAAAAATCCCTGGGTGAAGGCAAGAGTTGGTCTCTTTGCCTTACCTAGGCAGGGGACATCAGCCTCCTAGCTCAGCATCTCATTAATTTTTGTGCAGCTGTCTTTCTGCTTCTGCCCAACTCCCCGCTGGTGGCTGATGCTTCAAAATATTTAATGCAGGAGAAACTCAAGGCATTTGATCAGAATCTGGAGTAAAGCAAAATTCCTGTCACCTTGCTTGTAATTTGCCAGTCCTTTCCACTCCCAGTCTGGCTGGTGAATTAGTAGGTGTTGAAAAATCTCCTCCTCACAAAGAAATGATCTAGCAGTGGAAGATCTGCCACCAGTAGAGCAGGTGCTGCTTTTCCAGATGTGCACTTCCACCCTAAATGAATTTAAATTCACTTTTGGAACCAGTTCTTGATCTGACTGTCCTAAATATCCTGGTGTCCCCCCAAAATGTCTTAATCTTTACAAAGGCACTGAACCTTAAATGCCTATGATATCGTGCCTGTGGGCTAACAGCAGCTTCTGTACAGGTAACGGGCAGGAGCAGAAAGGTGGCTACAAACCACCTTTGCCATCTTCGCTAATCATTTTAGATCCGTTCTCAGCCTAGCTTGGCTATGTTTGACTCTGTGCTAGCTTGTGAGAGCAAAATAGTTTGTCAGCTGTGACTTCAAGTGTAGTTCATGAAATAACTTATAAACAGTGAGCTTACAGTGAACGTACACAAGACACAGGGGGGCTTGCCACAGTGGCAAAGCATAGAAAATGCCTTGAAGAGCTGAGAAGAAGTAATATGGCTCTACTGTAGCCAAGCCATGCTCCCCAGAGCGTGTACGTAGGCAAGGGTGTACCAGTTATGCTGTTGCTACTGAGCAGTAGGTATCTCTGGCTTTGTGGTGTCCTCAGACATGATTCTCTAAAGGCTAGAGTAGCATCTAAAGGTTGGACATTACTGTTGTGGAATTTGTGAGGAGGACTAAGAACATGAGAAGGGGCATTTTTTTTTCTTCTTCCGTCTTCAGGAATATTTTGGCTGAAAGAGGTAAGTAGGAAGAGCATACAAGTAAGGCTGATGTCTGTTTTGAGACAGATGCAAGCTATGAAGGAGCAAACAAACTCTAACGGTTACAGTGAAAACATTTAAAACCAAATTTAACCTGAATGTTTCTCTTTTATCAAATACATGGAGAGACTTCAGTCAGTCACAAGCAGTGGCAGCAACTAAGAGAGCTACCTCATCCAGAAGACATACCTCAGGATCTGCCAGTGTCATCAGCTGAGGACATTTCTAGAGAAGGACCCTGTTTTGGAGGTAGACTGTAACTACCTGAAATGCTCTCATCAGTAAGTTTTTAGGTGTTTCTTACACTTCCCATTTCCTCCTGCAACCAGGACCAAAAAGGCCTAAATATCCCAAGAAGAGCTGGTTTTGCAGGGGTTTTGGCCACTGCCAGAAGTCAGAGAGCTGGAAGTTTTTATGTGAGAGAACGTTTTACTGGTTTCTCACCTGCTGAAATATGGGGTATATGTAAATGCCAAATAAACATTAGCGTTCAGGTACTTGACTGAACCCAGACTCTGAAAACTATGAAGACTACCCAAACCTTCTTCTGACTATTCATTTTCTCTTGAGGGGGGAGCATGCAGAGAATAGAGGCATGGCCCCCAAAATGGATGCAACTGACACTACTTTCAAGCCTCACTCTTACAATGCCCTTTGAAGAACACTTAAAATAGTTCTCCAGTGCTTTGGTTCATCTGGGTAGGTTAGAAACCAAGACAGTTCAAAACATTCCTTCCTGTTCTGTTTCTAATAACTCGTACTTTGGAATAACAAATAATTCAGTGCGGTGATTAGGTAATCTATGGAATCAGCATATCATTGCATCTTTGTTTGAACTGTGACTGGGGAAACAAACCTTCATGGGCCAGGCCATCAGCCAGCTACCTGGCTTTAGGAAGAAACTTGCCTTGCGCAGGCTAACCTTAGACTATCTACTTACAAGGTTACTTTCACATTTTTCTGAAACATCTGGTATTAACCACTGTCAAAGAAGAAACGAAATACGATGAATCATTGATCAAATGTGGAAAATACAATGCGATTAAGGTGCAAATGTTTCCCATGCTAGCTTAGTTTTGTGACAACACTTTTAATATTGAAAAACTCTCAAAAGTTCTGCAAAGGTCCTTCTCTTTACACAATTGTCTTCTCCAAAAGAGAGACAAGGCCAAAACGGGTCCTGCCTGAGCTGAGTGCTGACCCTGCTTGTTGTGCCAGCAAGATCCTCTTTTTCCTTCTGTCTCTGGTTCTCAATCTATCGTTTTCCTCAGGCCAATACTAGCTATGACAGCACAATGAGGACAAGGATTTGATCTTCTGAGAACACATCTAGAAACTAAAATCTCCAGCTTTCTAATTTCTGACTTGACTTGCCATAATCACCTTGTGAAATCATTCAGGGAGAGGTTCTCACCTGAGTTAGGCTGGTAAGAGTGTGGGGATGGCATTTCCATTCAAGCTTTTCCGACCAGTTTACAGCCTCTCTGTGAATGTGATTTCATACATGAAAAATAAGTTAACCTAACAGGAATGTTATGGGGATTGAGTAACAAGGCCTGGTTATTTACAGAACAAACACAGGTAGGAGGTAAAACAGGGAATTGAAACCTCTTGTCCAGGCTCATGTAATGTGGCAGTGGCAGAGAGATGGGAATAAGCCAGGTCTCCCAAATTCAAGGTTAGTGCACAGCCCTATTTCCAGATTTCCAGAAAGTGTCTGTGAGTTAATGAACCTGCTAACTGTTTGTGCATTCCCGTCATCTTAGCTCTCTGTCTTGATACTTTCTGCTGTGTTAAAATAGCTTGACAGCTTGACAGCCCCAGTCTTGAAGCCGGAAACCAAGTGAAGCCAGTGATTGTAAGCATTAGACAAATCTTAAAATGCTTCCCTATCATTACACAGAAAGGGAGCTGCCACTCACCGCTCAGGCAGTTCTGCCAAATACATGGATACAAATGATCAGTGCCAGTGTACAAAGGTAAGTGTCACCTAATATATCTTAGTCTACAAGGTGCAGGCTTGAGATAGCTGCCTAGCAGAGCAATAGATGCACCATTCCTGACAAAATATATGCACATGTATGGACAAAAGAATGTATTTGCCTGAAAACTGATGCCAGACTGTCTAATTGCCTTGGAGGCAAGGCTCTTAAAATCAGCAGAAATTCCAGTTGTACCTGGATGTGTAGTGAAAATACAAAGGAATCACAAGACCCCCATCTGGGGTTAAAAACTCTCTGAAGAAGCTGGCTGGGTGTAATGTGGACTTGCTGAGGTACTCTGCCTGGAGGGCGAAGTCTGGGACAGACAAAAACCCTGACTGCAGGTGTGTCAAGGGGGAGGTGGTGTTAGGGAGTTCTTGGGGGATGGCTTTCATCCAGGTATACCAGGAGGGATGTATGGAGGTGTCTCTAGGGCACTTCTCAGCTCTGTGCCTAGCTTACTAAGGAAAACCTTGGGATAGAACCCCTGGGCTTTCCTACAGGGAATCTGCTGTACTGTTTCAGGAAAGAAAAATATAAACTGTTATTCCATCTTTGGCAGAAGCGAGAAACTCCATTGTCAGGGCTGAGCAAGCTTCTGCCTTGCTTATAGTCTACAGGCTTACTTTTTGTTATGGTTCAACTCCAGCCAAAGCACACCTGAGACTCTCAATTACTGTAATTAATATTATAGCAATGCCCCAAGCAGAAATTAGGTCCCCACTGAATGGTATGCTGCCCAAATGCATGCAAAGATAGAGTTCCTGGCCTTAATAACTTGCAAGTTGAAAGGACAAACAATGGTCAAGTTTGTGGGATATAATAGCAGAGACAAATTGAGGGAGGGGGTGATGATAGATGCATGGCTTGTTACCTCCATTTCTTTCTGACTCATTTGCTTTACTTACATTACATAAACCTGGATTCAGGGGATGTCATGGGGAAAATATTGTTGAAATAGGAGACGAGAGGGACTATTGGAATAGGAGGAAAGGTGGGGGCAATTCGAGCCTGTTGGTGAACTCAGGACCCTGACTGAAATACGGGGAGAGGGAAAACAAAGGAGCAAAAGATGAGCAAGAGGAAAAGCTGAGCTCACTCATCCAAGAGCAACAGAGCAGGAAAGTGATTCAGCTTCTCTTTCTTCTAAGAGCTCTTTACTTAAAACAATGCTGGGTACCCTCCTTTCCAGTTTCCTTCTCTGCACAGTTGCTAGAAGGGATCTATGTTGGCTCTTCTCCTGGCCTGTGAAAAGAACCAGCCAGGGAACTGTGCAGCTTGTCTCCTCTGAGCAGCCTCGGCAGAGCCTTGAACCACACTAGCCCCGAAAGTGCTATAGCAGCTGGCACAGACCCTGTTGGTGAAGACCCTCACAGAAAATCAAGCAATCTCATTACCTTTGGGCAGAGAAGCCAGGCCTTTCTCTAACCCAAAAGCCAAGCCAGCCTGAGTAAGCCCAAAGCTTTTCAGTAGGGAAAAAAAAGAGAGAACCAGAGGGTCAAAGTCTTCTACCTACCCAGTTCATTAACTACCCATCTCAAGACCTGCTGTCAGCTTTCCAGGCCTCAGAGCTCCTGCTGTCCCAAAGCCACAAGCGCTGCTGGCTCTCTTCTTCCCATGACCAACTCATCGCTCTACTGCCTAATACTTTAAACATATCAGGAAAAGCATACATGGTGCTAACATTGCAACTGTTGTTTGCGTGCAGGATCACTGCCTGGGTAAGACGTATCTATCCTTCTCCAGGCACAACAATCCACTGCAAACCATCTTCAGCGAAAGTATCCTTTACATCTGATTCCTTTTCTCACCCTCCTCTAATTTCAAGGTATCCTTTCATGCTGAACAGGTGGCAAGCATCATTTGTTACTTTGCTCGGTACATCACTTTTGTGTAGTAAAGTTCATTTACATGAGTCCATATGCTGTCCTTCACTAAGTGGCTATGAGATATTTCTAGTGTCTTCCCAGAACACAGCTCAGCTGAGTGTCTGATGCTCCAAATCAACATGTTAGTTTTGAAACTGTTTAGCAGTGTCCCCTTATAATTACGAGATTTATTTGGTGGCTGTCACCATGATAAATAGTGCTTTACAAGACTTAGTGTGAATACAAACCACATGAATAGCTTCCTAGTTTTATCAGGGTTTTATTGACAAATGGTTTCCAGAGCTTGTTTTTGACCCTCGTCTCATAGCAAACAATGGTGCCTCCTTAAGCCAAAGTTTACCCTACATTAAGGTTTGTCTGTAGCTACAAATCTAAAATAGGCAGATAAAAAATAGAAATGAGCTAATTTGCCAGTGTTTCTGTATGCAAACTTTCCTCTCCTTTGAAGTAAATCCACAGGTATTTAATGATACTGGCTTCCAGAGAACACAAGTATTCCCCAGATAATTACCCTTTGGAAACTTCTGCAGTAAATCTTTTTTAAAACAAAACAGGCAGTGGCAAGGCTAATGGGAGAAAGAAAGAAAGAAAGATCAAAAATGTTACCAGCTTGACAGCAAGGAACTAACAGAATCATGCAGGAAGAGCCTTGAGGCTCTTTTTCCAAATAAATTAAGCGGCCGGAGCCATAGTTGCTTTGTCTTTTTCTTGGGCCTGGGTCATGTAAATGTGAAATGTTTGGGGCATAATGGACATCTTGCACATATGCACTTCAGTAGCATAATACATAGGTAGTAGGGCACATCCTAACCATAACTATGCTTGCTGCACGCTCACCAGAACAGGAGAAAAGTCCTGCCTTGGCACCCTGCACACAGCAGGAATTTCTGGGCACTAGCAGCCCAGCTAGCTACGTATATATGCCTACATATGCGGTTCTAAAATACAATAACAATTGATGTTATCATAATTTCTATAATATATTATTTTATAATAGCATGTATCTTAATAATGTATATTATATATTGGGTTTGCTTTCCGGGCTTAAGTCCAGAAATCCTGGAAATGTAGTCAGACTAAGCCACTACTAAGCCAGCTCGATTAAGAGGTTGTTGACTTCCTCCTTGTGCCCGTTGCCCCAGTAGTTACACCTGGTGTAAATGGATGGGAAAGGACTCTTTCCCACTAGTCCCTAAATGGGCAGGAATCCTGTGACACAACTAATCAACCCCACTTCCTTCGATAAACACGTCAAATCCTGCTACGTATGAAAAACAACCCCATACCTGGCAGAGGTTCTCTTCTCCCCTGCAGCTGGTGTTGCAGTTGGTGGCGTCGCTGATTACGAGGATGAGATAAAAATACATCAGCTGCAGGAAGCGTATGGGCACGGGGTCAGCCTCAGAGCATGGCTGAAGCTTTCGGGGTCGGGGAAGTTGCTCAGCCCTTCCTCCCAGAAGCAAAACAGCGACCAGCAGGCAGCTGAGACTGCCGGTCCCCAGCTGTCCCTCAAACATGGACACCCATCCCTGGACTCTCTGGAAAAAGTGGTTAACTTTCTCCCCACTGCCGGGAGGGGGTGAAGCATTTAGAGAAGGAAACCAGCAGGCACTCGGCACTGACCGCAAGCCTGTGCGGGGCTACTGAGCTCAGCTGACTGGCTCCCCGCTGGCAGCCTGTGCTCGTGGCCAGGCAGAGAGCACAAATTGGCCGCTGACCCATTTGCAGAAGGGCCGGTGGAAACAGCAGGCGCTCACCCCAGCTCTCAGGACAGCGCTTACTCCTCCCTTCAGTTCACAACTTGCTTCATTTCGGATTGACACTAGCGCTGGGGCTTCCCTGTGCAAGAGCAAGTGATGGATAAAGCCAGGAGCACAGGCCCAGTTTCTGCTACGGTATTTAAAATAGTTCCCATGAACATGGAAGTAGGACTGGGCACAGAGGATGCTCTCTGGTTTGAACGTGCAGTGAAGGAGTCTTTGGGGAGAGAAATCTGCCAGTCTACATCGGTGCTGTTCTACTGAAACCAAAGAGGAATTGGTATTTTAATTCCAGTCATGCCTTCCATACCTTATGTTAACTCTTAATATTTTCTGGCACAAAGAGGTTCAGTGCCCTAATTTTGATCACACTGTCATTGCTTTTCCCTGGCACGGCTCCAGAAATGTATGTGTATTTTTAACCCTAGGTACACACTCATTACTATTTTTGGATTTTAAACAGTTTTAGATAGGAAATACATTCTCCATCCACCTTTAAAAAGGAGTTAGGAACTTGCTTGTGCTACCTGCCTGGGGGGTATCTGGATGGAATATGAGTCTTACGTCTCTTGAAACAATGTCTTCTTTTGATATGTTTGCTAAATCTGGTTCTTTTCCTTGTTAAATTGGCCGCCTTGATGGAGTAATCCACTCTTCCACAGACCAGATGACTAGAAAAGCTGGTTACATTTTTCAAGCGGTTCTCTTTCGGGATGATCAGGTTACAGCAAATGCATTGGCAATCACACAAATAAAAGTGTATTTTAACTTCAAGGGCTTGGAATTTTTTAAGGTAGCAATTCTAAGAAAGTGCAGAAAATGTGAAAATTAGAACATATATTAGTAGAGGCCCACTACGATGGTTAAGAGGCTGGAGTACATGACTTACAAGAAGAGGCTGAGGCAACTGAGTTCGAGAAGAGAAGGCCAAAAGTGGGGATCTAATCTCTGTCTAACTACCTATTGGGTAGTTCTAGAGAAGATGGAGGCACGTTCTTCTTAGAGGTCAGCAGCCAAAGAGGCAGTAGAGACAAACCGCAAGAAGGAAATTCTGATTAGGAAAAAAATTCCTTGAGGGCAGCCGAACACCAGAACAAGTTGTCCAAAGGGCTTGCAGAAACATCATCCTTGCAGATACTCAAAACTCAACTGGACAAGACCCTGAGCAACCTGATCTAATATTGAAGTTAGTCCTGTTTTAAGCAGGGGATTAGACTGGATGACTTCCAGAAGCTCTTTCTAACCTGAATTGTGCTTTGATTCTATGGAAAATATTGTAACTAGTTGCCAAATCAGACATAAGGTGACAGGTATACCACACCTTGCACAAGGAAAAAGAAACTAAATTAGTTTTCATTATATCAAGAAGTAGTTCTGCCATTATAGGAATATAGCCTACAAATTTTGTATGTACTATGAAGTTATTTTATCTTCACTGGTTGTATCTGGGATGCCGTACGTGACAGCCTATGTCTGAGGCTCCTGAGGTCCAGCAGCTTCCCCGTGAAGCCAAGATCTTTGCTAAATTCTTGTTACCAAATACCAGAATAATTTTTCAGCTCTGTATCACACTGGTTACAGAGGATGCTCCTGAAGGATGTGTTCATTCTGGAATGAAAGATCATTCTAGATCTCCATTTAATCAATCACAGAAGCCACAAGGCTGGAAATTCACTAGGCTGTTTCTGTTCAGACTTCCAGTGATATGTCTGGTGAGGTGAACATTTTGCTTGCATATGCGCGGAAACAGTGACTGCCTCCACGAAGGAAATGTGCAGACACATTCTTCTTGATTAGCAGAGTAAAGGGTAACTCTGTGACACACCCTGCACCTATGATAAAAGAGATATAATTGGGGATGAAGTAACAGAACTCCAATCTTCATCGACATGGAGAATTAAATACGATATGATCATTTCTCTCTCTCTGGGGCATGCTTCAGAAGTAGGGTTGGACCAAATATGCAGCATAATTCAGGTTTGAACTGACAAGTAATCACAAATTTAAGAGTTCAATATGTGAAGTAATTTCAAACCTGCTCCAAAAAAGACAGGTTTGGGAGCGGTGGGGGTTTTTTTGGGAAAATACTTATCTGGAGCCAAATCTTGAGTTAAGCATTTTGTCTAACTCCATAGTTATAGTCAACTCAGAGAAACAGGCATGTCTGGATGTCAATTCACTTTATTAAAAGATATGTATTTAAGACTGTGATGCTTACAGCTGGTCAAATGAATGCCACCCAAAGGTTTTTGTTCCAGAATGTTCAAAATTAAATATTTACTTTGGAAATAAGGACAATATTTTGACTTTTTTTTCTTATAAAAGAGGGTTCTTTCTTTAAACAAGAAAGTGTTTTGATAATAATTACAAAATTAAAGTTAGCTCTATTTCAGGGCAAAAAAAGAACCTCAAATAATTATTTTGCAGTTTTTTGTTTTTGTCTACAAAACAGAAAAACTTGACCTCACTGATTTCCATTCTACAGGTCCAGTACCACACATACTGTGGTAGGGTTGAGTCAGTATTTACAAAGCAAAACAAAAAAACCCTCTTAAGTAGCAAATATGGTTGTTAATAAGCTGACGAATGTGATTTGTTAATTAGTAGTATCATTAATCTGTTGCCTTATTTAGCATTTCCTCCAAATGCCTGTGGTTATGAATGTTTCATACATTTTAGGAAAGTGATTATCCTCTTGAAACAGAATATGCTACAGTTTGGTATTTTTATTCCCTGATTTATGATTCTATTTTAAATTTAAGAGTCACTCAGTCAGGGAAAAACAATACTTGAAAGTACAAACACACAACATGGATAAATGCGCTGAAATGCACTGTTTCAAGCTGTTTCAAAGAGCCAAAGGACTGAAAATTATTTGTGCAAGGTATTCCACAAAGAAAGTATGTAAAAAGCAAAACTAAAAACATTAAAAAGCTCAATTCAGACTTCTTCTCTCTCCAAAAATAATGGTAAATCCGTAACAAACAGTTCAGCCAGCTCTAGACTCAACTGGATTCTGATCCAGTCATTATTTTGGTACTTGAAATCAAAAGGGATTTGATGGGAATGTATGATAGATTATTTTCTGCACATTTTTAATTGGGTGACTTCTTCTCTTAAAGGGTTCCTAATTTTTCACACATGTCTCCAAACATCCTCTGCCAATATTAAATTCTGCTCAGATGGATTTTCTGTTAGAGAAAAATTTGGCAGTTACAACTCTTTGGCCGTAATCCAGTAAATCCAGATGGGAGGAGCCAGCAAATGGAAATGTTTTATGTAGATAACATGTTACTTCTCTGTGCATCCAGATTTACACATTGTTGGAATAAATAAAGCCATGAACTTTATTTTGGTTCCTTTTTGACTTAAAAAAAAAAAAGCTACAGTAGCACAGAACCTTCTTGCTAATCTTTGCAGTCTTCTCTGGTCTTCAGCCTACCAGAAGTTACCTGGCTGTATTTACTATTGCCTACACCTCTCTCTCCCTGTAAATCCATCTTACTGTATACAACCTGACCAAGGCTTTTTTAGAAATTAAAAGTGATTTGGTCAGATGGCTTGAATTATCCATAGTCTTCTTAGGCAGGATCAATCTAATAAGATCTAATAAGTAGGTGAATGCCTTAGGATATTATATCCTCTTTAGATATTTCCTCTTTTAATCTTCTGAAAAGGGATTTGAGAGAAAGAGAGAGCAAGCATTTGTTAAATTTACTTGAAAAATAAGTCTCAGACTTTGGGTGAATAAATTAGAGACACTTAGTTCAGAAAGAGAACTGGGATTTCCAGGTTTGTGGATGAATATTTAAGTATGCCAATAATGAGCAGTTGAAATAGTACAGTTGAGCAAAGCAAGGCAGCTTTAAAAGGCCCCAAATGGTTACATTCAGATTTCATGATTTTGAGTGATTATTTTTCCACAGATTTAAACGAAGTCAATCTTCTTATTACAGTCTGCTGCAAAAAGTGACTAGGAAGAATGGCTGGTACCATACCACTGATGTCTCCTTCATATAACAATGTCAGCGGGCAGACATAGGTTTATCGCTAGAAAGCTCCCGTATATAAGTAGAACTAGTTCTGCTGCAGGGACAATTGCATGTATACTTGAGTTATTGAGGACATGTTCATTACAAAAATCTGCATAAGTTATTTCTTCTCTCAAGTTTGTTTGGTTTTTTTTCCTTACTTTTTTGTCTCTCCTGCAAGTTTGGGTTTATTGGGGTAATTACAGAGATTAACCACCACTCCCCATTCTAAAGGCTCCACAGACAGGGCTATGGCAGAACTAGAACTTCTGTTTCACAGGAAATTCCAACATTTTGAAACATATCCAGGTTTGGAGGGGGAAAAAAAATAGAGAATTTGTAAAGTCCTGTAAAACAAAATAACAAAATGTTCCGAAAAAGTCATGTCAATAGAAATATATAATTTTGTTAAAATTAAAAAAAAAAAAAAATCCATTTAGGTTTTTGTTTGTCTGTTCGTTTGTTTTTTAAAGAATAAGCGCTCTTCTGAAAGAGGAGTAATACCATTCCAAAACCTTTGCAATGAGCCTTAACCAAATTTCCTTTTACTAAGTATGAATATTTCTAATATGAAATATCCACCTTGACATATTCCCACTGATGAATCAGCATTTTCAAAAGGGAAAACACTAATTTAGAAAATGTTTGCCCAGCACTAGGAATAGATTGGGGAGCTGCTTCAGAGTATTCCTTGGTTACTATTTTCTACTAAATTTTACTTTAAAATACCATAAATCTTATATAAGTGTTCTCCTCATCTTATACTTAGTATACTTGGCATGTAAGCTGCAGTGCAGTCACCTGAGGGTCACCTGTCTCTATGGGACTGGAAAGAAGTCTGCCCTGGAATCACCTCCTGGGCTCCAACCAGAACATCTTCACCTGAGATGCT
Organism: Mycteria americana; assembly: GCF_035582795.1. NCBI lineage: Eukaryota > Metazoa > Chordata > Aves > Ciconiiformes > Ciconiidae > Mycteria > Mycteria americana. The sequence continues at coordinate 17,539,723 of NC_134366.1, read as the reverse complement.
CTTAGCAGCAGGCTGCTCCTTCCCCACTTTGTGCTTTTTTATGCCACCTTGGCAGCATAAAAAGGCCATACAATAGCAGAAAATAGAACTTCAGGTCTCCACCAACTTTCACAACTGCTCATTTTCACTCAAGTTCAGATGTTAACAAAGGAGCAGGAATACGACAACAGTGGATGTCTGAAGAACAAACTTACACAGTCATTGTCCCCATAAATGAGATGTTTATCTACACACTTTCTCTCACCTTTGGCATTATTTCCACTGGGAAGAAATAACACGGTAACCCTGCAGAAGTACTCTGATTATGGGTGTTCAGTCTCTCCTAGGTTATCTGAACTTTCCCCCTTCATGCTTCTGTATTTGATGATCTGTACACATACAGCACTGTGAACCCCATCCATTCATAAATGCCAGCACTGTCGAGAAGTAGTATTATTCAGTGTTTTCCTCACTGCTTCTAGCGTAAAATATAATATTTGATGGCTGTTCCATGGCTTAGTTGTGAAGTGATGAAATATAATTATACTCACATCAGACTGAGGAGGGTTATCTGCTTTAGTGAGAATGACTGAGAAGAATATAGGGAGTTGGACCTGGGTGTAAAGATAGCTGATAATTATGCTTAGTAGAAAACCAGAGAAGCACAGGATGAAGGTCTAACCCTAATGTAAGAGGATGCAGTTGCCAATAAAGTGAGCTAAACCTGCTCAAGCCAGGCCAAACCTGCGAACCTACAAGCAATCCCACCCCAATGTGTTCATTATATAGACCTGTGCAGCACATTTCATGTTCCGTGACTTGTGATGTCTTTGTTGCAGGTACTGGCTTTTTTTATTGGCTTTGGACAGGCTCCAAGATCATGGATTTATAGATTATTTGAACACACTGAGAAGTTTTAATTGGCTAAAATGTAAACATTTCGCATTTAATAAAAGATAGCTTTAGAGCCTGATTTTCCACTGCCTTGTACCTTACGCAGCCATTAATTCACAGTAGGAGAAAGGTCTCAAAGTGCAGTTTGGCAGCTCACTGCTCATGACCTTCCCATGACATTAAGCCCACTGAGCTTTTAAAAACCTTTAGCTGTGTGACTGGTTCTGCTCTGGCTCTTCCCTACTGTCACAGTAACATGATGGGGTTCAGAGTTAATGCAACTGGTCTGCAAGGATTTTCCCAAGCATAGGTGCTTCCTTGCTCATCTCCCACTTCAGTACCCAGACTTGGGAGTATATCAATGAAGAGATATTTGTTGCCAGATCCTCCTGTATTCCAGCTTTTTTCCCCCAGCTATTATAGCACTTGGTAGGACCTCAAATAGCTGAAGAAAATGAGAAGCAAAACTGGAGCTTAAAGTACCAACATCTTTTGCCACAAACCTCTATCAATCACAGCTTGTGAGCTGTGAGCTCACTCCTCAGCATAACTCTAGCAAATCATTTCAGCATATGCTTAACTTAAAATCTCTTTATTCTAACTATTACTACTGTATTATTTGAGACTTCTCAAGTACTTCACTGATATGTTCAACTGGGCCCTAAATAAACAAATAAAATAGAAAGCAGAAAAGAATTTGTCCTTGATTTGAGGTGCTTTCACTCACTGTTGGTTTGGAGAATGTGTTTTATCACTAAATAATTTCTGATCTTTGCAAAATGATCATTGTTACGGAAATTACTCCTTGACACAGCATCAGAGCTGGGATTACTATGTTTTCATGTTTTGCTGTTGCTTACCACCAGACACAAATCTTTGGCAACAATATCTTCAGGGCTGGGGAAATGTGTGTGTGAAATTGTGTCAGCATTGCAAATGAACTTACAAGCATGTCTTTCAAAACATTTTTTGTACCTTCTGCCTTACTACCTACAATATAGTGGCAATATTCTGGATTGCTTTGGAAATGTGCGCAGTGGTTCTCACACGAACTGTATATATTCAGAAACTGAGTTTTCAGCTGAATGACACCCTGACCTCCATTTTTGTGGTTGTGAGTTGTACCTGATGGCCCACGCTGTGTTTTCTATCTAATCTTGCTATCCGAGTCACGTTGTAGACAATCAGTGAATATATGAGCATTAGCAAAATCAGTTTATACTGAAGACAGTATTTCCATTATGCGACCCATCAACACTGATCACGTTTTTCATATGAAAGATCACAATACAATCATGCAACAAAGAATAACTGCTAGCCCACCAAACAACTTGTTGTATCACTTCATAGTAAACAAGAACTTGTTTCATAAAACCTGTCTTTCTATTAAATTCCTGCCTTGAAAGTTTTATTTAGACCTAAAAGAGGTTGGGGGGTTTCATGAGGAGACAAAACATCTCTGTTTAGTCTTTTTGTTCCTTCATGAATTCAGTTTGCTGAAAAAGCTCTGAGTTGTACAGAGTGTTACTTGTTTAAATTAGGGCTTTCCTATTCAAATAACCTTATTCTATTTCTCTGAAAAGTTGCTTTAGGCAAGCCAAAAAATGGGATCTTTATTTCACACAAGTGAGATGTGAACACACTGGCTTGGAGGAGGATGGGTTCCATGAAGCTCTACTGACTACAAACATGGCAAGTGAGACTGCAAATATTTTCATTCTTGTGGACAGAAGTCACTCTAAGCTCCAGCATCACCTTCTACAGTGTAACATCCTTTGATGTGGATTGCCTATAGTAAGTGTCTTCACTTCGTTGTTTTCTGGGTTTTGTTGTTTTTTTTTTCCCCCTAGCCCCTCTCATATCTGTTTTTAACACATTGGTGTAAGAGGGAAAATAAATAATGGCAAAGCTATTAAACTGCAGGATCCTAGTGAAAGACTGCAAGAAACTCAGACTTTTCCTGGGAGTGCTAACATGATTCATACTGTATGTTTGTATGACATTGGCAGCTATAAGACTTGGGAGGGATTATTTTAAAAAGGTTGTGCTTTTCACATATCTTTCAGTATTTGCAATTGTGGGTCTTCACGGGAAGTCTGTGTTTAAGCACAAGAGCACTCCAGACAAATTATTATTGCTAGTGGATCACTCAGGACCATCTATTTCTATTTCCTAGCTTCAACCGCAATGACTCTAGGTGCAGCTCAAGAGACCAAGACACAGCTTCATGCGCAGAATATTACTGGATCTTTGAGTAGTGGCCAGAGCTAGCCATGAAGACAATGGGTCATGGATTTCAGATTCAGTGAGCCGCAATGAAAAAAAGAAAATTTAAAAACTTTCACAGTTGTGATTTTTCCAAGGTGTTTTGTTTCATGCTTAAATTTATTTAACAGTTTTGCAGCTCTTTTAAAAATTAAGCCAAATATAAAATTGACCTGCCAGTTCCAAATCCAAAGTCAAAACTTTTCACTCAAAACCATCAAACATTTAATGTTTCTGATTCTTCCCCTCCTATTTTTGCAGCTGAAACAATTAAGAATATTAGATTGATGTTCCCAAATACTCTTGTCCCCTTGAATGCAACTTGTTTAATGACTTGACTATGTAAAATAAAATCCTTGTTACTCCAAAGTAGTGCAAAGAAATCCTTTCTCTAAAACCAAGAAGTTCTGCAGCAAAAGGACTCCCAGTGGGCAGACTGCTCTCTTACTATCCCATACAAGCAATCAAATGTTGCACACATTGAAGTAGTTAAAGCTCTAACTGTAGATGTTTGCAAGGAAACACCTTGCTTTCATACAAGGCTTCCATAAAGGCTAATGTATGTTAAGACTTTGTGAGTGAACTGCTGAAAGTACTTGTATTTTTATTTGCATTATTATTTATAACTTGAGTACTCCCTCGCAGTGTTGGAAACACAACACCCATGCAGAACACCACCTCTGTGGAAACAGAAGTTGGAAGGGCATACGGACAAAACAATAAACTGGTAAGCTCAATTACACAAGTGCAAGGACTTAAAACAAGGACTGGAACATGCAGGGTTACTGACACTGATTTTGCTCCATCCCTTTTTTACATGTGTCATTCCAGAAAGCAACAACAGCCTACAAACTCATGCCACAGTTACATAGCCTGCCGAGGCCTGGAAGGCTGAGGAATTCCTTTTATACCCCTTGAATACACCTCTGTTTCAAAGCTGTTAACATTACAGATGATAGTCTTCTTACAGGTGATAGATTATAGATTGTAGATTGTGCTACAGTCACAGCACAGGTAAATGACTGTACCACTGCCTGCACAGAAGATGTGTACCTTTCTGAAGTCACTGAGATGCACTTGAGTGCAGGCCAGTATTGTCAAGGGAAGGCGGTACTTCTGGAATATCAACATTAAGTTCCTTTTAGACACTAGAGACTGTGAATATTTGATGCCAATAACTCTCAAAATTCTTACAAACAGCAAACTGGGATTGCTAATGGTGATATTTCTTGTCATTATGGAATTATTATTTTTGTTCCTCTTGCATGTTTACTGTTTCAGATTTTAATATCTGCTGTGAGAATGTTAGATGGTACTGGAAGCCAAAGTTGAGGAACGGAGTTCAAAATCCCACATATTATTAGTAGAAGCACTATTTATTTTAATAACTATGAACACCATGTGAGGACTGTTACACCAAATAATGTGAAGAAAACTGTGGCAGACAGGCCCACTGCCTTTGCTGAAATCCATACGGCAGTGCCAGCTACTTTCTGAAGGATATTTACCGAGGCTTTTGACTTTTTCTTGATGTTCTTCAGATGCCATCAGTAGCTGAAAGCTTCATTCAGTGTGACCCTGTGCTCCAACATTCCAGCGAGTTCAGTGGTTTGGATGCAACCTCAGCTGACCAACTACAACAGTCTTGCTGAATTTTATGCACTGATCCCAAACAAAAGTAAGTTTTTTCCAGGTAACAGTGTCTCATCATTGACAGACATGCAAACAAGTAAATAAAAAGTCAGTTGATTTGCACCCAAGAAATATCCAGTAGGAATCTATGAGCACGTGCAGAATAGAACATAACTGTAACTCCAGCATGTCAAAGTATCAGATGTACAGTGCATAAATTATATAGTTAAACTGACTTTGCACAGTAAGTGGGTTACTATGGGTTGTGCAGTTCATCTGGGCAACATATGCTCAGAAGGTCTAACACTGTGGAAGTACTGCATACTTTGTGGAGCTGATCTGCAATGCACAGTGAATGTGTCTAGGATTTCCAGATATCCAGCAGCCCAGGCAGAGTTGCTATTCTGGTAAGGCTGTTCCAGACAATTGTCAGCATTCTCAAATTCTGCCCCAACAGAATTACCAGGAATAAAAAAAGGACATGTCTGGTGAAAGCCAGATGTATGATAGGTAAGAAAAATACAAAAAAAATGCCATTCCTATATATTACACTTTTATTATTGACCTTACACCAGTGCCTCAGACTGCTAAGTCATCTCCTCAAGACCTATGAGACATATATTTATAGATGAAAGTATCAAAGCATACAGAAATAACACAATAACTTAAAGTGTTAAATAAATGTCAAATAAAGAAGTTAAATAAAGTTAAATAAAAAGCCAAATTAAAAAAACCCCAAACTTAAATAACATAGAACTCTAGTTCTACATATAGTTCCTAAGCAGAAATACCTGATACCATTGTCAGATCAGGGAGAATGGGCTGAATAACCTAGGCTAAACCACTCTAATGTGTGTGATTCCCATGCACTCAACCTGAAGAAGTGTACGTTCACTGGATACTTGAGAACTGAATTTGTTCTGCATACCACTGTGTCCATTCCTTTTTCAATATTCTTTCTCCTCCAGAACTGGAGTTCCTCACTCCAGTTGTGAGTAGGAAGTTCCTGAGAAGTTAGGTGAGCATGGTAAAGCAGGTCACTTGAAGACATGTTCTGGGCCAATAACCCCATTCATTCACCCGGGATTCCTTTTCCTTCAGACACTGTCTAGTGTTACTGTGCTTGGTATTGATTGCCAGGGCACTTGACATTTGGTTGCTGTTGTTTGATGAAAGCAGCTAATTGGAATGCTTCCTCTGAGGAAATCCATTTACATATACAGACTCCTTTGTACCTGTGCATACGTAGGTGATATGTTCTGAAACCTACATAAGGAAAACTCCCAATATGCTGTTTAGGTGTAGCATAAATGTAACTAACTGTTCTTGCTTTGCTAAACATTCACTCATAACTTGCAATTCAATTCCGTCACCTGAAATAAAATACTTGAGACAACTGTAAACTAAATGTCAGCCCTCTTTCTTGTCAGAGAAGATACCTTTTCATTCAGCAGATTAAACAATTTCTCTTACTTGAAAAATATTTTTTTCTGGAAAACTGCCAGAGAGTTGGGTTTTTAAAAGAGTCTTAGAGAAATTCAATAGAAAATAATATGGAGTGATTCAAATGGAAAGGATTGAACAGTGGAATATAAATCCTGATATAAGACTGCAGATGTTTTAAATACAAAGATTTTTAACCCCGATATTCATCCATGTTATACCAATGATATTAACAAGCAGAATGAGAGACCTGCAGTAAAGTACAAAAAGTATATTTCTATACTGTGCATGAAATTGAAAACAAATCATATGCTACAGCATAGTTTCTTCAAACATCTTTCTCCAAAGCCAACTGCTTCATGGTAATATAATTTAGGTGATGAGCAGGCTTGGATAAATGCCATGTGGGCCACAAACTATCTACTCCACCAAAAGAAACTGCTGTCCCAACTTATCCCAGCTTCCTTTGCACCCCCCATTTTCATTTTTTCCAATGCAGTAATTGCAATAGCACTGACATGAGTCAGGACTTACTCCAAAATTGTCCATAGCTCCTTTTAGAAAATACATAGGGGTATATACTGAAAGTATCTCCTGACAAGCAGGATATCTTTTGGAGATTATGTTGCTGTCCCCTCTCTCCACCTGCCCTTTCTCTTCGCTGTATTTTTTGTTGCTTATGAGACGGATGGTTATTATCAGTTTATTGTACTGTTTTTCCACAGACTTTCTCAAATGTCAAGTGAATCTGATCTGGAGTTCAGGCCCATAATTACACTGGACCAACTCCAGGAACTCGTAAATAAATCGGTGGTGGCTGCAATGGCTGCCAGAGCTCTGTCATTCTGCTCTTCTGAGGGTGGACAGAGGCTTTGGCTCTTTTCTAAAATTCTACACTTCCCCCAGAGTTTTTCACACCTTCTTTTAAAAGACCCTAGGCTTCCTCACTCTAGTTTGGCATAGTCTTACACAGGAACAGAAAGCTACTAGCTTGCCACATTGTTGAATACGTTCATTTAGAAAAGCAGCTGAAATGTAGATTCTTACTTTTTTTCTGCTTTCTCCATATGTGGAAACCTCGCAGGAACAGACATATTTCTGTCTCTCTGCTCTGGCCTCTTTGTTGACATTAATAGTTTACACTGGGCTCTACAGTGAGGCCCATCTTCGTGATAGTATATTGACTGTGCTGAGCTACAGAGGTCAGTTCCAAAGCTTGGCAAGGAAGTCCCTTAAGTGTAGAGATGCCTGGATTGAAGATGATGGATTTAAAAGAAGCAACATTCATTCACAGAACTGGTTTCCTGAAGTCTGATAAGTTTACTAGTAAATTTAAATGTTCCTTTCAAGCCTGTTTCTAATCATATCAATGCATATACAGTGCAGCATCTGGTTACAGAATGGAATCTCCACCCAGTGCAGGCTTGAACTTAAAACAATGCTACAGATGTTTATCTTCTGATACCCTCAACACTTTTTTCCTGAAAAACTTCAAATAAACTACTTGAGCACATCATGAGAGCTGATTCGGGATATGTAACCATTCAGAAACTGGTTCCTTTCCTTCAGCCTCATCTGCAGTTAGAACTAGTCCCCACATCAGCCATCGAATGGTGCAGACAGCAGTGTGGATCACAACTTGCACAACTTTATCTACAGTGGGTTTGTACCAGAAGCTAAAATAATTCCTGAAATCAGAGCTAATCCTGAGTGCAGACAAGGCCTCAGACTGCCAACTAGTTCCAAATGTTTTTAAGATGTGAATACTTGTATGCTGCCAATGAGACTGAGATGACCAATTCTTTTCACACAGGTCACTCAAAGGCAAGCAAACAGTAACAGTATTTCATCGGTGCTAACCTGGTTCATATTCATACCAGTCACATAAAGGTGAAAGTTGCTGGACTCCTTTATAATAGGTTAAGTCATTGTGTCTTCGGCAGAGTACTTTTCAAAACAAAACAAGATACTTCATGGAGTGAAAAACACTGAATTCTTTGCAAAAGAATGTCATTTCTTTCCTATATCCCCCCCCAGGGAGCCCCATTGTTTAAATAAGCATTTGCTTGTGCCCCAAAGTACAGATGTTTTTGACTCCCATCATAAATCAAACATGCTTGTGTCTAACACATTAAAAAAGTGGGGAAAATCATCTTTTTAACTGACATGGATTAAGATGGTTGGTCTGACCCAAATTATACTTCTTTAATAATCTTAATTCTTTCCTGGTTCTTCTGGGAACAAAAGATTCAACATCATTGTGCCTCCCCCTCCTCCCTTGGAATTCAAATCAATCTTTCACTCCTTTTTAAATGTAAATTTGAAATAATCGTGTATCTGGATCATGGATTAAGTTTGCAGGAGAAAAGTCTCTGGCAGAAGATGGAAGGGACTGTGCCTAAAGCTAAATCCAGACAAATCAGTTCTGAACTAGGGTGAAAACAGAGTTCTTGTTAAATGGGTTGCAGGTTTTCAGTTGTAAAAGTTCCATCAAGAAACCATTCTGATATTTGAAAACAAGTAAGGACAGCATCATGTCAATCACAACAAAGGCAAATTTAACATTTCAATTCTTCTCCCCTTCACTCAGACAATTCTCTCAGGCCTGTGTTACAGGGCATTTTTCACAGGATCAGAATTCCACCTCTAAACCTTGACAATTCTAATGAGAAGGTGCTGCCTCTTTTTTTCCTTAAGGAAAGGGAAGGCCTTTGATAGTTTCAAATAAGGGTGTTGGACAGGACGAATTGTGTTGAAAGGCAGCAGGATAAACCATATTTTCAAGGTCACTTTTTAATCCAAGATTTTTAACCTTACTATGGTTTATGTTTGACCTCCTTTCCATGCTAGCTTTCCTCCTTCTCTCCCTCAATCACACTGGAAGGACAAATCTATGCTTTCTATTTGATGTGGGTTTCATGTATCTGCAGAGTAATTCATAACCACCAGACAAAAGGCATGTGCCCACACCACATCATTATCCTGCAATTAAGAAACTTCTGCCTGCCACAAAGCTATAAAGCCCAGCAATGTTTCAAGCTAAGCCCTCAATATTCAGTTCTGAACTCATCTAGAGCACAAAGCTGCAGACAAAGATACTTTGTAGTGTGCCTTGTGAAATACTTGTTGGGTGTCAATTTGAAAGTTTTTAGGTTTGCCTCATCTTAGCATGTTTCCACACCTTAAGATTTCCTCCTGTTTCTCTGCACAGACTTCATGCAGATTTGGAGGAGAAGATAGCTCTGCTCTTGCATATGCAACTGAATGGAACAGAAGCCATCTATTCTGCTCAGTTCCATGTGTTCTCTACCTAAGTTCTCAGGTTTAACATATTCTTCAAATTATTCCCTCTTTGGTAATTCTTTATGTGGTATGTGCTGTAGTCATGTTTCAAGTTGCTTTGTAAGATCTGATCAAGTGAAGCAGGGCTTGAATTCTCCACATAATTCACTTAGAAAAATGTTTGTCTAAAGTAAAAGATAAAAGTGAGAGGAAGATAAAAGAAAGGACGATTCTACCTTCTGGGCTGCTTAATATCAGAAAATTTGAATGTTCTGTTTCCCTTTTACTGAGTGGACAAATACCTCTGCTGCACCACTGAGGTGAGGTCTACAACATCATAATCGTATTTCCTCCACCTTCCTAACGATGCCTCAATTTTAAACAAGTGCATCTGAGGAAAAAAAAAAGGTTTCTCCCTTTAAATAAAAAAATGGTGATGACTTTCTGCTTCCCCCAGCTTCTACTCCCTGTGGTTGCAGTAGTAGGGAGAAAGCAGGACATTCATTGAATTGTTCCTCTAGACAGCCTTCTCCCCAAGGGCTTCCCAGGCCCTGCTCCAGCCCAGCAGGAGCAAACTCTACAATTTGGTCGAGATAGCCTGGAAAGGTTGTGCGAGTCAATAAAGAGAACAAAGTCCTATGTCTCTGAGTGTACGCTACAGAGAAACACTGCCCAGAAATATTGCTAATGCAGGAGCCATTCGTACTTAGGCTAATGCGTGAGTAATGCTGTTGAGCCCTGCCTAGCTCCTTTGCTGCACTGCAGCTCTCTCCTTTAAGTAAATAATTAAACATTCTTTGGACCAGCCATGACGAAAGGGACCCAAAAAAGTCCCGCCACGCTTCAACACGTTGGCCAGAGAGGCCGGCGTGGTTTGATGAGGTGGAAGGCCCAGGTTCAGGTCCCGGGTACCCTCACACCGCTGCCATAGATGGCTCCCGAGCCAGCGGCACGATGCCTCCTCACGCTCCCCGGCTGGCAGGGCTGGGAGCCTGACGCCCATCTGCCACTGACTCGACCTCCAAGGTATGGATGCGCTGGGACACCGTGCCTCGGTGCCACTGCCCCACGGCGTCCACCTGCGGTATCCCCCACCCCCCGTGGGGCTTGCTCGGGGAAAGGCGCCCCGAGGCCGGCGCGGATGGCGTCTGAGGCAGGGCCCAACGCTCCCCTCAGGCCTCTGCCGAGTTCCGGCCCCGCATGGCTGCCAGTTGCAACCCGGCGGGACGAGGACGAGCTGGTGCCGCTGCGTTACCTTCAGGGCTTCACCCCGGCGCCGGCGGCCGTCACCTCTGCCAGGGGCTCCCGGCAGGTGACTCCGCCCGGGCGAAACGCGCCTCTCATGCCACTGCCAGGGCGGGCCACCCGCGCCGGCCCGGCTCCGCGCCCCGCCGCCACGCCTCGCCCCCTGCCACGGCGGGCGCGGCCCCTTTAAGGAGCGGAGCAGCGCCTCCAGGAGGCGCGCGGAAGCGGGGCGAGCCGGGCGGGGGGCGCGGGGGAGGGGCCGGGGCCGGGGCCAGCGCGAGGGGCGCGTCCCACCCCGCCCCGTCCCGCCCCGTCCCGTCCCGCGTGGGGCCGTGTAGCGCCGCGCGGGCGTTGGTCTCGCCAGGGCGCGCGGCCGGGGCCGGGCAGCCCGCTCCCCGCCGGGGCGCTGAGGCGAGGGGCGCTGCCCCGCCCCGCCCCGCCTCGCAGGCCGCCCCCCGCGGCGAGGGGCCGCGCCGCTTCCCCCGCCCCACTCCGCCCCGCCGGACGGAGGGACGGACGGAGGCCGCCGCCGGAGGCTGTGGCTGTCCCCGAGCCGCCGGCTGTGAGGTGAGTGGCGGCCGCGGCTCGCCGCCCCTTCCCCGCGGGAGGGAACACCCGTGCGGGCCCGGGGCGGGCGCTGCCCCCGGGGCACGGCCGCTGCCTTTGACGAGACGCCGGGGGCTCCTCGCTCGTCCGGGGAGTGGGTTTCCGTCGCGAAGGTGCTGCACGAAACTTCCCCGCTTCCTCCCTCCTCCCCTCCCGCCCGCGGCCGGGCTGTCACTCCGGCTTTGGGCTTTCTCCTCAGCGCAGCAACATGTGGAGGATGAAGGGGCTTGCGCCGTGCTTGCGGTCCCCGCCGCGGTTTCCCGCACGGGCTGCGGGAGCACCTGCTGTCGGGCCAAGCCCGGAGGCCGAGCGGCAGCAAGGGCCGGCCGGCGCCGCGGCCCTTCGCCTCCGGCCCGGGGGTGGCGGGCGGCCGGGCGCGCTGCGGGGAGCGCCCAGGTACGGCGGCGGGGTGCTGTGCGGGGACATCGGCGGAGCTGGCGGGAGCAGTGAGCTGGAGGCGCGGCAGAGGGTGCTCTCCCATTGCCGCGCTCGGCGCAAGGGCCGCTTTGCAGCGGGGCTGAGAAATTTTTGAAGGAGTTTTGTCTCTTCTTTCAGCTGGAAAAAAAGGCATCACCATGAGCAGCAGCAGCGTGCACTTGTGGTAAAAAGAAAGACTTTATGATGCTGGTTGGTTACAGCACAGTGGGGTACTGGGAAAGGCTGACAAAGTCAACAGGGTACTTGTTTACTGATACACGGAACCTCTTTGTCCCAAAGCCCAACAGCTCTGTTGGGGAGGTTGAGTACTTACCTTCCCTGGCTTAAATGGGTCAGCAGTGGGATTGCAGCTTGCCCTGACTTGTTGTCCGAACTCCAGAAAACAATGATACGTTTAGAAAGGGGGGAAACAATGAAGTATTGTGATTAATAAGGAAAAAAATGAGTAGGATATGCTGATAGTTACGAGTGCAGTGCTTGTAGGGTTTTACATAGAGCATGGACACCCAATGCTGCAGAGCTGACTACTTAGTGACATCTTGGGATCCATTTTACTAATAATGCTTCTTAAAGTCTGCACGCGATCATGGCTTATGACTCTCTTAAGAGAGACTTAAGTGGTCTTGCAAAGACTGAGTGTACTCGAGTTTGTTACTTGGCACGGGGCAGCAGCATCAGGCCTCGGAAGCAAATAGGAAGTGAAAATTATTCATTTAGTTTTGGTATTGTCCTGGGTCTTCAACAGTTGTTAGTGTCATCATAGACTGATTCTAGCTCAGAGAGCATCTCGTGTGCTGAAAGACAGTACTCTTATCCTGGTAGATATGTAGTTCTTCTGGGTCTGCAAACAGTCCCTCTGATAGCTTATGGAAAATGTTCTGAACTAGTCTGGTTATTTTTATCATGGCAAGTGTGTTTCTCTAAGAGTAAACCAAACTATATCGTACTGAAAAATGTTCTCAGCCTGTAATTATCTTAATCTCTTGTGTTCAAAATGAAAACAAAAGCCACTTGAAAATGGAAACCTCTCTTGACTGATTCACATGGCTAATGAGGTTTATGACAACAGAACTGTGTGGAGTGTTACTACATTGAGGTGTCATGGCCTCTGACCCAAAAGTGCAGCTCAAGATGAGGATGTGCTGTCCTCTGGCTCTGTGTGCTGCCCTGTGTAACCAATGCTGGTAGAGATCCAGCCTCTGTTTTCAGAGAAACAGTCCTGGTTTCTTGATGGTCTGCATCAAGCTTCCATGAGACAGAGGTGCCTGTTGTGAGACAAGAGGAAGGAATAGTGGTAATGTGCACAGCTCTTGAAACACAGGCCTGACAGCTGTTCCTGCCACAAGAAATTCATCCCTGGTGGGATGTTCAGAGGCTTGATGTGTGTCCTGGGTTAAACCACGACAATGTGTCATCTTGTTTTCCTGTGCCTCTTGAGGCCTCAATAAAAGGGTGTTGGCCTGGTCCTTAAATGCATCTGGCTGTAGGTAACAGCGTGGTGAGATGCACTAGTGTAGTTTGTTCTTTTTCAGTTCTGCTTTGCTTACCTGTCTGAAGACTTTGTTGGATGTTATTGTATTGTGAGACACGTTCCAGATTTTTCGTTGCTATGCTGATAGGAAATATGCTTCAGCTTTCACTTTAAAGGATTTGAGTGTTAATTAAAAGACTTAAAGAGCTGTATCCTGGCATGGGTGTGTGTGCCTGTAAGTTTATCTGGCCATGATATCATTATTAACCTCTCTGATACAGGCAGGACCAAAGTGTCTGTCCTGTGTAGAAACTTCTGAAATCGCCATAGGAGAATCATGGGCTTTTCAGCAGTAAAGTTCCGAACAAAATTCCTGTCTTCAGGTGAGTGTTAGCTCCTGCTAGGTGCAGCCTGACTGTATTCCCCTGGGGGAATCATTTCACGCTCTTTGTTTCCCTAGAAAATTTATAGTTCCCAACTGCACTGCTCAGTTCTGTGTGGATGCAAACTATGCTGACTCACATGCTGAACTGTTGCAGCCTTGCTCCATGTAAACACAAGCACACTTCTAAAATATTTAATTTGTAATGTCCTCTGTGGAGAGCTATCCCACAGCTCCTGGTATAATTCCCAGAAGCAGCACATTCTGGGGTACTGGGAGTTTCAAAGGCCATTGGTGCCTGGCGGGATAACTGTCTGAACTAGTTTAGTGTAGTTTATCCTGGCAGTGGGACAGTTCAAACTGAGCAGGTATTTAATCTTGCTTAAAGCAAGTCTGCTTTGAACAATACTTGGTATGTGTATAAACGATTTAGAGCCTGTTGGGACATGGCTGTCAGGAGATCTACATGGTAGGGAAATCTTTGTTATGGCAAGTAAACTTTGGTGTAGATGTACCTCCTAAAAATTTAAAAAAAAAAACAACTTACCTGTGTGCAGTTATAGTAAAATCAGGAATAAAGCTATGAAAGATTTGTTTTTTTAGTTCCTCTGTGGCGAGTAACAGCAGTAATTGTTTTGTGAAAGAGCTGAGTTTATCTCCACATGTAAAATGCTTGTTAAAAACAACTTCTCAGAAAGATGAAAACTCACCCTCCCGTTCATGCACACAATACCCTGATAGGTCTTTTAATTGAAAATAAACTACAATATATGATTTGACTACAAAGAAGGGAAGTGGAACCAAAGAATGATTTCCAAGTACACTTATTCTGTCTGTACCTGGTAAGTCCAGCATTGGAATTTTAAGATAAATACTTTCTCCTTTAAAGCAGTAATTAGTTTAGTGGAGACTAATTGATGAGGAACTAGAGTTCCTTGGTGTTTTGTGGGTTTTTTATTTGGTTTTGGGTTTGTTTTTTGTTTAATTTATTATGGTTATCTTGGTTGAAAGAGTAATCCATTATGGTAAATATGGAGAGTAATTTGGGAGAGGTTCAGTGCAGCTTATGGATAATCCAGATCATTCATATCTCACTTGCTCGTGTAGGTTGACTGTCAGTGCATTGCCTGTAATTGTTAAAAATCATCTGTTTACCGAACTGTGCTAAGCTTCACTGATGTCAACTCATTCCAACATCCTGCACTTTGTTTCAAGCTTCCATTCTTTCTTTTTTTGAGAACAAGACTTTAGAGACACTGAAGTAGTGGGATGTGCTCAAAGCTGGATAAATCTGAGTAGAACTGTTTCAAAACTCTGGATAAAAAGCTCCTGGTGCAGGTGGGGCTCTAGAGCTCGTACTGAGGTCCCTTGGGGATACAAACCATCACTCCCTCTGCCACAGCATGGCAGCACTTGCAGCTGCTCCTAGCAAGTGCAGTGTCAGTGCCGCTGGAAGAGCAAATCTGTGCTCTTACCTTTACAGATGGTAGGATTTGAAGGTAGCACTCCTGTTAGTGCTTTGCCTGCAGGAAGGGCACTTAGCATAATAGCATTTTGGTATCAGAAGCATCTTTTCTGGAAGTGTGATTCAAGGCTCTACTTATTTTCCTTCTTTATTCAGTATGTATATTCCATTTACATGGGGAATCTCTTAGAAATATGGCTTAATTCACAAATGGATTTCACTAGAAAGTCTTCATTAGAAGTCTGAAATTGAAGTGTACAGATGTGGCATTTTGTTGCTTAGGTGTGTTGAGAGAGGTGCTTGCCAATGGGACAGAGTCCCATTAATTACAAGACAGAATCTTATAGCCTGTATTTCAAAATCCTCCTTTCTGTGATGGCTATTAGGGGCATTTTTCTTTGTAAAAGTGAAGGATGTTAAAAACTGTGCCTGCATCTGTTATTGTTGCTGTGACAGCTGTCTTTGTCCAGTTCTAACTATCATATTCTGAGTAGCGCTCAACTGGGATTGTGACATTAATGGTTATGTGCAGAGGAAGTAGAAGAGGAAATCTTTCAATGCTGTCTCCTTCTCTCAGTCAAAAAATGTTTCTTTTGAGTTATACTATTTTTAATCAAGATGCAGTGGGTTGAAACATTCCATTACTAACTCTGTTTTGGTGCCTAGCATAATTAGGAGTGGCACGGTTACGGTATAAAGTATTAGCCAGTTTGTTAGCACTATTTAATCATGGTTTGTCTTGAGCAAGACAGATGGTACCACTGATACTGTGCTTCTGAGCCTTGAAAATTGGGGAAGATCACTTGAAATAAGGTGATGCAATTTTTGTGCAAGGTCATGTACAAAATTGTGTTGTCTTCAGATGGCAATTGTGAAACAAGTAAGCGCTCCTTGCAACATGCTGTCAGTCATTGCATAAACAGCAGCAAATAAGGACTATTCCTCTGTCTAGGTGTAAGCAGTGGGACGTATTGTCTTCAGGTGCCAACTTTTACACCAATGTGCAACACTAGTGTAAAAAAAGCTGTAAAATAGTTCATGTTTATTCAAACCCTCTAGCACACTGAACACCTTTCTCTAAAGTGGATATCTAACTTCTGTGTAGTCAGTGTCTATATTAAGAGTTTGTATATGGCTGTCTTCCTGACGCTAGCTGGAAAATACTGTCACGAGAGAAGTTTTCTAATATGTTAGATGGTAACCTGTTGGTCTGAATCACGCATTGTTGGAAGCTGTTGGTGGTAAAGTAGCAGCAGTTTGGAAAGCTCTGTGACCCTAATCCAGACCTGTTTTAAAGGGTAACTTCTAATACAGTATCTTGTACGGTTTAGTCCAGTTGGAGGGCCAGCTGTCTGTTTTGGAAATCAGACTGCTGCCTTTTAAGATGAAAGCCATATTTTTGCGAATATGAACTCTTTTGTATCTGCTTGCTGTTCCTTTGCTGAGGGCAGGAGCAGCTGTAGTGCATTCGCCAGACCTGCATTTGGCTGTTGCTGCCATTGTGTTGTGTGTAAACACGGACCATTATTTTGGATCACATAGCAGCCTGTTCAAAAGGGTCTCGCATTCCCCAGCTGTTCCGCAACTTTTCCATCTCTGAGCTTGCCAGCTGCTTAATACAAGCAACTGTAGCTGCATTTGTTTCTCTGGTGTTAAGTATTAGTGGAGATAAAATTGACTTCTTGTTAAATGCGAGGTGCTGCAAGACCCTCTCCTGCTTCTAATGGACTTAAACCAAAAGTAGACTGTTCTTACTGTATCAGAGTTGTCAGAAGTTTTCTTCGCCGCTAGTCAGACAGATTGCATAAAAATCTTATTTTCTTAGATTTGGCACAAATATGAAATACAGTTGTGTTTACATATATATGTACATCCACAGCCTGTGGTAGTAACTAATCTAAAAGAACTGGGGTATGAAAAGGTGCCCGTTAAAGCCATGTCAACAGCTCTTTTGTTTCCCCACTTCCCTGAACAATGTTCAGTTTAACAAGGCATCCTTTGCTCTCTTGTCAGCCCACACTTTCATTTACCGATTCTTAAAATGAGTTTTATTTCAGTGGCAGTACTGCTCAGATCGGATGTTGAGGAAAGAAAAGGGGCTCTGAAATGCCTTGTATCTGCAGTGAGTGCTCAGTTCAGGTGAGGGACCATAGGCTGAGCCCTGCTTTCTGGATTTTTCCATCCAGCCTGCTGCCCCTGCCATGAAATGGATAGGAAACGTCCAGAAAACATTTTGTGTGGCTGAAATCCTCTTTTCTGCAGAAGTGAATCCATAACTACCTCCGAGGAGATACAGAAGTTAAAAGGCAGACTATCTTTGTATGGTGAACTTCAATGAAAGTTTTGAACAGAGTCAATTCAAGCACCTTTGGAAAAGGGAAATAATTCTGTTAATGACTGAAGTTATTGTTCTAAACACTTAAACTGTTCTACAATATCAGTTTGAAACTTTGGGTGAGAAGGAGCATATACTTTGTTACTGCAAGAGGTTGTTAAAGATAGTGAAAAAGCTAAGTTTTCAGAGGCTTGAGCTGGTTTCATTAACTAGTATTCCATACTCCCATATGAGGGGATAAATCTGGCATTTTCTTGACACTTGCTAGTGTCTTAAAAGAAGTTGAAACACTGTCTTTGGCTAGATGCTTGCTCTTGTCTTCTGGAAAATTACTCTTTCAGATTCAGTGTTGGAGTACTAAATCAGTATTTGTCTGAAATCATAGCAGAAATACAGGCTTATCGTTTGAAATGATCATATTAGATACATAGTTACATTAGCTGAGCAAAGGCATGGATTTTAGCTTAAAATGTGTAGTTAATACAGAAAATGTAGAAATGAATGTGTATTCTGGATTTAATAACTACGTGTTTGGAATGGTTCTTCAGAAAACAGGTAACAAGGATTCTCATCCAGAACAGCAGACTGTCCATGCTTCAAAAATAGAGGAAGACAGCTGAGTGTGATACTGAGGGCAGGGAAAGATGAGTGGCAAATGGAAGAGGAACATCTATCACAGAGAAGTGATAGAAGTGGTGGTGAATGGAGTTTACTCCAGTTGGCGGCCGGTCACAAGCGGTGTTCCCCTGGGCTCTGTGTTGGGGCCAGTTCTGTTTAATATCTTTATCAATGATCTGGACGAAGGGATCGAGTGCACTCTCAGTAAGTTTGCAGACGACACCAAGTTGTGTGGGAGTGTTGATCTGCTTGAGGGTAGGAAGGCTCTGCAGAGGGACCGGGACAGGCTGGATCGATGGGCCGAGGTCAATTGTATGAGGTTTAACAAGGCCAAGTGTTGGGTCCTGCACTTGGGCCACAGCAACCCCATGCAACGCTACAGGCTTGGGGAAGAGTGGCTGGCAAGCTGCCTGGCGGAGAAGGACCTGGGGGCGTTGGTTGACAGCCGGCTGAATATGAGCCAGCAGTGTGCCCAGGCGGCCAAGAAAGCCAATGGCATCCTGGCTTGTATCAAAAATAGTGTGGCCAGCAGGACTAGGGAAGTGATTGCCCCCTGTACTCAGCACTGGTGAGGCCGCACCCCGAATACTGTGTTCAGTTTTGGGCCCCCCCACTACAAGAGAGACATTGAGGTGCTGGAGTGTGTCCAGAGAAGGGCAACAAAGCTGGTGAAGGGTCTGGAGCACAAGTCTGATGAGGATCGGCTGAGGGAGCTGGGATTGTTTAGCCTGGAGAAAAGGAGGCTGAGGGGAGACCTTATCACTCTCTTCAACTACCTGAAAGGAGGTTGTAGAGAGGTGGGGGTCGGTCTCTTCTCCCAGGTAACAAGTGATAGGACAAGAGGAAATGGCCTCAAGTTGCACCAGGGGAGGTTTAGACTGGATATTAGGAAATTTTACTTCACTGAAAGGGTTATCAAGCATTGGAACAGGCTGCCCAGGGCAGTGGTTGAGTCGCCATCCCTGGAGGTATTTAAAGGATGTTTGGATGAGGTGCTTAGGGACATGGTATAGTGGTGGTCTCGGTAGTGTTAGGTAGTGTTAGGTTTACGGTTGGACTCGATGATCTTAAAGGTCTTTTCCAACCTATACGATTCTGTGAAGGTTACGGAGCACATCTTTTTTTTTAAGTGCTGCTGATTAATTCATAAAACCATTTCGAGTGAGTCTAGGGAATGGACATAGAGGAGATTGGGAGGAGTGGAATTTGAGAAGTATGAAAATAGGTGGTGTTGGTTTGTCTTCACTTGAGCAGAGGAGGAAGACAGTATCTGATTAATAAGAGGTGTTCAATTATTAAAGGCTTGAGGAGAAACAAATATTTATTTCTCATGGAAGGTGGTGGGAAGTCAAGTGATAAGACTTTAAATGGCAGTAAATTGCTAAACATGTTTAAAAGCAATGGGGAAAAAAGAAGGGGTTACCCCCTTACCCACCTCCAAAAACTGTTCTTAAGTAAGCTGGTGGAAGTTCTGGAAAGGCCTAAAAATAGAGCATTGGATAAAGCTTTTTGTTAGGGGTTTTTTTTCCTTTCTTTTAAATGAAAGTTTCTGCCAATGTTGTTAACTTGGCTTAAATTTGCCTCATCCCCTACAGGGGAAAATATTTATTTTAAAGTTTCCTCTAAACTTAAATTGGCTTCCCAGCCAATTTAAAGACATGTCTGTCTATGTAATGCCTTCCAACTCCAGGAAAGCTGACAACTGTAAGGCTTAGTGGAGGAGGAGGAGGAAACCTTGTGGATTGCACAGGAGAGTAGCATTTCCAGCAGCTGCGAAATTGCTGTTCTGAAAATGTAACTTGAATTAATCCCTTCAACCTTTGTTTCCTTTTGCTGTTGTTAATGATTTCCTTTGCACAGCTAGTGGTAAGTGCTCCTTTACCTACCTCACTTCACTGACTCTTACACTGCTCTGAAACTAAAAATTGCGTACAGTGTGTGTTAATTTAAAGACAGAAATAGAACAGTGGCAGGTAGAGCTGCTTCCTCAAGCTGCAGGTTGATGTGTGATGAGAGTTGTCATCTCTAACTTTAAGAATTTAAGTTGTTTCTCTCCAGGGTGGTCATTGCAGCTCTTACCGTGGGTTGTCCTGCACACTGGCAAGCTTGGGTACCTCACAGGCTGTGCAGATCATGACTCTGCCCTGTATATAGCTGATTAGCCGTGTGTACGGCACCCCAGAGCCTACTTATACACAATTGTCTCCATCACTGGAAAAATTCAAGGGTTTGAAAGAAGCTCACTTAAGCAAAATTTGCAATAATGAACAAAATTACAAAAAGAAAACAAAGTATATTTACTGAGGTAATATCTATCAGTAAGGCTTAGGCTGCTGTTGTTAGGGTTGCCTGTTACAGTTACTTCTGTTCTGGATGCTTTGCCTTGTTTGTGTGCTGCATGTGAGGCTGCACTCTCATCTGTAATTAGCGTTTAGGTGTTAACTGCTAAAAAGTAGCTGTTTATTCTTTTGCCATCTTATTCACGAGACTACTTAGTTTATGTATCCCTGATTAGATCACACTGTTGGCTTTAGGCTTAAATTAGTTAGAGTATTCTGTCATTTGTGGTTTAAAGCATATACTGTGACAAATACCACTTCAAAGGAGTTTGTACAAAACTTGACCCTTGCAAAGCTCAGAGAGTAAAGACTCCCCAGAACTCTATAAACACCCTGACCGTGGGATTGCACCAAAACTCTCCTGGATGTTTTCCCCAGTGCCTGTCCTCTTCCTTCCTGTTATATTGTAGAGTGCCAATAGTTGACAGACAAAGGATTTGTTTTTTCTTAAATACACTTGTTTGTCTTGTCTCCATAATATTTGGTGCATGCCTGACTTTACAACTTGCATGCAAATGCCTATTTTTGTATTGTTTTTGTGGGTTGGCAAGAAGGTCGTTCTGGCTTCCTACTGCAAGCAAAAGCCTGGAGTATGGAAATAAGTTGTTTATATGGATTCCTGGTATGGAATGCAAGTTTAATTCTTCTAGCTTGAAATTAAATTGCATTGAATAAAATGAACTTTGAATTTAAGTGGCACTGAACCCAGCTAAACAACTTTCTAGGACTTAACATTAATAAAAGCTAACTATAGGATAACTAACTACTGCTAGGTGTGCATTTCAGGTTCTTAAAACTTGTGGTTTAAGAGGGGAATGCTCAGCTAAGACTTCTGTAATAAACTTCATGTCTGAAATGCACTGTGTAGCGTACCCTGCTGGGATAGTACAGCCACAGACAACTTGAAGGGATTTGTGTGGGCAGGGAGATGGCAGATGAAACATTCCAGGTGAGATAAAAATTTCCATTCCCTGGTTTGGGAGTCTAATCTGCCTTCCAGTAGGGAGCTGCAAAAAAGAAGTTACCGGTGATTTTGTTTCATCTGACCTGCTATTGGAGTCTTGACCTAGTAGCCTTTTAAAAGAAATCTTTAAAGCAGTATTTGGTTGGACATGCTCTTTCTGGGCTCCCAAGAGGTGCTTGCCAGCAATGAGCTGCTGAAATCAAAAGCAAACACCCAAAAGGCCCATATATGTGTGTGGAGTAAGGAAGCTGAGGACCAGAGTGGTTTTGTGCTGAACTTCAGCCTGGCCGAAAGATCTTTCCAAATGCAATAAAGGGAGGGAACACCTTAAATACTGTCTTTGAGAATTATGATAACTTGTGAAATTCCTAGAGTAACATACAAATGTACTTTTAGGATGCAATAGTAGACAGTGTCCTTCCAATAAAACAAATGCTACTTCATAAAATCTTTTTTATGCAAAAACTGACATGAGAACTTACAGTCATGCCAGTCTCTGCTGAAACAAAGCAAGTAATCTTGGTGTTACAGAGGTTAGTTTCTTAAGGAAGCCCTGAAAAAAACTTTTTCCATGAACAAGTTGGTATGAATTGGCATTCTTTCTTGCACAGGAAACCACAAATTCTTATTGTGGAAAACTTCTAACTTTTGTAAAACAGTCATTAGTTTTGTGTATTGAAGTTGTTCAGAATGTTCTAGTTTTTTTGGTGTGGCCCCTAGAGAGCTGCTGCAAGAAACGCTACTCTTTTGATAAACAGAAGATCACTTGCTCAAATGTTTCCAGTCCCTTGTATTCACTGTGCATGCTACTGGGGCTTGGATACTTGCAAATACCTACAAGCTTAGACCATCTTTCTTCCTCAATTATTTTTACCCCTGAAGTCTCTGAGTATGACAGTTGTAGCGACTGAACATGATCCCTGTGTTAAATACAGCAATGTGTTTGATGAGTTGCTTTGTTAGGGTTTCTGAAACCGGTGTACTTGAAATTGCCTGTGGTGGTTGGGTAGCTCCTGGATCAGCACCACACAGCATGCACACACACATACATACATATGTGTGCTGCGCGCACTCCCTGGCAACGCTTGGCCAACACTTGTGTGCAACGTCAATGTGACTTGCATACCACTAGTCTGTGATACATGGACTACAGGCTGGGAGCTTCAGGTTCAGGTGACTTGAAAAATTCCTTGTATCACTTCACTGAGACTATACTGAGCATCCCTCTTTTTCTTTATGCTGGCCTCTTTCTTTATGACCTGGTCTTCTCCCACCCCGCCCCCACCCCCCCAGTTCCTATTCTGGATTTCAAATTATCAGTTTTTCAGGCTTCACCTTAGGTAAACCTCTCTTTCTTAACTGAGAGGTTAATCTTAATTAAGGACAATCAAAGGTTAATCAAATTAACGAGAGCATCCTTAATTTGTTCCTTTCAAATACACTATCAAGAGTATATCTCAAATTACACAGCACATACTTCTTGTTTTTCTTTTTAATGAAAGAAGAAGGAACAATGGGTGGAGATGTAGCAAATTACCTAAGCTAGCAGTGATAAAAGTGATTTTTTGGTTGGGTTTTTTTTTTTTTTTTTGGTCTTTGTAGAGCAGGCTACTTGTTTGAAACAGATTCCACATCATCTTCATTAATGTTTTATACTTTCTACTATTTTGGAGTGTTAGCTGGGCTCTCAAGTACTGGAACGTTACTGCTGCTATTTAAGGCAGGACATCTGTCATGATGTGTCTAGAGTCTGATTTCCCCAAGCCTGAACAATTCTTGCCTTTATACTCTACCTATGTAGCTGTTGCTCTTTCTGCAACCTAAAAATACTGCAAATAAATAAAGCTACAGAGAGGTTAAACAACTCTGAAAGTCTGTGATTTCTGAGAGCAGGAACTTGCCAGTAGCTATGTCTTGTGTTGTCTGGACAATGCTTTGGCAGAGTTTTAAGAATTTGCTAAACTAGGCCAAATTAACTTTCCTTTCTGGTCAGGCATAACTTGCTGCACTGGAAGGGTGTGCACAAAATAAATTCATGCTTCTCACAAACGGTGTTAACACTGTCTCACACTGCACACACCAAGGCTTCTAGGATCCAGCTCTAGCAGCATCCTGTTGGTGTGCTACCCTCGGCTTGCTGCCTTGCTTCTGGAAATCATGGCTTGCATACCGACTTCCTTGGGCTTTGGGACTTTTCCCTTGCGGTAGCCTCAGTGTTGGCTGCCCTCTCAGTCGTGGTTTGTGTCCCAACAGCTGTTCAGTTTGCACACTTTTATTGTAAATGCTATTTACAGTATTATTACAGTATTATTGAATATTCCCAGCACAGGATAATGAGGTTACTCTGTGGAGCCTCAGAACTCATTTCTAGAAGGGGCAGACTTTGTGGGGTAATCTAGAGAAATGATTTCCCTTCTCCCACTGAAACCCTACTCTGAAAACTTTGTTTTAGAGACAATTTTAATGAGCTTTGAAACCTGCATTACAGTTTTCAGGCCAACTCTTTATGTGTGTGTGGCTTTGCAATAATACTATTTTGGGGGTGAAGTTTTATAAATCTAACAGCTCCCTACTCCTCCCATTTCCCTCTTTCCTTCCTGTTCCCAGCTGTATGCCTGTGCTGATTATTCTGGGATGGCTCGAGTCCACTCCTTCAAATTTGTAAGCTGCTTTATCTCGGGTCTTGGTTTCTGGGTCAGCACATCAGTGTTCTGCTGTGTTAGTGAGCCAAGGAAGCTCTCACACCTCCAGTGCATGTGGGAGCTGCTGCAGTGGGGATCAGCCCAGCTGGGAGTGGGGACAGAGATGGAAGTGAGGGCTGGTGGCACAAGGCCCCTTGGTCAGCTGCTGGCTTTAGAGCCTTGGTCTTCACACTGGTGGGGCAAGGTGGATCAGAGTCAGGCTGGAGAAAAAAAATATGTGCTCTTCACAGTTCACTTCATCTAACATGGATCCATGTATGAACATGGGTTTTTCCATCACACCTTTCAGCTGTGATTTGACAAATTAAAAGCTTTCAAATGGAACACTGAAGTAGTATTTATTTGAAGCTTAAAATGCTGGAATTGGATTTTTTTTTTCTTTGTGTTTGTGGCTCCTTTTCCATACTATTTTTTAAAAAGTTGGTTTTTTACATGAAACTTTACACTTTTCAGGGAAGATCATAGCTGGGAAAGACCAGAAACTATTGCAGTTGTATAGTGTTTGGCTCTGTTGGGTTGTAACTGTGTATGACTGTTGTTAATCTAAAACTGCAGATCCTTTACTTGTTCATCAGATGGTAAAGATGCTATGAGAGCATCTAGCATCTTTTAGAGACAGCATGAGCTGCTGTATTTTGGAGTTACAGTAGTCATGGTGACAGCATGTCTCTTCTGTACTGGTGGAGTAAATGGAATGGGGAAGAAATGCTAGGGAGGAAGGAGATTTGAAATAACTATATTCAGGTCAATACAAACAGCATAGGAAGTTTTGGGAAGCTTTGTTAATCTTGGGCTGAGTACTTAAAAGTTTACTAGAGAGTAATATGTGCTGTTGAACCTCATGGCTTTGGCTTGTGATCATCAGTGAAGGCCTGCTTTTTCACCTAGTTTTGCAATTGGGGATTTACTGTGGCACAAAGGAGACAAGTGTCTTGTTTGAGTTAGCAGAATACAAGTGTCGGGTTGGAAACATTCCCAGCAATGATCTGATTCCTAGCCTTTTCTGTAACTGCTCAATAGTGCCACCAATGCATATTTGGCAACAAAAGAGTTATGACAATCTGCATAAACTCCAGGATTTTTTAATGTCTCAAAACCACTTGAATATAGGGTAAAAGCTGGTCATTCATAAACACTGGCTTGAAACAAAGTAATTGGATTTAACAGGACAGCTTGGTGGATTGTCACTTCCAAGTGTGCTGGCTTCCTAGGAACTGCCAGCTGAGTTTAGCAAAACTATTGCTTCTGCCTGCTGACTTTGTGGCATCACAGGTGCAGCTTGGTAAGTTGACTGCTAGTGGCTGGCCCTGCACACCTACCTCACAGTACAGGAGTCTTGTCTCCTAAGACATCATCTTCCAGACCAAAATCTCCAGATTATTGCTAGGCTTTGTTTACAAAGGACACCTGAGCTAGCTCTGTTGGCTGCTGCAGGTGTTGAATTGCCTCAAGTGTTTGAGAGAAGGCTGTGCTGTATTATCAGTACATTCTCCAGGATAATTCATGTATACATTTTTGACCAAAATAAAAAAGGCTCTATCTTCTTTCACATCTTTACAAAACTTTTGCTCCTTATAGAGTAAATTGAAGTATTTGAGTTGAAGCAAAAAAACCCCAACCAACAAGGCTATTTGATTTCTCACTTCATTCTGGCAGTAGGTGCACATCCACTGTGCAAAGGGGAGACTCATAGTTGTGTTAAGCTCCAGATGTGGGAGATTGTTCTGCATTACAGGTGAATGAAATCAATTTCAGAGCCACCTGGCAATGAGGAGAGTGCAACTACTTGACTGCCTTGAACTTTACTTGTATAAACAAACCTCAGTCACAGGTTTCATTTTGAGGAGTGTCCTGAAAAGATTCTCATTAATTTTTTTACATGATTGTTTGGTGATTTTATTGTCCAAGATGTTACATAATTCAGATCTGAGATTTAGACTCAAAGTTAAGGTAGTATCTCCATAGCAAAGTCCATGTTGTTCAGAGATGTTCCAGTGTTAATTGTTAACAGAGGTGCCCTCACTGCTCAGCTGAGCTGCAAGATTTGTTAGCTGAGCACTGCTTACAGCACTTTAGTTGTTCAATTGCTATTTCTGATGTTTCATAGCACCAACATGTTTAACTTAATAGATGTGACATGGAGGACCCTTATCCTGAAATGTGCTGCTACAACTCGGTTGGGACTGTTTGGATTATGCTCACAAATATTACTTTATATTTTCTCCAGATTTAATTGCACCATCTATTTGATTCATTCTATTTAAATAGTGTGCTCGAATTAAAGGAAGGGGAAGAAACCAAACTTACTTTGATCTGATATTATTTGGTTGTTCTGAGCACAAGAGCTGATATTATTTGGCTGTTCATGGCAACCTGAGTATTGTGTTTTGGTTTTTTGTAATCCTCTTAATAGCTTCTGTATTGAGTGCTGTTGTTTAGAACGAGCATGTATTTCTGTGTGCACCTGAGTCACAAGAATCACTCTTATGTTCCCGTTGTCTTAGGCATTTGGGAGTCTTGCTTCATCTTGTCTACTGCCTTCGCCTCATTTCTGTTTCTTGTGTGGCACTCTCCATTTCCAAAACTTTGGGGAGGGGTTTTTGACTGCAGCTTTTGCTTTCATGTATAAGTAAGTCTTCAGTCTTGTTCCATAATTGCTCAGTGAAGAGAGCTATCTCAGTTGTTGTTGAGGAAGCTGAGGTGCTTTGAGGCATTGCAGATCAGAAGATGATTATAGTTCTGTAAGCGTTCCTCTGTTCCCCAGTGTAACATAACGTTGTCACTAACAGATTGAGCATTTTTGAAAATTCACATAGGTGAACAGAAGTGCAATAGGCAACGTGAATCCAATATGTCCCTAATTATGTTGTTTTGTTAGGAAAATATCTTTTTTTAAACTTTAGGAATTCTTACATTTATTGAATTTATTTTTAATGAAATTAATTTCATTAACGAGGGTGATGTTTTCAGTCATGCTGTCACAAGATGTGTAAGCCCAGGAGATAAATCTAAACACAGTGAATGTGTCTTGAATACATTGCTAAGTGATGATCTGAATAGGCCAGTGCACGACCTAGTGGTTAATGACCGTGCAGCATTAGTCATGTCCTTCTGCCTTGCCTGAGAGAACTAAATGTTTAATATTCCTTCCATTTCTTAATCTGGCCTTTCTGGAGACTGTAATTAGTTGTGACTGTTATCTTTGGTAGGATATTCAACTGTTTCTATTTTGGATTTTATGGTCTGTTTCTGTCATTAGTCTGTTCTTGGGTGTTTGGGGGCTTTTCTTTGTTTTTTATGGCTGTGTGTTCCGCCCTAACTTGCTATGAACACTTCATGGCTAGACACTCAGGCCATATCCAGTTGATCCACATAGTCCCAACAGCCAAGATGTCTTGCTTTCTGTTGGAGTTGGATGAATTGCTTGTGCATTTTAGGATGACGCATAATAATCTGACCAGGAGAGATGACTGTGGAAAAAAGAAGAGGAAAATAGGACTCTGAATTAGGTGACCTCTTGGTAGCTTTAGGGAAAGAGCTGCTGGAAAGCAGGGATGCTTTTAAGGGACTGCTTTTCTATTATGGGTCTTTCAAGAGCTGCACAGCTTTAATTCTCATTTGAAACTTCTGGAATTACTTTATCCAGATACACAAAGCAATTTTGCCGTTGCTGTGCTGACCCACTGAATGATGCTGTTTCAGTGCAGAGTTGTAGTAATTGCTAGTCTAGCTTGGGCAGGAAATGGCCAATGTATCACTATTATCTCTGCCAACCCCAAATTTGATTCCTCCTTTGTAGAGATGTAAAAGAAGCATTTGCTAACACTCCTGTGCAAAGCAGATCTTATGGTATAAATGAATGTAACTGAAGATCAGAGCTACCTGCCAGATTTTATAGTGTGTGATACGCGAGGGATCACATGGAGACCAATTTAATGGAAACTTGGTCTATTGTACTGCTGAAGACTTTGAAATCAACCCTAATTGCCCAATTCAAGTGAGAAGGCTTTTATTCAGCAAAGACTTTAAACGCAGTTTGTCCTTCCCTCCCTCTCCCACTTTTTATTCATATAGGACATTCCTGGACTTACCACTTCCACCTCGGCTGGCCAAGCACTTGCAGTTGCCGACCACTCTAGCACTTCTACCTTTGCCTGACCCCCACCAAATCTTCTCCTTTAGCCATATCTGCAGTCTTTCTTTTCTCACCAAAATAAAGCATGCATGTCTTATTTGTATTCCATTTTTGGTTTGTGCACCATTCAATAATTTTGCTAGAGTGGGGCAGCAGTGTGAGTTTGGAAGGAGGGCATGAGTTATGTGAATGATATTGTCTCAACAAATTTTGTCTCTACAGGTAAAGGCCCAATGAGGATGAAAACCAAAAAAAGCTCTTGCAGACTGATTTGAAAAACCTGATGTGCAAAATTGGAAAATTACTACATGTAGAACTGTCTTTTTAAAGATCTGTCTCTCTCTTTTTTTTTTTTTTTTTTAATTCTTGAAGTGTAGAAACGGACACCTGTCTCTCCTCTCCATTTTGTCAGTGCTGGCAAGTTCCAAACTGCAAGTATTGCTGGTGATGAGCTGGAATTCCAGCAGTGACACTGTCGTCGGCTCCCTTGCTACCTGCCACTTTCTGTGCTTGATTCAGCAAGTCTGTTCCTCTGCAGTCCCGTGGTAAACAGTTGTGATAACTGCCACTCCTCAGCATATGAGAAGTTCAGCATCTTTAAAGCAATGAATATGTTATGCTACTAATGGCTTTGGACTAACTAAATTAAATGGAAACTGATCAGTTCCTCACTTAAAATGTACTCAAGATCTTGTTTGTAAACCCTCTTAGAGCTGAGTGATGCATCTGATTTTCAGTATTTCTCTTAAATATAAGTGCTGAGGGAGACAGTAAAGTATCAAAATTGATGAAAGCAGATGAAAGCTGATTTGTTTTGGAGAAAGGGAATGCACTCTGGCTTGAAGGAATGATTCTCTAGACCTTAGTGCTTGGTATTAACAATGAAACTTCATGTACTTTGAATGCCATAGACTTAAGTTACAATAAGGGGGCAGCAAAGTGAGTCGGAGAAGTGAGAGAAACTAGCCAAATCAAATAAAAGTTAACTTGTGGTAATGAAGTCTTGAATGTATGGGGTTTTTTGAAGAGGTGGTTAAGAACTGTAATCTGCAGCATAATCGAATGTGTCTTCTGAAGGAAAAAACTGCTATTGTTATGAAATCGGAACATGCAAATGTCTCTGAGCCTGAAGGAATGTTTCAAAAAATTAATTTTGAGAACTTGGAAGACAATCTAATGAGCACATGTGGAAATCTGTTCCATAGGACTTACTAGTTGGCAGAAGTCATTGGTTTACATGCTGATAAAATATCTCTTTCATAAGTGTTGCTACTCGACAAGCCTAAGAACATTATAATTTGGTTTTGCAGCCCTTTCAGAAGATATCCTAAATAATTGATGCCCCTGCCAAAGGAGCTAAGAGAGACACTGTAATGGAACCACCTCTGATGTCACCTTTTAGTTGATTAGGAGCTTATTAAATAGTGAAATCTTTAAATCTAAGATCATATTTTATTTTTGCTAAGATTGGCATTTATTTAATTACAGGTGTGCTCTGTTTCTAGGGGGTTTATGAGAAAATTTTGGAAGTTGAAAATGTTCTTGCTCAGATACACAGTTGAGCATGGCAATTTACTGCAAGTCTCATTAGACATCCGTGTTTGCCTATGTTAGGATATGAGTTCAAGATGGACTAGTGTGACTTGAATCAATGGCAGCTGGTTTACAAATATAAAAGGAATCTTCTGTTTGCCAGGTGTATCTTAGTCAAAGTTGCTGAAGTTATTTGAATGTACAGTCAGTAAAACCTGTACACAGGGTCCTGTGTAGAATTTAGACTATTTGTCACTGGGATACCCACACTCATACTGTCTAAAGCATGTGGCAATCACTGCACTTTTTAAAATTGGGTTTGGGGGATTAACTAGTTTATGCAGCTACTACTTGGCTTTTATTTTGGTATATCTAATTGATACGTAAAAGATGAGGAAGGAATTCAAGCTGAAGCATAAGGAGTGAGTGTGCCTAAGAGAGCTCAAGCAACGTGATTTGCCCTCTGAACTTGTGACTGAAGCTCTAACTATAGTACATGTTTCTGGCCACTGTTCCTGTCCCGGGGCACTCTGTCAGAAGAGATTCCCACCCCTGTTACTTGCACACTCGCACATGCCAGAGGTAAGTCTCAGTAAGAATGTACATTGCAAATATGCACAGTCCTGATTTACAACTGAGGCCTGGCTGAGCAGAGCTGTGCAAGTGCAGGTTAGAAGTCACTCAGATAACATAAATCCAGAACACCTGGGTCTGCCAGTTGGCTGATACATGATGTGGGTGTTTTACAGCACATACTCTCTAAACTGTGAGGAAGAGATTGAAAACAATAATTGATTCCTAGACTTGCTGTAAACCCAGTTTTAATCTGTTTGTATTGTGCTGTTGATAGGTTTTTTTCCTGTTTTTTTTTTAGCCTGTAGTTAGGGAAAGTCCCTTGAACTTAGATGAAGTTCAAAGATGATGCAAATAGTTACTTTTTGCATTCATGGAGGTTCTTACCCTTCCACATTCAGCATAGTGGGTTACCTAGCTGAGAGGGAATTGCCTTTCTATGATGTGTCTAGCTTTTCAGAAGCTTGTTACCAGCCTAAAAAAAACACCTCACTCTGTCATCAGAAGCTTGTTACCAGCCTAAAAAAACCACCTCACTCTCAGTCATTTAAAGTGAAGCATGGCAGTCTAAAATTCAATTAAAAAAAGAAATCAAATTTACCCTTTATGTTGTAGCCCTTTGTGTATGTTTCAGAAAATGCATTTACCTGCTGCTGGCTAACTGGCAAACTGAACATCTGCCCTAAGCATGTAGGTTATGAATTTGCATGGAGTTGGGGAAAAGCAAGAGGGCACATCTCTGTGCAGGGCAGGACTGAGCTGGTGTCTCTGCACTGCATTTTCTCAAGTGTCTGAAAAGAGGGAGGTCTGCTTTTGTTCAGATGTCTTCCCTAGCAGTGAGGCGGGAGGAGAGGAGTGCCGACTGAGCTTGCCGGCAATGATAAGGCTTCCAGGTGGTGATCACAGTAAACATGCGGTGAGAATCACAGCCCAGCTTTCCCAGGAGTTACATGAGGCAAGGATGTACTTCTCTCACTTATTCTGTTGGAAGCTTCTTGCCGCTAGCAGCTAAATGACATGTAAAGCAATCAGACTATGGCTCTTCCAGCGTTACTGGTGTTCTGGCTTCTGGTACTTGCTTCCTTTTTCAAAGCTGAATTTGTCAGCATGGGCAGACTACTTCACTCTGAAAATGTAAAATCTTATCACAAGTGCTTCTTGTGTTGTAATAAACATACATAACTTTCCTCTACAACAAGAGCTGCATATCATGCTTGCTTTTTTTCCCCCACTGTTCATTCAATAGCCTGCCAAACAGCATAGATATCTTCTGAACAGATTTATGCAAAACTGGCAAATTGAGTGGTAATGACGTTGCTTCCATTAAATTCAGACTATTGTCTTCTACATACAGTATTCACGGCTGTATTACTGACTAACGAGGCTGTTATTGGCTACAATGAAGTACACCACAAAATTGCTCTGATCTTAGACTTAAGCTATAATTTGAGACAGCTACCTTAAAAAACAAAAGAACCTAAGTCCATAAATAAACCGTAAGCAACATAAACTTTTTAATAGCAGAGACAGTTAGCAAGGAATTATGCAAATCCCACAGGACTAGATAATCTCTACCATAATTATGTAGTCCACTCTGTTAAACAAGAAGCCGCTGCCCAAGCATTCACACACCATCCAGGGAGTCGCACACACACCACCCAAGACTTTAACTGCTCGGACCTGAGTCCCTTCGCAGTGGCAGCTCCACGGAGCTGACGGGTGCCCCTTTTCGACTCCTCGCTCACACACACGCTCACTCTCAGCCGCTTCCTCTCCCCTCTGGCTCGACCCTAGGTTTCTCGAAGCAGAGTCTCAGATACGATGTATGCCAGATGAATTTATTGGTACAGCAGTGAAAACAGCTCGAGCTGGGTGCCTCTGGAGAGGGACCCAGAACAAAGAAATCCCTGGGCAATTATACCCTTACAATCTAAATTCCCCAACCCTCAGGAGACAGTTTGGACCAATAGTAGTATTCGGGTCTGGGGTCTTCCTGTTCTTCATTGCGCCCTTTCATTGTCTCTAGACAGCCGATTCTTCTCTTATCTCTAAGATCGCAGCTTCTACTAAGGTTGAAGCCTCCTTATCTTTCTGCTTTGTACCGGTTTTGGGGGCTGTCCTTCATGTAGCCAAATAAAAGTTCAGTGCACAGTCGGTGGATCTAGGTAAAAGTTCTTGCGGCCTAAGGCTTCAGCAAGCCTCGATACTAATGCTAAAGTGACTACTACAACAACTAAGTGAGTAAAATTTCCAAAGCTTAGCTCATGAATGAGACCGGATTGTTTGTAATGTGATTTCATAAAACAAACAAGGAGACTAAAGGCTCCAGAGGCTACTTAAGATTTTGCGGATCGGTCAATGGCTACTACTTAATTGTTTAAAGTATGTGTGAGGAGATACAGGGCAGATGTAGAAAGTCTAAGAAAGAAATTTACCGTTAGATATGTGCTAAATTTCTTTACCAATATAGCTGTGTTTCCAACAGGTTGCTTTTATAATCTTCAAAATAGCCTTTAAATGTTGAATGAGGTTTTTGCTACTTGTTCTGCTAGATAATATATGTTGCTAAATATTTTCTGTCTGCTGTATTCTAATCATGCTAATGAATTGAACATTTGCTGTGGCATTTCTGGTTCTGTTTGGTACTATTAACACACACCTGTTCTGATCCCATACATCCTGTCTAATTCAGCCACCTAAGACAGCTGTGCCAATAGAAGAACTGGGAAGAGAACAACACTTGCAGCAGTCTAGAAAAAAATGCTCCCCAGAACATGGGTGTTGGAGGAGAGATAGCTGAGAAGAAGTGTCCAGCCATGGAGTTGGTGGGTTTCCTAACGGATTGTCTTTCCTGGCCTTTGAGGTAGCCAGCCCCAAACAGCAACAGAGGTACAGCCACTGCACTGAAGCTCATAGGAAGCTGTAGCTTCCCTTTGGTGTGCTTTAAGAACGGATTTGGCCTCCTCCCTTTCTTGAAAGAGGAGAAATGAGATTCAGCTTTCGGGACATCTTATCTAGGGAACCTCCTGAAGACCCTGTCTTGCCTTTTCCCTGTTTATGGCTAAGTGCTATCTAATCAAGATAAAGCAGCATGCATACTTCTGATACAGGAATTTGCACTTGTTCAGATAAATTTGCTGTGTGATGCCCCACACCCAAATACAGAAGGAATTACAGAAACAGCAGCAAATGGTGATCTTGTTGAGCATGCAGACTTGTAGAAGGGAAGGCACCTTCTGTGCCTGTTCCCTCTTACCTCTCTTGTGCTGGAGTTTCCTGCAAAACAGAGGCTTGTCCTGGAGTCTCCTGCCTCAGCATGGATACCTCTGTAATCTTTATTTTACTTCAGTAAGTCTCTGACTCAAAGTCCCTAGAGAACTTAGAAATTTGGGTGATGGGAGCCTCAGACTTGTCCAAAATGGGTATTCTGTGGAAAAAACTCCCTTCCTTAGGCGTATAATCTAAAAAATTGCTCTGGTGAGTTAACATGAATCTCAGTGGCTTTTTAACCTTAAGTTATTCATCCTCACCAGACCCCTGTGAAATGGGAGAGTTCTCTTCATCTTGAGTGACGGACTGGGAGCCAGATTATGGGGGCTAGCTACCATGTTCTCACCTACATGTACGAGCTTCCCCCTTTGCACCCTTCTGCTTTTCTGACCCTGTACTGAGTCATCTGTGTTTAATGTGTAAGGAAGCAATTAAATTGTTTTTATGGTTGCTGGTCTGAAATGAATCAGTGCAGGGTCAAACATGTTGTGGAGCAGGGAAGGGACAGACTCACGCAGCCAGGGAGAGGAGTGGGAATCTGGCAGCCAGCAGCTGGCTGAGATTGCTATGAAGCCACAGACCAACCCCAGCGACTTCTCCAAGGTCACACAAACTTCTGTCAGCAAGAAATTGAAACCATCTCTCTCCTGTTATAGGGTGCTGACCACAGGTCTGTCACATGCAATAACTGGTAGGAAGTGGCTTTAGATTTATTCTACTTGAATTTATTGTTTGCTTGCAAATACTGATGTATGAATTAATAGATGCTTTCTAGTGTATGCCAAAATCCAAACATACTGAGCTGGTCATAACTGTAGATCTTCACGTGTAAGCTGGATGCATTTAATGAGGAATACATAGTTAACTTCAGGTAACTTCCCCTTAGAAATGTGATTGTTGGATAGACAGTGATCTGTCAACTACAGCGCATTTATGTTTAAGGGCTACTGCCTCTTTAAAAAGATAGCTCAGGAATTAGTGTCTGAAACAAATCCTTATGTGGTATTATATTGCCAACTGGGTAAAAAATCGCTCAGTATGCAATTGCCTGATAACTCACACAATCTGCAGCGTGACACTTTATCAATGGCCTAGTGCAAAATTTAGAATGGAGTATTTCACTAACCCTGGACACACAAATTTCTTAACAGATACAGCATTTTGAGCTATGTTCCTTATCATTAAGGCAGTGCTGAATGTAAGAGTCTGAGGGCAGAGCTTAGGTCATGTATTCTGGCATCAGTTTCTGTGCCTTATTTTTGGTTGGATTCATTTGGGAAGGAATAAACTAGGAAACTTCTTTGAGTGAAGAGTTGAGAGCTCTGTGGTGGTTATGAAGCTGTCTGGTTCACTCCTGTGTTTTTATAGTCTTTAGAAAAAGGTCTGTCCAAAAAAATTCTGGACATTATTATATGTAACATATGTGCATTTTCTTTACACAATACACTACAGTTAATTCAATTTCAAGGGCTTTCTCCTAGCTCTGGCAAATTTTGTCAAGCTACCATTTGACCTAATTTCTGTGTATTTTTTTTTTACTCTTATTTCTTGAAACCAAAGAAAGCTTGTTGCAGTTTAAAAAAAAAAAAAGACAATATTGGAGAAATCTGTCTCCAGCAATCTAATATATTGTCTGATGTTCTTCTAGGAACAAATGCATCATGTGGATTTTTATGTAGGAGGATTTTTAGACTTTTAATGGTTGGGTGTTAGCCACAAGGTTCATGTGACATGACAAATGTGGAACATCTGTGTACTGATGTACATCACTGTTCTAAAAGTCATTCCCACCACCACATGCATTGAATTAATGTCGTGGTTTAAGCCCAGCCGGCAACTAAGCACCACACAGCTGCTTGCTCACTCCCCCCCCAGTGGGATGGGGGAGAGAATCAGAAGAGCAAAGGTGAGAAAAGTCGTGGGTTGAGATAAAGACAGTTTAACAGGGAAAGCAAAAGCCACGCGCACAAGCAAAGCAAAACAAGGGATTCATTGACTCCTTTCCATGGGCAGGCAGGTGTTCAGCCATCTCCAGGAAAGCAGGGCTCCATCACACGTAACCATTACTTGGGAAGACAGACGCCATCACTCCGAATGTCCCCCCCTTCCTCCTTCTTCCCCCAGCTTTATGTGCTGAACATGACATATCCCTTTGGTCAGTTGGGGTCAGCTGTCCTGGCTGTGTCCCCTCCCAGCTTCTTGTGCAGCCCCAGCCTGCTCGCTGGTGGGGTGGGGTGAGAAGCAGAAAACGCCTTGACTCTGTGTAAGCACTGCTCAGCAGCAACTAAAACATCTGTGTTATCAACCCTGTTTTCAGCACAAATCCAAAACATAGCCCCATACTAGCTACTATGAAGAAAACTAACTCTATCTCAGCCAAAACCAGCACAATTAAATACAAGAATTTAGGGGAAAAAATAGTTGGAAGAACACATTCTGTCAAATACAATGGCAAGGATCTGTTGTGCAAGCCGTCAGAGCTCACTCACATACTTCTCCATGCACTTCTTATTCAGAGGTCTGTCTGATGTGCTCTATGCATTAACTGTTGCCCCCTTTGGACTGTGAGAGTGGTACTGTGCATTCCTAGTCAGTGGCAAACTATTTTCTGGGTAGAAATTACAGTTTAGCATAAGGGATTTCTCAGTATAGTTCCTTGTCCGAGTGATGTATGGGCTGTATGTGAGGTACGTAGCTGGCTGAGTTGGCATACTTGAATTGGAACTGAAGTGTGGCTGAGTGGCTTTGACCAGGATCTCTCATATTAAAACATGAATCTTATTCATAACTCTGCCTGAACTGACCTTACTTAGTGACCGATATCCTTGTAAATCCTGAGTGCTACTGTTTGACTCCATGCTGTAATTGGAGTAGGAGTTTTTGGCTATAAAATGACTGTAACGTAGAAAAGAAAAGCAATTCTTATAGGTAAGATATGACCTTTAGTGTTCTGGACCAGTAGCTAGCAATCCCGTTTCTTCTAGACTGCTTACCAAATGGCATGAAGGTGCTGTACTTCATTATGGCTTGTATACTTGGTGCTATCACCTTGGTCTGACAAGAGAGGCTGCCAGGTTTAGATTGCAGGATAAAGTACATCCAAAAAGCAGACTTCAGGAGGCAGGTCACAGCTTATGTCGAGGTGGAATTCATTGTTGGGGTGGCAAGAAGCTCACTGCTATGCAGAAGGCAAGTGTCGTAGATACTAATAGTTGTCTTCCTAATGTCTTGCATGTATTTCAGAAGTGGTCTGAAACTTTAGATGTTTAGGTTTGAACATATTAAGTAGTTGGTTTTGGTTTTTTTTTAGTAATGCAAAGCTATTCTTTCAGATGTTGTCATTACAAATAAGGATTTATTGAATAGTGGTACTCACAGCTAGAAACCAGGTCTTAAAAACTCAGTCCTTACTTTCCAGGTTATCTTCACAGGCTCGAATCTGGGAGCGCAAACGCAAAGGACCTCGTTTAGTTGATCTGGACTCAGTTTCAAACAGCTATCTCTGAAATTATTTCTGAATAATTCCTTCATACGTTGAAATTATGATGGCTGTTTTCATGCTGTGGTTAACTCTCTTTGAACTTAATATTTCTGAAGCTTTTAAAATCTTGTTCAGAAGATATTTCAGTTTATAAGAGCTTCTACTCTAGAGTGAATGTGAAAGCTCTTGTTCCAATGTAGCTGCATACGCCTGCATTTCGGAGGCAGTGTGTACAGACATTGGAAAGCTTGGACACTTTGAAAATGTCACTCACTGGGAAACAGCTTCTGAATGATGCCCTGCTTTTAAGGAAGTGTAAGAAATGGTCTGAAGTAAAGGGAACTTCTCTGGTATTTGTTGTCTAGAGTCAGGTGCTTAGGACAGGTGCTTAGTGAGTGGATAGAAGTGGTATAAAGCCCTAAATAATTTGGGCATCCATTTTAATTGTCCTGTTAAGCAATGCTGTCTTCAAATTTGCTATGCTTTCATTAAATAGTTTCTATCATAAAACTATAGTTAGCTCATAACAAAATTGCAGATTCTTTAATCATTAAACTGTGCGTGGGGAATGTCTTTGTTTGGGTTTTAAGTTGATAGTTTTGAAACTAACTTAATTTTTTTTCTTCTTCTTTTCAAAAGCTGTTGGTCAAAACCAACCAGCCACACTCTCACCCCAGCCTGCCTGGGCTCTCTAAGAGGCCACCCCCCCAGCTGACTCTGTGAGCCCTGTGTCTTTAGGGAGTGAGGACCCCTGAGGATTTTTATATCCCATTTCCAGCAGACTTCTTGTCTTGAGTGCTGGCTACAGTAAGTACATCTGAGTCAGCAGCTTTGTCCACGTGCCCTCTGAAAGTCTGATACAGAACCCGGGCTGATCTAATTGTGATCTGTCCAGTACAAGACTTACCCAAGCTTGCCCAAGTTTCTATTTGAAATGGTTTTTAACTGAGCTTTGAAAAACTGTGGTTATGAAACAATTCTGTACATCCAGAATGTTTAGATGTTAAACTAAGCTGGTGTTCAAAGTAGTTAAATGCAGCTTTGATGTAAATTACTTTATGTAAACACAGCAGTAGCTTCACATCTTTAGAACAATTTCAGTTTTGTAGCTTCTTTTACCTGTGCTCCAGTTTTGTTAAACAACTGAGAGTAATCCTGCAAGGCCCTTCTGACTTCAGTCTGTTTTACTGCAAGAAAATGTCATTCAGAGTACTGGAAAAATGATTGGATAATGTTTTCTAAGGCTTTGAAGAGACTTCTGATGTCTTGAGTCTTTATTACACTAGAGGTCAGTGTATGATGGGAGCTTCTGTGAGGTGGTATAGAGTTTCTTGCAGAATCCTATTTCGTCAAATTTGAAACCAGATTCTAAGAGAAACTGTAGCCTACTACTGTGGAAAAAACTTCACGTTAACATGTCTTATGACTTTCTTGGCTAAAGGGCTTTTTTGAGCTTCCTGCTTTTAATTCTCCTTGCTTAAGGAGTATTTGGCAAGTATCAATAACAGCACCGTAATGTGGTAAGCATGAATATGCTCACTCAATTGTTCCAATGTGCACCTCAAACATTCATCTTGCATTGCAATAACGTGACTTTTTGGTTCAGATATATTTCTATATGCCATGCTATTTATAGGAGTCATCCTTAACTTGTGCGCTGTACTTACTAAGAGCATGGTGGGAGAATTGCATGTGCACCTATTATTCTTCGTGTAGCTCTCAACTTCCTCGGCGCTGAGCTGATAACTTTCAGGTGAATGGCTTCACTTTTGGGTGTTGTGGGAAGCATAGTCAGGCATGATTCTATCATGATACTTGTAGAGATTGTCTCCTCAGCAGGTGGTCTTCAGTTCTCCAGGAAAGTAATTTCTTTAAACATCTGGAATGTGCAAAAGCAGATTGTTTCTGAAGACATCATTGGGCAGGGGACTAGAACAGATGGTCAAACCACGACGGTGTTATGTGAGGTCAAATGGGAGAGAAATGCACTGAAGGAGAGTCCTGCTGACTGGAGCAGATTACATCACAAATGACAATTCAAGTAAGATGGTGGAATAGGAAAAAACAACAGCAAGGTGGATTTGAGCTCTTGAATGTGTTTTCTAAGAGAACTGGCTACAAACCAGTATCTGTTTGTATCCTGTTACTCTTGTGTAGGGTTCTTCCAAAACACCTGGAAAACAAGAAAAATAAGAGCATGGGATGTTAAGAGTTTACAGGGCAGCCCCAATATAGAGGGTAAGTGCAGGCATAGAGCTGAATTTTGCTGTTCTTAAGTGATTTTTCTGAGTGTTCAAAAGAGACCTGGACCAATGAGAATCTTTGTGGCCTTTCTTTTTGGTGGGGTGGAAGGGGGAGAGGACACTGTAAAAGCATAACTAGCAGTCTGAAAATCTCCTTTGCACTTGGCTGCTGTCCAGTATGTTTTGTTACATGCCTCTGGAGCATTAAGAAGGATGACAACTCAGCTGAGATAGTGTGAAGGAGGTGTTAGGCTCTGGTTTAATTGAACTCTCTGTGAGGATTCCTGGCTTCACAGGAAAGTTGTTGCACTCCTCTGCCTCTTTCCCAGGTTTTTCCAGGTTGCATTTTTTTTATTCTTTGTAAGAAATGAAGATGTACAAGGCTTTGCAGAATGGGGCCTTATCAAAACATCACTAAGTTTTGTGGTGTCAGGCTTCATTGGGTTGGGTTTGAAGAGCCTGAGAAGAAGATGGCTTTGCAGAACTGATGTGATATAAGTCATTAAGCAATAAATAAAACATCCTAAAAATTTCTTTCCTTTTCCTGTCCTTTTGACATTGGAGGGATGCAACCTTAATTTGTTTCAGTGAAACTCTTCAAAGTCTGTTCTGCATCTAAGTGCTCCAGAACTACAAGGTTTACCTTAAAGAGAAGCTGTTGTAGCTGTCCTGTAGCCAGCCTAGCAAATAACCTGATGGGACACTGCAGATTCTTGCAGAGCAGCTATATTTCTGTCTGCTGTGCACATAGTGCCAGTCTTTCCTGGCTCATGTTTCAGGTGATAAATTAGTCCAAATATTGATGTTATCTGCATCCAGAAGAATCTTTGTCTAGAAAAACTAGAAGTTTCATTATTATTCTGGGTCAAAAATGATGGATCTTTGTGGCTAAGCAGAAGCAATTACCCACTAGCCCTTCTTTCTAGTTCATAATATCAAGTATCCAAATAATATTTTGATGTCTGTCTTTTCTTCATGATGTACTGACTGATTCCAGGATCCATCTATTGTGTAATAAAGCAGAGTCCATCAAAAAGGCAAAAGTTAATATTTGGAGTGTCTTTTCCTGCTTTTGTTCTAAACTCTCAAAATGTGGGAGTTATCAGATATATGGTTCAAGTGGCTTGCCAGACACTTCTCAGATGAACTGGAGAGGAAGTGCAACAATTGCAGCCAAGGTCAGTCTCTAAAAGGTTGGAATTTGATTGCCAGTTCTCGTATTTTGATTTCAATCTCAAATGTTCCCTGGTAGGTGCTCTGTATTTCTTAGGCCTTGTGTTGGTCTCATCGTGTATTCTTGTCAAAACTTCTTGTAAGACTTCTGACACTAACAAGGACGTGTAGAATATAGTGACATAGGCAAATATAAAAACAAAACCAAACAAACAAAAACAAACCACCAACTCTGTCAAGATAGTTCAACTCACACCAGATATTCAAGGTTCCTTTAAAAGGATAGACTTTGACAGGCTTCAAAGCTACAGGCCTTCAAAACTCCAGCGCTGTGGTCTATTCTCTCTTATTCCAACACACAAATGTAGCATTTGCTGGATCAGAAGAAATAATGAAATATGCTAGTGGAATAGTGGCAGTGCACACCAGGTTTAATGCATGCTGTGCATTATAAATGTCACCTCTACCCACCTCACAGTGGTTTCCAGGAAACCCGTGAAGTAGTTGACTGATGCTTGAGCTGGATTTCAAATCCTTGGCTTTTCTGTCTTTTTAAAATGTTAATACGTAAAAAGGAAGAAGGTAGGAACAGTAGAAGTATTCAGGCAACCCTAAGGCTAAGTAGCAAGTAGGAATTTGGTAACTGTGACTATGTGATGGTGGAGGAACTAGTTTATCTTTCTTCCAACTACCCCTTGTCAGCCACCTTTTCTCTTCAACTTTTCTACCAGCCTGAAGTGAATCCCCACTCATTTACCCTTCCAAAATGCAGGAATGCCCATTTGAGGTGAATGAAAGTTGGAAATGGGAAAACAATAGCATGTGGTTTACCATATTCTGGGAACTTTAGGCTAGTTTGCTGCCCAAAATACAAAGATAAATGTGGGTAGACCATAAAAACTGGCTTAAAATGTGTGAACAGCTGCATAACATTAGGGAGAAGACTGAATTGCTGCCTTATCTGTTCCCATGGACTCTAAGGTAGTCTATGTTTGAGGGTTTGTTTGTCTTCTAAAATCAGAATTTTTCCCAACTCAGGCAAAATTCCTGTCTTGGCTTTCTTTCTGTCTTTTCAAGGAATTATTTTTGTTTTGACCTCTTCTCTAGATGCTGTTATTAGTGTCTGACATGTTCAGCAGCTGCAGTGGAAGCAGAGCAGTGACCTGACTGCTCTTTAACAGTTGTTGCTCTGGTCACTTATGATATCATGACTTCATTTTGTGCCTCTTAATAGATTAAAAAAGGAAGTTTAATAAAGCAGCAGTGAAAGTGAAAGAAGTATATTTGGTACCTAAAAACATATGTAGGTGAGCTGAACCTCACCCCACAAGAGTAAAAATGTTGGTTTAGCTGCCAGCTGTATTACAGGAGGGAGACAATAATCTGTTCAACAGCACAGAGTGTTTCATGGAGTTCGAGTCCACATTGGAGAACTCTTCACTGCTCTGTGGAAACAACCAACTGCATTGGTGGTACAGAATAGAGTAACAAGCCTGGAGGAGCAGTTTATTGTGAGTTTTTATGAGTTCAAGGGATTTGCATCCTTAAGGACAATGTGGTACTGGGATAATTCAGCTAGTTTGAAACAACCTAACGTGGATACTGCATCAGCGTGAATCTCCACATGGGCTAAATCACCCTGTGGGAAAGCAATTAGTGTTTCAGGAAGAGCCAGAGATGTTTTGTATTTGCCA
Source organism: Mycteria americana (assembly GCF_035582795.1). NCBI lineage: Eukaryota > Metazoa > Chordata > Aves > Ciconiiformes > Ciconiidae > Mycteria > Mycteria americana. The sequence goes on along the minus strand of NC_134366.1, from coordinate 17,497,561 downwards.
AAGATGAAAATAAAAGCAGTTGTGGTTCAAGATGTGGGCGTCAAAAATCAGGCCATGTGGCAGGTGTTGCCCGCAGAGCTGGACTTGCTTGATAGGTCAAGTGCTCTCCACTGGGAGAGGTCTCGGGATTGTCTCCTGGTTGCTGTGGCTCTAGGAAGAGAGCTGGCTCTTCCAGTTGCATCCACCGATGTTTAAACTTAAAGATTTTGAAGGTAATAGTCTTTTGGTAGATGCTGCTGTTTTGTTGTTGTCTTCAGTGCTTCTTGACCTTATTGAAAGGTGTAATACAGACTACTTTCTGTGAGGTGGTTAAGTGAAAGCTTGGCATTTTCAGAGAAATTGGTAGTTCAAGACTGTGTCTCATGTTAAAGGTTCAGACTCTAGTAACTGAAAGGTAAAGTTCCTTGGAGTTCCCAGCCAACTTGCAAGACCTCTCTTTCTATATGAAAAAAGCTACAGTGCATCAATAGCTGGGCTTTGAAAAGTGCTGTTGCTTGTGGTGATGATATGAATGGGCAAGGTAGCAATATACTCTAAACTGCTTCATTCCCTGTAGTCAATCAAGTCACCCCCTTTGTGCAACTGCCTGGTAGTTCTGAAGTTGTTGTTTTCATACCCTGTCATGTGCATTTGTGGTTCTTACCCATACTTTTTAATGTTTATTTCTTGTAGGAGGAGGACTGCCTTTTGGATTGTGAGCCACTTGGACATGGTGATGCAGGTCTACCTAGAGGGTCAGGCTTGGATGGTTGGGATTTAAGGTGAGCCTGTGCTTAAAAATGCATGCAGATGGGAACCAAGAACTATGTTTTTATTCTTTTTTTCTGTAGTTGTTTGTATCAAACATTTAAAGAAGAATCTGTGTGTGCCTCCTAGTACCTATGTAGCATTAATAAAATGCAGTGGTATAATAGTTAAGATCCCAGAGTAGCCTTTAGGACCTTCAGAAAAGCTGGATGGTATGTAAATACCTAGGAGATGCTAATGCTGCTTTAAGAAATGTTACTCCAGATGAAAGTGACAATAACAATTCCCAAAACTTCATCTCAGTATGCACTGAGAGGCAGCAGGCAGCTGAGATGGATCCCCTGTTCCAGCCTATCATTCCTTCTTCCAGTCATTGTATAATAAAATAGCTTCAGCCATTCTAGGCTATGGACAATTCCTGCAAATGTAACATTTTAATTAATTACATATCTGTAGTCTACCTTTCATGTTGCCCACTCTTCATTTTGCAACTTTTGGTGATACATTTGCAGTTTAGTTTTGATTCAGGTTTTTTTCAGTTCTTGGCTATGGGAAAGCATTTCCCTAAGCAAACACAAACCAAGAACAAAAGGGACCTTTTTTTGTGTGTAAGTTTGTGTAGCAGGTTCTGTCAGCCCCATAAAGGCAGAGCTCCCATAACTTGTGTAGTGCATGGGATTAATCTTGCTCTTGAAGAATTGTGTAATTTTTGTGAGTGGAGAGATGTGATTTCTGGGACATGATCAAGAAGATCTCACTGGTTTGTATCAGCAAAATAATATGATGTATCTCTTAACTTTCCTAAAACAGAACTGTCTAATGTCTAATTCTGGCCATACTGCCTGGAAAGAACTGTCATCCTACTAGTTCTCTTGCCACATGTAGCCTATGTTTTTTCTTGGAGGTATGGTAGGCACTATTTGAGTTGTTGCTCCAAAATTATGAGAGAACTGTTTTCCTTGCAACTTGCCATAGCTTCTGAAGGCTGGGGGAACACAGTGTGAAGAGTGGAAGTTTGAATAAAAGCTTATTTTGCTGGTTTTAACATCTTATTTAAAAAAAAAAATAAAGTGGGGACTGGGGACAGTGCTTACTCTTACATGTGCTCGGGAGCTTGAAAACTTGGAAGCACTTGCAGTAGAAAAGTGAAACCTAACCTTGAATGATGGAAGAAAATTGGTGATTTCTGGAGGTCATGACCTAGCTTTCTACTCTGTTGGTGGAGTTGCATCTGGGTAAGACTGTCCAGTTGACTTCAGAGGCTGGGAAATGTGCAGGGCACCATCAGATGAGTCACACTCTCGTTTCATATCATGCCAGTAGACAAAGTTTATGAGCAGGTATTTTGGTTTTATTAATTTACAGTGTGTTGGCTTTGCTAGCTGCATACCATTTATCATGTACGACCTGTGTTGTGTAACTTCCACAAAAGACAGCAAAGCCAAGGCTTCATGTGCAAGTTTATGTGCTGTCTTGCTGGACACTTTAGCAGCCCTGCATATATATGAAGAAACGTGCAGTGTTCCTTCTAATACTGGTTTATTTTTAATTACAGAAATTTCAGCCAACTCTTGCTGTCTAGTGTAGCTTGCAAAACAGTAATTTGTTTCATTTCTGCTGTCTAGGTTAGAATTGAAATAGTGGTGATGCCTGGTTTTTATAAATCCCCTGTCAGTGCAGCAGCATCCTTCAGGTTAATGTCACATGTTAAACACCTGTGCTATGTTCTCTAACCTAGCTGGAAACTTCATCCTCTCCCTTCTGAGGATGAAGACAAAAACATTTATTTCCTATTTATTTTCTCAGATGTCAGTAAGACTGTTCCCCCCCACTATGGTTTCAGTTCAACTACCTTTCTGAATACTTTGTAAGCTGAATTATTAATATTTGCACCATTCTAAAATAATGCCATGCAGTACCTCACAATCTCTTGCTGACCCAGAGATTACTTTTTTTGCTGGTTTGAGAACAGCTTGCTCGAACTTTTGCACTTTATTGCTACAGAACAGTAGTACTAGACTTCTTGCAAAAGCCAAGCTTACACGGAATGTCATCCTATTGAAAGTGGTTTGCTCTTATACAACATATGATAATGCTTTTGCTAAAATGTGTGTGTTCAGCGTAGTACCTGTTGTGCCTAGTGTTCTCTGGCAATATTACTCATGCTCAGTTTGCCTGAGGATGGAAGTGTTTAGTGTTGGATTAGCCTGGCGTCTTGTGCAGAGAGTCGAAGTCCTCAGTTGTGCTTAAAAGTGCACCAGCTCTTCACCTTCTACCTTGTTGATAAGGACTGGTCTTTTGCTATTTTTTCCATGCAGTTCTTCTCAGGCTTTGAGATTGCACTACTTGAAGGCATACTCAAACTTTGATTTTGGTTGTCATGGATTTTTTTTTGTCTGTTTGTTTAGAGCATTATGGAATTTTTAGTAAAGATGTTGCCAGGTGAAAAAGGCTGGGATAGGGAGAGTGCAAAAGCATCTTCCTTACTGCTGCATCTCTCTTCAAATTGATAGTTATTGGTAAGAAAGGAAACTATGCCTGATGTCACTCCCAGAATTTTAACATGCATCTCTGCACATGGCCTGGGCTGTTGCCAAATGTCCTTAGCTGTTTGTTATGGTCAACAAAACAGCATCCTGACTATTTGAGAGTTGTAAACTTTGGATGGAACCACTAATCCATCTGGTGTGACATCCGTTCTGGCACTGTGTGCTTCTTTCTGTAGTAAGGCTTTTGAGGAGCAGCCTGTCCACCTAGGTGGGTCATTTCTTCCTAATTTCCATTCAGTGAAAGATTTCAGATTTGTTTCTAGGATCTGAATTACTCGTGCCTCTTTCCAAAGCTTTTATTGCAGTGTCCTACTGAAAATGTCAGAAATTTTCATCTTTAGGAATATTTTGTTTCCCCCAAACTGTAATGACTCAAGAGTGTTGGTGGGAAGCCCTGCAAAGCAAGAGAAGGCCAAGAAATCTGAGAAGTGATGACTCAGTTGTACTGCTTTTGCTAATTTCTTTGAATTGTGGATTCTAACTTCATTAGTGGCTCTACAAACCTTGGTATTTGAGACTTGCAACTGATACCTTTTCTAAAAACAGAGGAGAGGCGGAGAGGGAGCACTCTGTTTATTTCAACAACCACAAGCAACACTTCCAAAATACACTTGTGGTTGTATCGCAGAGTTATGAATCTTAGGTTATCTAGCAGTGACTAACATGGTGAGACAGTAGCCTGATATGTCTATGCTTTATTTAGAAAAGGTAGTTCTTATTGGAGACAAGGAACACGGGTGTTTCATTCACTGGGTTTGCTGAATCCCTACGTACAGATATCAAGTCTGTTGGCAGTTCACGCTGCAAGATACAGAAACTTGCCTTTCAGGGTCTGACTGCAAGTTCTTAAGGATTTTGCAGTACAGAAAGAAACAAACTCCTCTCCCCCTCCCCCTTCTCTCCTTCCAAATGCACTTTTTAGGCTGTCCTATGGTTTGATCAAAGTTAACAAAGGGTTGTGATATCTCTTGATCAGATAGATTTTTTTACTTACATTGTGGTGAATTTTTTTAACACTCTGTTATCTCACTGGAGTGGTGGTTCACAAATAGATTGTCACAGCTTTCTAAATTCTTCAGGCAGAGCCTAGATTATACCAGTCATTACATTTAGAGAACCCTACAGGTTAAGAAAAAAATGACTTTTTCCTCACTGCAGAGTTTAACCTGTAGAGTCCGGGTGTGCATCTTCAGTAAGACAGCAATCTTTTACTCTTCTGCCTATTTAAAAACAAAATGGAAGAGCAAATCCTCCCTGGCAAACTGGGAGATCCTCGGTTTTGGGGGTATATACAGTTTGCATTGAAGATAAGCTGGGTTGGAGGGCATAGGCTTTGACACAAAATGTGTAGCTTTATTCCCATAGACAGACAGTGCAGCCAGACTGGGGATTACTGAACTCTGTGGGACTGTCCTCCCTGACTTGCCACCTTCTCATTGATTCAGAGCACAGGGAATTGTTTGGCCCTGTGGCAATAACACCAACTGTAATACGCATCTGATAGTGAAAGAATGAACAGTTTGTTGTCCTAGAAAGACAAAAAGTGTGTTGTTTTTCTTTTCTCCTTTTTTTTTTTTTCGTAAGATAAATAAAAAATCCTCTGTGGGTCATTTTAGGCTCTCACAGAAACTTGAATATGCTACATGAGTGTGGTTCCCTAGCTGAGCCAATAGGGATGGCCAGGCACAGGCAACACTGTTATCCCACGAGAGGGAGGAGGGGTGAATGAGCCGAGATATAAGCTGAAACAAAGCCATGCTGTCCTTCTGAGTCATTCGCATACACTGGATGGGTAAGGCTTCCTGCTTCCTGGGACACAGAAGTGGGGTCATGATTCTAACAATGGATGCTAGTAAGTCACTTTTTATTAAATTTGTCTGTCTTTTTTTTTCTAGGAAGTCTCCCCCCCCCCCCCCCCCCCCGCCCCAGCTGAAAAGATGATATCTGTAAACTGGGAAGCTGAATTGTTAAATAAATACATGCTTACTCCAGACTTTCCAAGCTGTGTGCACTTTGCTGTGTGTTACACTGGTGTTATTTCTTGACTGTTACTTGTTGAAGCACATATCCTCTCTTGCAGTGCAAGACCTTGGTATCAAAAGCGTGTCTGTTAATTTGTACTTCTGTCTTAACTGGGACAGAACCTGTGGTCTGAGAAGTGCATGATATCTCACTCTCTTTGATAAGAGAGGTGATAGTCTCTGGAAGATGTATGCTAGATCTTACGCTTGCTGTAAAGAGCTAGTGGTGAACTAATGTATTGGCTGTGGCTTCCTCTACTCTGTTTACAGAAATTTTGTATTGGGGAGGAAGAGGGAGAAACTGCTGCATTTCTGTTCCAGTCAATTCTGCTTTGTGTGTTCATAGCCAAGGAAGTCTGTGTGAAAAGAGCACACAGAGGATTTTTTTTTTTAAATTAGGTGTGAAAGTGAAATCTTTAACATAGTTCCCTGTGTGATAGGGAGAATGAATGCAAACAGTAAGAAGTAGAGTGGTTTCTATAAAAGAAACAAGCAGTCCCAGTCCCCCTCCTTGAGAGGGGGTGTGTTTCCATGTCATAATTCGCATCCTTCAAATTCCACAGTAATAAAAAGACCTTGGATTTTAAATGGTTATGGATAGGGCATATAGCACCAGTGGTTGTGCTTTGGCAGCACAGTCACGGCTGCTCTTTGACTTACCAGTTGCAAGCATGCCTGCTGCATTTTTAAGAGCTCTGTTGAACTTTTGTCAGCAGTTGGTTCAGCTACTTTTTTTCACTGCAGTGCAGAAGCATAATGTGACAAGTTCTACAAGCCATGTTCAAACTGATAAACTTACTTGGATAGATCTTGCTGGTCTGTTTTATCTACTTGTCACATGTTCAGTTTATTCCATGCTAATGAAAATCTCACTGTCCACTGTGCATCTGAATTTATTAGGTTAGGCATTTGCTATGGCCTAAAGAGAAAACTCTCTGTGCCTTCTTCCAGCTCTTTGACTTCTCTGAGACTTCCAGAAGGTGACTCAGCTGGGTTCTTCATGCACAATTTAGGGGAGATAGCAAACCACTTCATTTAATGCACCCACACTTAATTGAAGTTGCTTTGTCATCATCTGTGTAGGCAAGATCGAAACCAGTGACTCTTTTTGTGTTCAATGTATGTTACATGCTTTGCAAATCAGTTAAAACCCAGGCCCTTTAATGGAGATGATAAAATTTAATGCAACCTCAGAGAGAAGTAGAATGGCATACAGCTGACAGTTTTTCATGACATGGAAGATGATTATTTTTGTATTTTGACCCTTGCATTAGAGTTGTTTCTAGAGGAGCCAAACTTCAGGCCCTTCTTAAAGGAGTTTGAATACTGGGAATTAGCAATTCCCTTCTCTCCCTGCTTGTACGAGAAGGACTGATGCCTAGATGGTAGATGTCATGCCTAGTATTATAGGAGGATGCCCTGGCAATATTCAGGATTTACATGCTCGTGGGAGATGCGGATCCAGGCTTTGTCCACAACGCACTTCTTCCCCTTTGAAGCACCAGTTCCTGTACTGCACTAGAGTAATTTATCTCGTTGTTTTGGAAAGACTATGGAGACGTTAATAATATATGGTTTTAAAAAAATCTTTTATTTGCGTAAACTTACTTGCGTTGGTTTCTTTGCACTGTGAGGTGAACCATAAAGATAATGCTGCTCACCTGTGTTTCACTGGATCCAAACCTGTATCTTTTTCCAGAACACTGTCGCTGCATTAGTTTCTCAGGAATTGCTGTGCTCTAGTAGTCCTAGTGGTAGTTTTCAGAGTTATGTTGACTTGTATGGTTAGTAAACATACATTTTGGAAGCCCCCAGTTCCTTAAGAATTCTTAAATTATTCTCAGCTTCTTTGTGAGAAAGTGGCTCTACCTACCTGAAAGGAAACTTTGTAATACAAGGATTTATAACAGTGAGTTCTAGTACTTCTCAAGTGTATTTAAGTTACAGAAAAAATATGCAAGCAATTCAGTGCCTTATGCCTTAATCTGGGACACAGTTTATCTGCTTGGTTTTGCCCACCTTTTAAAGCTAAGCTTGCTGTTCTTGTAACTGTTTGCTTATTTCAAATTCTATGTTTGTATTACAAGTCAGGGCTGATAATTTTTTATTGTATGGGCATCAAATTCTTAGGCTGTTTTTTAACCAAACAAAACTTCTGTTCCTAAGGATAATTCTAAGAATACTTGTCCACTTGTTTCAATTTTTATTAAATGCATTTTGTTCTGCTGCATTTGTCTTTGCAGCTTTTCATTTCTCGCAGGAGCAGGACTAAAAGTTTTCGATGGGGGGAGTAAAAAGGAGAGCTGCAAGATAGAGTTGACAGTATAATTGGATTTGAAGCAGCTACAGGCTGGGACTCTTGCAACAGCTGATTTGATCCTTCTGAGTTTCAAGAGCTATTTATGGTAGATTAGCTGTATCAAAGCTCTACTGTTCCAACCATAAAAGGTTGGTCCTGTGTGAAGTTGCCACACTGCATTTGGCTTAGTCCTCCGAGGTTGGAGAGCCTATAGCTTTTTATGTGGATAAATCCAGTGATGGATGGAAATACTAAAGGCAGATCGAGGAATAACATTGTTGAGGACTTCAGATGGCAGCGAACTCTTAAAAGGAGATTTTCACTAATAAATTTTTTGCTCTAATGTTTGGAATCAGCACTTGGATATAGCTCCTGCATATTTACTGCATTTGGTGAACGCATGCTTTTAGGAAAGCACTGTTCTAAATTTATCTGACTTATCTGAATCATCTTGACTGCACATGTACTTGCCAGCCTTGCATGTTGATATTTGGTAACTTTTGTGAAGTTAGTTTTCTGTTTTTCTAGTGAGTGAGTGTTAGGTCCTTTGGAAACGAATCTGAGCTGAAGTGAGAAACTTCTCTAAAACAAGAATTATGAAATTCCTGTCTAAAGAGAGCTTCAGGCGTTATCAGTAACTATTTTGAGAAGACTTAGACCCCTTCTGCTGCATGTGTACCTTCTTTCTTTCCTCCCTTGTGTAAAGGCAGACAAGTGGACTTTTTAACAGGATTCTGAAGTAAGTAGCACCTCATTCGGAGAGCTTGCATGCAGTCGCTCGAGCCAGTTGTTTGAGAATATTTGCGGCTTTGTCAGGTTGAAATGTGAGTGGGTTTATTCCAGCCTGTGCATGCCAGTCATTCAGCCTTCCTTAAGGCATTTTGTGTTTTTATTCTTGTGGTTTTGCTTAGAGGATGAGTTCATTCTGCTATGAATGGAAAGTCCTCTCGCTGGCTGGTTTGTGTGTGAGGTGTATCTCTTTTCTTTTTCTGTTTTAATACGTTAACCTTAGCCACAGTACTACAAGCAGCTATAAGAATACTTCTATAAAAACAAAATTTTTCAGTAGTAATTTTCTCTTGTGTTTAAGAAGTTCTATAAACACGTGAATACTGTTGCATTGGATAACTCTGTTGTATTTTGAAACTTGGAGTGTTCTGAAGAAAGCTTCCTCCAACTTTCCATTCTCTTATTTTTAAACATTACCAGGACACCACAGGTGAAAGGTACTGGCACTGTTTCACCTTCCTCTCCTGCAGCAGTATCAGCTGTTAAAGGGGGGGGGAGCATAAGGGGCGGGGGGGGGGGGGGGGGGAAGAGGAGATTCCTTGCTTCAAGGATGTTCCAGGTGTTGTATTTTAATCTCCAGAAACACAAGAATAGTGAGTGTCCTTGCCAAGGAAACAAATTTTCTGGTTTTCAGTTTCCCTTTCAGGAACTAGCAATTTAAGGCCATCCTCCATTTTCCTTGGATTACAAATCTTTATTTCTCCGTCAAATGGATCTAGAATTTTTATTCTGAATTGTATAAACCTGTGTTTTAGCCTAGAGAATACCAGAAGACAGAACATGTCTGGAGTGTTACTGTTTAAGAACTACTTTATCAGTTTAGGGATAGGAATATTTTATTGGAATAAAAAAACCCATATATTTAATCTTTCTTACACAGACCTTGTTAGCTATACATTTAAATACTCATCTCTATCAGCATATTTTATAGCAGATTGAATCCTTCTACCTGCAGAGGCAGTGAGAGTTCTGAAGAATCTGCCTGTTCAATATCCTCCTTCAGATAGCCTGTTAATTTTTGTCTTGGATTAACAGACATGTACTTCAGTTTGATACCTGACTTTAAAATGTTTTTGCATTGCTGCCAGTAAAATGAATATTTTTAATAGGCATCCTTTTTTATATGATCTGATTGTTTTTCTTTGCTACTTGCATTTTAAAAATCAAGTTGACAAAAATTGCTCTACCATTTTAGCATGCCTGCGTTGTGCTCCTGTAAACCTGTTAGAAGATGTCAATGCCTTATAAGCCTTAAAACAGACCACAAAGACATCAGACATGGAAGTTAGATACCCCAGAGTCTGCACGAGAGCAGGAAGACACTGTTAGAGCTCTTAACTTGAGTTTCAGGCTCAAATTCGCTAAGGATGTAATGCAGGAAACATTTTGATTGATGAGAAGTAACAATATCAGCTCCCCTTTGTGCAGCAGATGCTTAAACTTGTTGGAACAGGTAAACTTTCGTCCCTGCTATGTCTGGGGAATTAGTCAATTTAAGCATTAATTCTACCTCTTCCAATGCTGTTTTGTTTTGATTGCATTGCTAAATAACACTCTCAGCAAAAATTTCCAGTGGGAAGGAGTATTTCAGATTTCTAGGAGCTTTATTCAGAAGGGCTATAGCTTTGTACTTGGCATTTCTTTGCTAAATTCCATGTATTTTATAGTTTATATGGGATAAAGGTAGCGGGAACAGGCAAGCAGTTTTAATTTAGCTATGCCATTTTTACATTTGTTTTATAGAGAAGAGAGATTACCGTACATCTGTACACAGAGCTCCCCAAAACTATCTAGTTGAGGAAATGGTAGTACACATTTCCTTTTCACAGCGAGTCAAGGTAGACTTGGAGGTGGTGGAGTTGAGCTGTTTGTGACCAAGACATTTCCAGACAGGTCAGAGGAGTCTTTTGCCAGTTTTCTGTGTGGAAAGGGTTTGTGCGTTATCCTGCATACATCGTAACACATTATGAGCCGAGGTTTCTCTCTTGTTTAGATTTATGTTGATGAAGTGGTTTGAAAGCTTTATGTAGTCTTAGTACATTTGTTTATGCAAAACATTATTAAGAATGTGTAGGATTTGTGGTTTGTGGGTCTGGTGTTTTTTAAATGCAACATTGTCATTTTCCTTGCTTAGAATGTGTTCACAAGATTGGCTCGTCTATGAAGCCTTTAATATAATGAACATAGGTGAAAATTGCACAAGCTTATTTAGTTTAAATTGCCATTGTTTGAGTTTGTGTTTGTTCCCCAATGTGTTGGCTGTTGTGCATGGCAATTTCACTACAATTTTAAAGAGGCAAAACCTCTGGAATATTTTGCAGTAACAGGGTGGGTGGCTGAGATTATTCACTTTGCAGAGGCATCGTGGTTGGCAGTGTGTTTTCTTGCTGAATGTACAGGCTTCTGTTTCTCCACGGAGAAGCCTCCATTTGGCATAATGAAGGGGAATAAGTGAGCTCTCAAAGGAAGCAGTATGCACAATGGTCTCACCTTATTAATTCACTGGTTTTGCTACTTTCCCAACTAGGCACTTTAGATTTAACAGACACATTGGAAGGTCATGATTTTTAATGACCAAAACATGTCCTAGTTGGAATCTGCCTTAAGCAGATAAGAATGCATTGGGTAACTGGCGATAAAAATGCTTCTGATGTCACTTACTCACGTGGTGGTGTGTTGAAGGGAGTCTTTCAGTAGAGAGGGTACAGCAATTATGCATTAAGTCTTTGCTGGTTTATTTGGATTTAGTTGATGGGCTGGTCTCTCTTTGCTCTAATGATGCCAGTTTTCAGAGTTTAAGAAAAAAAAATATCTGTAAAGTCAGATTTCAAAGACCCAGATTAAAAGAATTCAGATTTCTAGGCATGTGTCTCTTCAGGTATACAAAAAAGCATCATGAGGAACTTGGACACGAAGCATCATGTGTCGTAATAACTAAGGCCAGATACGTTTCTAAAACAAGTTAAGGCTCCATCAGACCGTTACGCAGGAAGTGTGTAATTTCCCCACAGAACTGAGCCAAAACACCAAAAGCTGCGCTGCTGTTACTAGTGGTCTGTTACAAAGGAACTGGATTCAGGTGTTAGATGAGAGATTGCGTGCCAAAGTACTATGAGAAGTTAATAATACTTCCATAGACTTAAATACTTCCATAGACTTAATGACTGCCAAATGTGCTCCTCATGGCTTATACCTGTAAAACTCTTGGCAGTCAGCAAAGACCTGCAGGATTTCATTCTTGCTCCATCATATCAGTCTTAGATTTAGGCAAAATTACTGTCTATTCCCTAAAATAAAACACTGTCTCCTGTTAGCTTGATGCGGAAGGAGGGAGGAGTGTGGATCAATCTTTCAGAACAGTTGTACCACATGATCTAGGGAATATGCAAGTTGCATGTGCTTCACATGTGACTTTTTCAGTCTTGCCCTTTCTGACAAGAAGCCCAGTTAAGCCTCAGAGACAGCTAGAATAACTATTTAACTCTTAGAAAATAATTGCCCCAACTGTTTATATTAGAGTGAAAAATGGACAGTATTTCAATGTCATTTTCCATTAAGTGCCAACTGGTTCCAAAAATAAGGTGAGATCCTACTGGAAGCAACGTTTCAGGCAGCTGTTGGCACTCCAGTGGTGACTAGGGGTTGGTAATGCTAACCCTGTAGCCACAAGTTAGGTCTGGGAGTTGAGAGACCTGGGTTCGCTTGGCTTTGGTGTCAGTCATCATAACACCTGCCTGCCTTCAGTTTCCAATTAAAAAAACTTGCCTGATTTGTTAACACAGGCAACTGGAGCTGAACAACTGAGGCAGTTGTTGCTCCAGCAGCACTGAATTTCACTGTTTCTTCCACTTCATCATGAAGAGAAGAAGCTATTTTTTGCAGTGAGTAAAGCTAACCTTGAATGTTATATTTCTTATTGTAGTCAAACCGTCCAGAGCATATAACTCATTTGAAAGAAACAGACTCAATGATTCAATGTTGGTAATTCTAAGCAATATGGTAAACTCTTCAAGTTGAGGGAAATGAAGCTTACTGCATGCCTTCAAAACCCTAACTAGAGTTAGTTTATACTAAAACTACTTCAAACAAAAAACATAAGCCAGATCCCTGAGTGAATTGTACAAGCTGAGTTTGAAAACATAGCTCAACTCTCATCCTTCATTCTGATCAGATGGTAGGGGCCGTCTATGCAAGCAAGGAATCTTTACATTCATAGCTGGAGGTTGTGTTTCAGAATGAGAAACTTAATTTTATAACTGTAAAATGAACTCAAGTCTTTACAGGCTGCATTACAGTTACAGGTTTAAATACCAAATTCTCAGGTTGAGGTTTCTCATGTTTTCTTACTTCCATTTCTTATTAAATTATCAGTGGGGAAACATTAGTAGAAAAAACCTATACCTTATAAAATAGCACAGCTCTACATACTAAAATATTCTGATTATCAGTACACAGATGTCTAAAGGTATGCTACAGATGTAATTATGGCAGGTGCAATTTCGATATTGCCAAAATGCATTTGTCAGTTTATACGTGCAAATATTGGAGTTCTGGATATTTTAACAATTGCTTTGTTAGTATTCGGGATGGGGTGAGTCCTGCCACTCAGCCATTTAAAACTGAACTGAGCAATTAACACAAAAATGTTCCTGTACCTCTGCAAAAAATCAAGAACATAGCACTTTCAGTCAACTGTAACCAACTGTACTGAGAATGAACAAAACCATTAGAAGTTTTTTTGTGGTCAGTTCTACTTATATAGCAATCATCTAACATTGTGCTTCAACTGGTTACAGTTACTTTGTACCTGAAACACTAGTGAATCAGAACACTTCTGGAAGAAATGTATTCTGTTTGCAAAAATTGTTTGTATTTGGTGTGTGGACAACTTTGATACTTTTTCCTTGTTGAAAATTCTAGAAAGGATAAGGGTCTTTTGGCTTATTCAGAGCAAGAAAGACTAACTGAACTAACCATTGTCATGTTATGCAGGAAATCTGCACCAAGTCTTCATCTGGCTGCTGATTGCCATGTGTATTTGAAGAGTGACGTGTCCAGCCGGAGATCTCACTGAGATGGAAATGGGATATTTAAGCTGTAGAAAACTTGGTTAGGTTAGGTTCTTTGAAAGAGTAGCAAAGAATTGGTTGTCTTGAAGTATCTCAGAGCTCAAAAGAAGAGATTTGATGATCATATGCTCACATGTAGCATATTATGCCAGGTAAGAGAGAGAAATGTTCAGCTCAGAGGAACTCTGGTAACTTAAAGAGTTGTGAAGTTAAAAAAGCACCCATACGTGCAAATGGTTTGCATTTCTCTTCTGACCGGAGGCTGGAAGCCTTTGCTGATCAGTCATTAGATGAAGTCACAACTCTTTATGTGTAAGGGTTCTGTTTAGGTGGGCATAGGAAAAATGATCCATCCTGGCACTTACTCAGAGCCATAAAGGCTTAGTTTTTCCAGCATTAATCATGTTTCTGGCTATTTAGATTATGTATATTTGCTGGCTATAAGGATTCGTAATGGTTGAGTCAAAGGAGAAAACATAGCATCAACATACTTCAGTCCAACATTTTGTTCTCTGAGCTGGTAATGTGTGTCAGATGTATTAACTAGGAGGATTTATAGCAATTACTAATTGCAGAAAAACATAACATCATCGGTAAGACGTTGTGTTCTTCATAGCTGCCCTGCTTTGAACAAGGGAGGTCAACAGCAGCCTTGCTGTTCACTTGCTTGTAGGCTGGGGTTTAGGGCTGTCTTGAAGTGGGTTCAGGTTTCAGGCTGGTGAGTTTCAAATTCAAGTCTCCCCATTTCTTTTTGAAATACCTAGGCAATTCGGACACCATTTGATGAGGCCAGTCACATTCTTTCCTGCTACTGTCAGGAATGATGGTTGTTGTCCACCTATTGTAGACACTCAAGCACACGTACTGGGTCATGTTCCTGCAAATGTTTAAGGCTAGGGATACCAAGTTCTTCTGACTGCTTTAGGCAGCTGATGGTTTGGATTGGCAGATGGGAATAGTGGAAGTGGCAACCTTGCTTTAAAATACCAGTTAGGAATCCCTCCCACTCACCCCCCTGTTCCCAGTTTGCTCCTGAACCACTCTCTCCATGTGTGTCAGTTGACTACATGGCCACACAGATCAGGGAACTGCTCTGTCTGAGAACTTTTTTCCCCTTCCTCTCTAGCCCCATGGGTTCCCCAGTCCTGCTCACCATGGCTATGCCAGCACGGGTGCTGATTCAGTGGGGGTGGGAGGAGTCAGGGTTAGGAAAGAGCTGCTCAGTGTGGGAGTGAGAATGAAGGACAGGTGAGTAGGGAACACTGTGGTGGCTCTGGTTAGATGGCAGGAGAAGGGACAAAAACTGTGGGCCCTATGAGCTGTGAGGTACCTCAGTGCTTTGTGTTGTTTTCACCACATCAGGTGGAACGTCAGCAGCTAAATGATTGCAACTTGAGGTCTATCATACTGTGTTCATGATAGCCTCAGTTTGCTTGATTTAGAGACCATGGTAAGGCAGATAGGACAGTGTTTTGTGTGAGTGTTGTGCTAATATTCTTATGCCAAAGAGAACTTGTCTCTTATTTTAAGACACCGTATCGATTCTTGGACCAAGCCTACTGCTGTTTCTTCTAGCCCAGTGTTGAAATTGCCCAGTTGTCTACTTGCCTTTGCCCTACGCTTCTGACAGAGCATCATGGGGCCTTAAGTCTGAACAGTCTTCTACTTAAAATTAGTTCTTTCTGTACCTTTCATTTGAGATTTAAGTAAACTTTTGTCTTGAATTACGAAGGCTTATATACTGCCTGTGCTGGGTTGTTTGACTTAAGTAAAAATAGGTGTAAGTAAAGCTAGGGTGTAATTTTGAAATGCAGCTACGAAAGACTTATGTTTGATATCACAGAAACTTTGCAGCTTGATTGAAGCCAGCACAGAAGTAGCTAGTTTCTAGTGAAACATTAAACAGATGAGTATTTCTGAATTAAACCTAGGGCCAGTAATTGAGTAGACTTTTATGAGTGACTTGCAATTGCCTGTGATGCTGCAAGACGGAATGCAGACAACACAATGTCATGACAACACAACTCCGTGGAAGTTAATTGTCAGGAAAAAAAGTGACTCCACACACATTCCTCTCAGCAAACACTTAAGATAAATCAAGAACTATTAGTCTTAGTTGCCCTGGCTTGTCTTCCTGGCATCACAAGCAGCTTTCCACAGCAGGCCACTTGCTCCCTATGCAAGACTTTGGAGAGACACAGAGAGGAGAGAAAGCAGGAGTTGAGAGAGATCAAGGATTAGGGACCAGGCTTTGAGACTGAAACCTAGAGCTGGTTTCAAGGAGAACCAAGGGAAGTACTTAGAGAAGAGGAGCTCTGTCATGCTTTTGTTTTTACTGTCTTGATTGGA
Organism: Mycteria americana; assembly: GCF_035582795.1. NCBI lineage: Eukaryota > Metazoa > Chordata > Aves > Ciconiiformes > Ciconiidae > Mycteria > Mycteria americana. The sequence continues at coordinate 17,481,738 of NC_134366.1, read as the reverse complement.
TAAATGGGCTAGTTTAAACAGGATCTCCAGGTCACCTCTCTGCTGCGAACAGACAGGGTTGATATGCTGGGATAATAGTCTAAGATTTAATCTGAGTATTGCATCATGGGATTACATCCTAGGAGGCATAAATGACTCGTTCTCAACATGACTTCACTTACATGTTGTGTACCCTGACAGTGCCTCATTTGGTACCTTGGGATATTTTACTCCTTATTCATATCTTTGATTCAGTGGCTGTGAAACGCAACCTGCTGCTTGACTTCAGAGTCTAACAAATTGTTTGAGTTGAAATGAACTCCGGATTGATTAACACTTCTGAATTGCTTCTCTTTTGTGACATGTGACAATTAGTTGAATTACCAAGTAGTTTTCTGGTGTTTGCATTGCTTCCACAAACCTGGATTTTTGTGTTGAACACTATTTCCCTATTAGCAGGGGAGCAAAACTTAAGTGTGGCCCTTGCATATTCCAAGGCTGGTGGGCTGAAACCTAATTATGAAAGCTGATGGAGCTGAGATGTGCCCTTCTGCCTACAAAGGGATGCTTTACTGCAGCTCCCACTGAGCAGACATGTGTGAATCTTCCTGACCCAGAGGAGTAATTTTGTCAGTTCACTGGGGGTTAAGTATATTCAGTACAGTACAGTAAAAAACAGTGTAGTTGGTGGTACTGTTCCCATGGCCATCAAGCTGTACTCACTGTGGGTGGTCTAGCAAGGCAGACAAGCTCTAAACGCTTGGAAATATTTACATAATTCAGGACCCTGACCAACATGGCTGTATATCCTACAAGAGTATCGGGTGCCAAAAAAAATTGGGCATTCAGCTTTACCCAGCCTATCGCGTTTTTCCTTGTAGCTAAAAGTCCTTCCTACAACCACCTGCCAAGTGTTGTAGCTGTTTAGCTTTAAGGGTTGACAGGTACCCAAACCTGGTTTTGTTGCAGACTAGAGATTTAGCTTGCAAGCCACTAAAAATAAACAAATAAATGGGGTCAGGAGTGCGGAGAGGAGGGAGTAGAGTTTTGCAGCGCAGACTTGGGGCTGGGTTTTTTTTTTCCCTCCTTTTGGAGCTCTTAAAAAAGCAAAAATTTAGCTTTTAGGTCAGGTGTTCTTGAAGTAAATTATTTTAACCTTCTGTTGGTGTTAATAATAATAATAAAAAACCCATTCTGCTTCTAAAGGAGATCTCTTATAAGTGAAGGGTCCCCTTCCCCCTCCACCACAAAGGAGCTATCCCTGTTAGGGCAAACAGGCAGCTTGTGACTTTGACAATAGGTCTGTGTGTTCTGAAGATGTAGCATCAATTATTCCCTCCCCTCCCCAAAGAAGGCTGGGAAAGAAAAACAAGGCCAAATAGCCTGGTTTCTCCACAGAAGCAAACCAGAAATACTGTAACTTAACTATAGTGATGCTGTGCCTGCTGTACCCTGAGCAGTGTCAGGGACTGCCTGTAGTACAAAAGCTTTTCACCAGGTTTTGGTAAGAATTTACCATTCTATTCCGAAACACACTCTCTGGCCAAAGCTGTGGCCTGGGAGGAAGCATCAACTGAAAAATTGCAAGTGATGTTGTTTTGTAAAGCCATTTTATTTATGGTACTTCAGACTTTCTGGACTGGCCAATAGGCCATTGTATCAGTCACAATTTTAGCCTTTCCCTTTTTAAAACAGGATGATGATTACATCCTTCAGGACTTCTGACCTTTCTTCTTCACTGTCCGAGTTGCTGGTCTCTAATTCCCCCCGCACCCCCCCCTTCCCTTCAAGGATTATACCCTTTTTTATTACTTAAGTTATTCTTTATCTGCATTTCTTTTCCCCTTTTCCCCTGCTAACTTTGAGTAGTCTACAGGCTCCATTTGGAGGCACCTTTAAATACTGCATTTGCCAAATGGTACTGTTGGAAATGACTCTTCCAAATTGAGAGGTTTTCATTGCTTTGTAAATATTTGGAGCAGAAACAGAAAGCAGAAACTTTGAATGCTCCTTTATGACAGATCAAACCTCTTACCATGTTTGTTCTGAAGTGGTGGTGGTGGTGAGAGGAAAAATGACATAATTGCATCAGTTGTTCTATGGTAAGGTTTGACGATGCCTTCAGAAAGATCTATTTAAATTCATTTTGTTAGGAAATGACAAAAGTAGTTCTGAGCTTTCTTGAGCTGCCTCTCTGCTGACAAAGGAGAAGCATAGCCAAGGAATAGATGAGAGAAACGACAAATACTATTTGGCTTCTAGTTTTGTTTTCCAGTTTGCATGAATATTAGGAGGAAGCTTCTACATAACTGACTAAAAATACACCTGGCTTAATACATTTAATGTAGCCTTAAATTTCACATGCTTCACAAACTGCTCTTAACATTTGTTGCATGATTCAGGTTCTTCAGGGCGTTTGATTTACCTGCACTATGAACTTTTAGTGAGCTCTCCTTTTAGAACTGGAGATGCTTTAAATCTGGGGATGGTTGGGTCACATGTCTGTGAAACACAGTAATGGCCAAGCCAGTGGTTTAAAACTGCAGCACTGTCACAGTTCTGAAAAAAATAAACAACTGTCAAACAAATTATACATTTTCATACAGCAGAACTGTTTATGCCTCTTGGTAATGGAATAATGCGTCACAAACTTTATTTAGCTATTGCAGTGTGCCAGTTTCATCTGACTTGTAGCACTTGGTGAAGCAAACTGACTGTGTGAAATAGTTGTCTGTACACATCTCATAAACCCCTTGTGGTTTGGGCGACTGTTCTCTCGCATAGGAGCAGCCTTTGAAGGGCTGGTTGTTGCGTGCTTCGCTTTTAATTCCAGTGGCATATAGGAGGAGAAAAACAGGAGGAGATAAGGGAGAAACAGGTTTTATAGCCTAGAACCCATGAGTCTTGTGAAGAAGCATCATGTCCTTTGGAGGGATTAATAGGCATCCTTAACAGTAGCACTTGGATGTCTGCTGTGTCTGTTAATCTCTATAAAACAACCTGGATGGCTGGACCAACTGCAGGCTTGATGCACTTTCTGACAGCATAAAATTGGCTTGTAATAAATATGCTAAGGAAGCAGCAGGAATAATGGAACCTAATTGGGAACTGACATGCCATTGGGTTTTCATAAGTCCCTGGAAGTGTAATGCTGGCAAATGAATATTCATAAACCAGGCTATTAAAATTTTAAGAGAACCTTAAGGGGGTGATGATGTCAGACTCCAGAGTTAATTATAGAGATGGTAAAATTCTTGGCTAACTAGGCTGAACGTGCTCTCACAATAGTTTTTACACAATACAACAATCAGAGGGAGCCACAGCTTTGGATGTAGGTTCTGACTCTCTTAATATATTCCCTGAACTGAAAGTACCAGTGTAGAGAAGAGGAAGTATTTACATCCAGCTACTGTGGAAATAAATCCACTTCAAGTAGTTGAGTTGCTAATAATTTCTTTTGTGCTTATTTTGTTACTGAATTGGTCACAATTTCTGGTTTGCTTGCTTGCTTGCCATAAAGTGCCCCGCTGGGCTGGGAAGCATGTGGTGGCTCTCTTGAAAATTGCCCGTTGTTAGATGTGATATGTAGCGTTCACTAGACTTATTACAGCGGATACTAATACTACAGTAACTTTACTTACTCAAGGTAGCGATCAGTTTTAAGGATTGTTGCTTTAAGAGACTGTATTCCTCTCAAAAGAGTTATGAAAAATATCTGATTTCTATTTTGTAGGATAGCAGTATTTTTTAATGCTTTCAGAATTGCTGAGGGGTTGGAGGGAGCTACAAAGGTCACAGTTCTAGTCCCACCTGGCAGAAACAAATTGAAAAATCTCTAACTTTCGTTGGTGGTCAGTATACTCTTATTTTTCTTATTGCATTTTTTCACAGTATTGATTGAAACTTTAGAAGAAATGCCAAAGCAAATCCCTCATACATGTCATTGTAGTGCTACAGTGGCCAAAAACCCTGAACAGGATTCTAGCTACCCTGGAATCAGGGTAGTTAAAAGTCCTAAATTTTAGGACCTTACTGAAATTAATGTTACTGTTCCACTTCAAGTAATACATACTTCCGTTCTTAAATAGAAAGGGTGAAAAGGAAGAACCTGTTACTGTGTTTCTTGAATCAAGATCTGTAATGCAGGACCCTTTTACCAGCACAGCCCGTAGGAGGAAGAGGAACAAAATAATACTTGGAATTTTTTTTAGATGTGGTGTAAAGTTAAAATCTAAACCCAACCAAACTAGTATTTTGTTTTGGTCAAGGAACTGAAACAGCTGATCACCCTCTTTCTTTTGCCAGAGCAAGGAACAGTAAACACTATAAACACAGATGAAGCAGTTCTTAAATCCCAGCAAAAAGCCTGAAAACAACTGCGAATCTCAAAACATGCTAAACTGGATTCTGAAGGTTTGGGAGGATTTAGAAAATCGTTCCAACTTGGTTTGAATTGAAATCCTTCTTCTTAAAGATGCAACTCTACAGCAGTTGTAACTCTAATAGAGATGCTATATGGCCACAAAAATGCAAGAAGTCTTAAATTTTGAAATATACTTTGTCAGAAATAATGCTCCAAGAGCTCTCACCAGCTGGGGGAGTGCAACAGGAAATCGCTAATGTCTAGTGAGACATGCTGCAATTTTGAGAGAAGGAAAATCACTAATTAACCTCAGCTTTCAGCAGCCTTTGTTGCAGGGTGACTAAAGAGGCAGTGTCTGCTTTTGGGTGTAAAACACAGGCTGCCTTTTTGACAGAGGCCTTTGGAGTCCTCTGAGAGGAAAACATATTTATCACTTACCTAATCTTGCAGTTTGCATGATTAAGTAAGCATGAATTCTTCCACACTTATTGCTCAGTCTTGAGTCCTCTTATTACAAAGGGACTTGTGCCACAGAAACTGTCTTTCCCCAACCTACCTTTTCCCTTTTATAAGCTTTAAGCTTACCAAATACTTTAACTGTGTGGCCTCTCTACATGAGATCAGGCAGGAAAAATAAAAATACATATTTGCAAAACGTGTTTCATGATGGAAAACAAAGTTCAAGACTGTTCTGGATGAGAGCCTTTTGAATGTAACTTGCAGGCAGGCAAAGTTGTGTTGCTTGCATCCGTGCAGGAGACAGCAAGGCTACTTGCCACAGAGGAGGAACTGAACAGATGCCAAACCTTCATCACAAGTCTGTCCTCTGGGAAGAAAAGCCTTGTTTGTTTGAAGTCCAGGCTTTTCTTTAGCAAATTAAGTTTTTTAGTAGGTATTTCCTCGTCTTTCTGCCATAATTGCCTCATTGTTATGTTGCTATTGTACTTGGTTTTCTTGTCTGAATTGTTCAGACTTTCTAGATGGGGAATCTGCATTTTCATGCAGATGCAGACCATGTCTGGTTCAAGAGATGCTTTGGGTACCCTCCCAAGGTGAGCAGTATCCACAGGCCTAAGGACTGATATAATCCAATCAACCATCCATCAAAGGATGGATGCAAATGGTTTCTGTCATCGCAGCCGGGTGTTTCTGTGAACACTGTGGTCTAGAAAGGTTGGAAGTGAGAGACTGGCTTGGTGGTGATGGTCTACCTGGCACCAGTGCTAGGCATCTGCAATGAAGTGGACATTTTTTCCTTAGCTCAACAGCACTGAGCCAGTACTCCAGGAGGAGCATAGGGGATAATCCAAGCTAAAGATAGTACAGAATGTGAACTTTAACTTCTGGAAAAAAAATTCTTTTTCTGAGGAAGATGAAAGTACCTTTAAATAGATACCTCCTCTTTCTGTTTTGCTTTAATACCTTTTTGTATGGTTCTTGTATCTGACCTTAGCAATATCTGAGAGGAAGAAGATGGGGAAGAAAACCTGAATGGAACTTGATCAAGTCTTTCTTTCCAAAAGAAAAAAAGAAAAAAAAATGCTGAAGATATGGTAACTTTCCTAGCTGAGAGCATTTCTTGGTGTGAGAGAAAGCAGGCTGGAGAAAGGAAATGCAAACAGATCCTGATGTTGCACTTGAGATCAGGTTATAACTTGAAATTCCTGGGGTCTCCTCTGCTGCTAATGTTCCTCAGACTTCTGGGAGATAGGCTGGCCTCAAGGTTTAGTTCCGTTTATTTTTGTCAAAGTGGGCTGGTCAGTGGCTGTGTAAAAATAGTCTCTCTTCCCTGTCTGTGGGAAGAAGGGAGATGTGGTCTCAAGGAGCCATCTTGCAGGTATTGCAGTGAACAGATGAGCACTAACGCCAATGTGCGAGCTGCATCTTACTCCCTCATTTTGGTACATTGAAGGTGCCCAATATGAAACTTTATGTCCAGTCATTTGTCAGCACTTCAGTTAGCTCCCCGTCGCCCTCTCATTCATAACCAGTGCTGCCTGTGCGTTTCATGTGACTGTGCCTTATCTGGAGCCAGTATTTGCTTTCAAGAGCAAATACGCTGCAATCCTGAAGATAGCACTGTGATACAGGCAATAAGTGTCCTAAAGAGTATAGTTGTGTGAGCTTCAAGCTTTGCAGGATTTATATGGACCTCTGGTCCCTGCCTAAAAGCAGATACTAGAATTCTCCTCTTCCCTGTAATGATTAATAAGCAATTACAGAGGGGTTTTTTTTGTTTGTTTGCCTTTTCAAACCGTAAACTCCACATTTGCTTTTTGTACAGGGACAGTTAGAGGAGCATATGGCTGTATTGCTTGTGCAGAGCTGCCAGTCATTTTGCCAAGTTGTTGTTCGTTCGCATGTGCCGCGCAGCATTTCTGAAAAAGCCCTGCCCTGCCTGCTCCTGCATTGTTTCCAAATAAAGGCATGTCTGAAAGGGGAGTTAAGCCTCCAACTGCCGGTCCTTAAAAAAAAGGACCTTTTACCCATGGATTGAAAAGGGGTGATTTATCTACAACAAACTGTTCCTTCCCCATCCCCCCCTTCCCTTTCTCAAATTAAGTTAAAAAGTTGCTTTTAAATTTACATATGCAAACTGGTTGTTTTACACTCATGCTCTGTAGCAGACAGTTTAGGAACCTAACCATCAGCCCTGGAGTCACCTCAAATTTATTAAAATGTCCGATCGATTTTTTTTTTTTTTTTTTTTTTTTTTACATTTAGAGCAGTTTAAACAGAAAATGCTCATGTTCCTGGAAGGTATTTAGTAAGTGAGCCTTTCCTTGCATATAAACTCTCATCTATGTGATGAGTGGAGAAGCTGAACGGCTACCTTTGTATAATGCAAGGTAGTGTTTTGGGTGACATTGGTTTTTATTATTTCTTAAGCCAGAAGTACTCTTTATCTGGGTTTAATACAAGTTCGAAGTGACATAATGGTGTTTTGCTGCATATGATCTAAGGACATAGCTAACATGAGGTTGTTAGGAAGAGGTAATTTATTAGACCAGCTGGTATGGGGGGAAAAAATGAGACAAGCTTGCAGGCACACCAGCACTTCATCAGGTCTGAAATAGAAGCAGCAGATTTCAAGGTTAAACAGAAGTTACAAAAAACTACTCAGTTTAATCAGACATGCGTTGAACTATCAAAGAAGAACTTGCTGGTATGATATTCTGTCAGTGGAGGGAGGAGGGTGAGAAAATAGTTGTTTTACTGGAGAAAGAAATAAGGAGTTTACAGCCTGTTAAACAGGGAGAGGCTATAAAACCAGTACCTGATGAGCCCGTGGCTGTTCTCAGTATCTCGGGGAATTAGGAAATTTTAGTTCTTTGTTGTCTTTTTGGAAGTTTTTATTTTTGTAGACTTTTTTGGGAATCAAGATTGCAAGATCAGTCATTTGTGGGCAAATAGAGTTGGGTTTATCTAAAGGAACTTTATTAGGCAAGTTTCAGGCAGTCTTTGTCAACTGGTTTCCATCCTTAGCCTACACTGCTAACTTAAGCTACCTAGTAGTCAGTTCATAGTTGTAAAGGTAATGGCAGAAAGAAAAAAACCCTCTGTTGTTTTTTGTTTTGTTTTGTTGGTTTTTTTTTAAAGCACAAAGTATTTACTTCCAAAATCAGATCAAATCTATTTTAACAAGAAGCCCCGAATGCTAGTGTTTTTTTTTTCTAATCTATTATTTTCCTCAAGCAGAAACCAAATTCAGAGTTGAAATATTAAAAAAAACAATTTCAAGGCTTTGCAAAATGACAGATGCTTTACTTGTGCTGCTAACAGAGTTGGCAATGTGCTGGTTTGAAGCTTTGAATTAGGATGTCTTATCAACGTGGTTTCAATACACATCTGATGATGCACTGTCAATGTATATTGGACTATACACTGTGGAGAGCAGAAGAAAACTATTTGGTGCTCTTTTTCTAAAGTTTTTCACTATTTTTCTGTAGTGCTGTATCCTAAAGTGATTAACATTATACTTAAAGCAATGTCAGATTAAACACGTTAAAGTAGAAGTCATTATCTTCTAACTTGCTCATCTGACTTCTTAGTTCTTTTTAATGGGCTGTCTGTACAAATGGCCTCTAAATTAACCTCTGTATATATTAACAGTTACTTTTAAAGTTACAGTATCTGGCTTTATCATGTAAAACTGACTTTCAATATCAATTATAATACTTAAAACGATTGATGCTGTTTGACTGGTGTCAGGGGTCTCAGGAACCAGCCTGTTCTTTTTTTGAGTCCCACTGCCACAGGTTAAGAGGGCAGAGCTGTTTACTCAGCTGTGTCCTGTTAGTACCAGGGGCTGGATAGGTAACCTTGCATTTAACCCAAGCGCTGGGTAGGTGGAGGAGGTCAGAAAAGCTTAATCTAATTTAGATAAATTACTTGCCAGGAAGAGGGTGTAGCTGTGCTAGCATTTGTCTTTCTCTGCCAGAAGACAGCTTCCTCCAATCTGCTGAAACAATTTGAAAAAAGTTGTCATGTATTGGGAGCGGTTTAACAGCAAGCAGGATATACTGAGGGAGAGACCGCAGCATCTTTTATGATCCTTGATGTTGTAGGATATGGCATATCTGTGTCTCGGCTTCCTTGAAGGCAGTTTTACAGAAACTTTCAAAGATTAAGGTATGTTAAAATATCCCTTTCACGTGGTGCTTCAGTCATGTAAGGCTTCAGTCACATGGCTAGCACTGGAGCCAAGGTTTTTGTGTTTTGCTCTCAAATTTTTCAAGAAATTACCTGTAATGAGTTGCAAATGCCCTCCACCACTACCACTTTAGTAGTAGTACCACTGCTTTAGTAACCTGTTTTATGGGTCTCAGGAGATTTCCTGAAAACCTAAGCTGGACACCAAGTTGCCCTAAGACTGGTCTTGAGGCATTAGATGGCTTGAGTATGGCCTCTGTGTAGCAAGTTCACAGGGATGCTAATATTAGAAGCTAAAATTAATATATTGTTTTAATATTTGACCAAAAAGGAGTAGCAGCACTAGGCATTCAAATAATTTTTGATGTGGAACAAATTACGGAAAAACTGTAATCTAACTGGAGCTTAATGGAGTGTGGTGGCTCAGTTTTAACAGATATGGGCTTTGTTTGTATATTGGCTGTACATTGTATAAGTAGCTTTTATTTGTGGCAGAGGTAGCTAGCATGCTCTATAACGTTGGAATAACAGTATTTATAGGACTACATCCTGATGCATTAATACTACCAGTGCTTGGAAAGCGAGAGAATAAACTGGCATAACACTTGACGGGATTAAAAATGGTGAGGGGAAAAAAAGCTATTTCTAGCAATTCCAGTAGATGGAGATGGCTATAACTATATATTATTCTGACATAATGGGACCCAAAATCTGTTCTGAGTTCTTCTTACCATCTTATTTTCCAAACCGTGTCTCTTAGTAAGGGGAAGTGAGAATCCTGCTGCAGTCTCTAAACTTGAAAACTGAAGTATACTGTATGGAGCCCACAGTTGTTTTTTTTTTCTTCACAATCTAAGGTATTAAGGGGGAAAAAAAAAGTCTATGATCAGGAGCAGTTAAGCCTTTAGATAAGGAAATAGAAAGAAAACGTAAGCTGGGGGGGGGAGGAGGGGGATACATTTGTTACATTACTTAATGTGTGTTACTGGATGTTCCTGTTAAGATGTTTGCCACAAAGTAGTGAACGTGGAACACCCTCAGTGGCATGCTTCACCCATTAGAAAAAAAGCAGCACAACTAACAGTTTATCACTAACACAGAGAAACAACTGCTTGACTTTTTAAATAAAACAAGGCAGTGGTCTACACTGATGTAGATTTCTGGCATTCCTGGTGCTGATTCACTTTGGCATCCCTTCATCTCCTCCCTTCTCTTCCCTGCCTTTCTATGTTTGGAAGTCATTTTTCAAGGTTACTTACCAAGCTGCCTGCCTTCTGCTTTTCTTTGCTTCCCGATTACAGGACAAACAGACAAGATAGGTGAATAAGACTCTTTCAATGAAGAGTTATGTGTTTATTCTAACAAAAAATTTTCTTCCAGTTAATAGATGAAAAAAATCTTTAAAAAAATCCCAACCAAACAAACTTTTTTCCTGTGAAGCCTTTGTAAAATCCAGTTTCTATGCAGATGGTTTTTACACACCCTTAGACCATTAAAATATCAGAAACTGGATGCTCTCGCACTGTTCCTCATAATGACTTGCAAGAAATACAGATAATCCTTGGCAAACAAAAAGCTCCCAAAAAAGCAACTAGCTGAGAACTTACGTATGCCAAACTGTTTAATAGAATACTCACACACACACACACATATACTCTTGAGGGAAGAAAGTGAGAATTTGACTATAAAATTATGCTTTCCAAGTGAAATCCCTATATAGTGTCCTCTCTAGGAGCAATCTTCTAGTTTTGTTCAGCCTTCATTAAATAGCATGCTAGCGCTCTGGATCTCCTTGGATAGGATTTTGTTGTTTTACTGTATATTGTGAGCTAATGGAACTCCTGGACTTACTCCAGTCTGTGCTGTCTTGACATCTAGACTTTGGGTATAAGCTGCTGATTATGGTTTCAAACTTCTCGGGAAACGAAAATAAAGAGCTGAAGAAAATGCTGCAGCTTTTCACAGTGATCTCATGCATGGCCACATGCTGTCAGGATGTTTAAGTTTCTTGTACTGAGTTTTAATGCAGGCATACTTTCCATGGGAGTTTAAAATACTGCTGTAGTTTGACTTAAAGCCATTGGCAAGCAATACACTTACAAGATAGTCTAAATGTCTTGAATTGTAGCCTTGACTGAGCTTTTTTCTGTTTACCTGACTATTTAAGAACTTAATTTTTTTAAGTCAAAGCAAGATATGTGTGTGCTGAAGTGCAATAAAAATTGTTAAATCATTTATTTAAAGAAGCTGCTGAATCACCTAGCTCTTCTACTGCTTTATTCAGTTTTTCCATTAGCACTTATAAAAATCAGTTCAGGTGTAGAAAGGCAGTGAAGAAAACAAGCATCTTGGACTTCAAAATCGTTTGTGTGGAGTATTGATATAGAACTTAATGTGCCTGTAGTGCTGGTGTGCCAAAATAAAGTTCCCAAATGGCTGCCGGAGGCTCCCTGCTGTAGGAAGAAGGACTGTTTTCATGCCATAAGAATACCTTTTTGCAGACTCTGAGCAGGGCTCTGTGCTGACAAGAAATTAGGTGCGTTTAAGTGAATTTCTCGTGTACATGTCCCGTACATGCTCTGTTAAGGTGCTGAAGCTCATGTACAACTGCCGTTTATTGCTTGCATCACGAACTGTCGGTCCAGCTGTGGCTGTGAGGATGATGTGGCATTTTAACAATGAAGCTACTCAGGGTCCATGCACCCCAAAATTCCCCAAGGCTTGTGACATCTCATTGCTCCTGAGAACTGCAAGGTCCTTAATTTGGAGAGAGTGTGGCGTGGGTGGCGAAGAGAAGTCTTGCTGCAGAACTTGCCCCGTTTCCCTGCTGGGTTTTGCAGCCCCTCCTGAGCTCTGTCCTCCTGCAGCAGCTGAACATATCACTGCCTCGTCTGAGCTAGCTGAACATTTAGCTCAGCACTAGACTGCATTCCCACGTGACAGGCCCCTAGTGACTGAGGATTTTGTAGCATCAGCTGGCACAGGGCTGTGTCCCACTGTCTCCTGCCTGGCTAAGAAGCATTGTACTGTGCATCTCTGTGATTTCGATGATAATGCACTATTCCTCAGCAGTGGTTTTGCCACCCTTTTAGACAAATATTACTGTAGGTATATTTTCAAAACCTGGGTTGTAAGGCCTGCCTTGCAAGGACCTAGTCCATCATCCTTTCTGTAAAAGGTTGTTAGTGTATTACTATAATAACCAATGGCCATCAAGACATCTATGGAGTCCTTCATTCTTTCCAACTGTAATTTGTTCAAGCTGCCTCTCCTTTCTCTGTTTTCAGGGATGTCTCTCTTTTCCCATTACACACGCTCAGTGCCTCTGTCCAAACAGCACAGCATTCCTTTGATGCTATCCCTGGAACAAACAAGTTGACTGATGAAGGGAATTTACCTGCAAAAGAAAAGTGTCCAAGACTATCAGCATGCTTACACTGTCACCCTCCGGTTGTTGGCCTGCTCTGTAGTGTGCTGCTGAAGTTAAGCTTTGTGTGCTCCGGGTTGGTTCAGCTTTCATGAATGCACATCCTTAGTTTCCCATGTGCAGATCTCGCCTAGTAAAGGGGAGAGTAAGTACCAAGTCTGCTAAATTGGAGAGCCTTTTACTGAAACCTCCTGGAGAAGGAAAACAAAACCCTGCTCAAGAAGGTGGCCTGGTTTGGGGAGGGGGTGGAGTGGGCAAAGAGAGCCCCTGGGGTGGGACTGGGTCTCTAATGGGAGAGTCTGCAGTGGGAGCTGGAGAAGAGCCAGAGGAAAAGTGGAAGTAGATTTGAAAACACTAAAGAACACAAGTGCGGTGGGATTACCCAATAGGATGGGGTGCAGGAGGAAGGTGGAGGTATGCAAAAGGCAGCAGAAATAAAATCAGAACAGAGGGATTGGCAAGGCTGAGAGCTAGGAGACTAAAACAAGTAGAGTTCGGAACGGCAGTTCTGGTTTTGGGCAGATGCGTGAACTTTGGGGCAAGTACAGGTGAGCTCCTCCCATGCGGCATTAAAAGCTGCGGTGTGGCAGAGCACTCCTTCCCAGCCATCACACAGGCATCAAGGTTGCACCAGCCTTGGGGGCTGTCCTCTGTACGTTCCCGAGGTGGGTCAGGGAGTCTGGCTTATAGCAAACCTCTCAGCTCCCCAAGCAACTGCCCTTGTCCGTTCATTTGTAGACTGTTTGCTCTCTACATTTCATTTGAACAAAGTCACAGTGTTTTGCTTTTGAGCTTGAACTGACCATCTGTACACCAGGGGAAGAACACCTCCCTGTGACCTCCTCTGAAACCCCATCTGTCTTCTCAGTGAATGTGTGCCTGCAGCACCTAATTGTTGATTATGTGGTAGATGTGTTTCCTCTCGTGTGACTGAGGGCTAGGGTGGCAGTTGGCTCTTGTAAGGTCACTGGAGGAAGTGCCCTGTTTGGGGGAGTGTGTGCGGAAAAAATTATTCAGCCTTGATTTTGAAGTAGAGGTCTTATGTGAGCCATTACTCTGTTCTTTCAGCATCACCTTTTGATATGCATAGATTTTGCTGAAATTACTTTTCTACCCTGTTCTTGAAGAATTCAGTGAGAACTTTACTCTCTAGCTCTGCACCAGTCAGGTATAACTGAATACAATAACTGTGCTTTGTCCTGAGCAATGAAAAAGCCATGCTTCTTCGTGAGGGTGACTTCTCTGGTACTGAGGTGTCCTTTTCCATTTAAGATATTCAGAATACAGATTTTAAAATGTTAATTCTTTTTTCATTTTTTTTTTCCCACCTTTAGCACAGTGGAGGAGATACTGCTGTATTTCTAAACTGTCCCAAAAATTGCTTCCTGAAGCCTGTCTTTTGGATTTCTTAATGTCTGTGAGCAAAGTTAGAAAATGGGAGTGTTAGAATGGAGAAAAGTCAGCGGTTACTTTACCTCCTATTTAAAATTAAAACTGCAAAAGCAAAAAGCATTTGAAAGCATTTGCTAGCGTGCAGTTACACAAACGGTCCTAAGTTAACTGGTGTCAAATAAGCAGTCACCTGTGAGGGTGTCACAGTGTTTTTTCTGGATGTGCCTGAGTTTATTGAGATTCTCCTTTTTAACCAAAAGGAGAGACAGTGTTCCCCCTGGTACTTTGAGTTTGTCAGTGTGTGTTCAGAGAGACTAGAAACGAACGGGTGGACCCATTTCCTCTAGCAAGTATTGCAAGCCCGATAAGTTTTCTCTCGTCCCAGTCTGGATGTCTGTGAAGTGTGACTGACTTCCACAGTTCAGGGCTATCCTGACTTCTTCCTAAAACTCTGTTAATGGGTCTAATGCACATGCACCAGTCCATCTTATTCCTAGCGTGTTGCTTAGTTTCCTACAGCATTCATTATTGATATTAGATAGTCGTAAGAGCATACTGTGCTGGTGATCTAAGCAAATTGGACGCAAAGTGATTTAGCTTATTTTAGGACTACTTGTGTGTAATTGTGTCTGACTGGCCCTTTTTTTGAATGTGTGTGCCCCATTTCTTTGTATTAGCGAAGCATATATTGGGTGAGAATAGACTTTCAGCAGAAAATCAGCAGTTCTGAGCCAAGGTCTGTGTGTACATCTGGGCACAGCTTCAGCCCAAAATGATAATGGCTAAGCTTACAAACTGTCAGCATGATTCCCAGCTGCATTTTTTAACATGCACTATTTAAAGAGTGAGTTGGCAATATATGTTATTGCTTTTAATTATAATAGTGTGAACCCCGGGTTCATTGCAGGAACAGGACATAACTGTGGCAGTTTGGTTTCTTTCAGTGGGATGATAATCATGGCTTAGTTTTACTCCCTGCATGTTAGAGATTTTTCTAGCTGTGAGAATCATTTGGTAAATACATTGTTACATCTGGTAGTACTAGGTAGGTATTTAAGCCTTACAGGTTGGTGTCGTTTTTCTAGTAGTAAGGAGCTGTGATACGGAGTTTACAGAATGCAAGAACTAAAAGTTTCCAGGGCAATGGGCAGGATCCTCAGTTTGCTCTCCAGTGCCCTCCCATAGACCTGTGCTCTCTGTGCCCATCCCTGCTGACTGGGGACAGTCAGTCTCTGCCAGCCCTCCAGCAGCACGCTCGCTGGGGATGCTTCATTCAAAGCAGCAAAGTGCTTAGAAGATTGGATACCGGTTTTAGAAATATCAGGGTACAAATAACATCTTAACTGTCCTGGTATTTTACTGTTCAGTGCCGGACATGGGGGGAATGAAGGACAGAAATGCACTGTCTGTACTGACCTGTAGGGAAAAAGCCACTCTGAATGGCCCCTTGGAGGGGGCTCACAGCAGCGCTGCGGGAGGAGGTGACCCGTGCTGCTCTCCTCTGTCTGCCGGCTCAAACCTCAGACTGGTCTTGTGGCTTTCCTTGCAGACTCTGTGCTGGGAAAGAGGATAGGATGGTGTCCAAATCTAGCATCTTGAAATTATGTTGGAGAGGTATAAAGGAAAAACTAGTCTGAATCACAAGAGAGGCAGCAAGCAGCAGGGGGGGGTGGGGGGGGTTTGCCAGATAGCTATTTTGGGGAGAGTAAATCATTACTTTTGAAGCCATCTGTCTGAATTGCAGTCAATCTCACCATAACTGATCAAGAGTGTTCAATAATTAAATAGTAGTGTTCAAATGAATATCTGTACCTTGCTTTCATCTAGTTCACTTGGTTCTGGTGTTTGACAAGTACCTGTCTGCTGTCTTGGAGCTATGAAGGTGGCTGTTTATACCCCTGCTGCTGGCCTACTTACAAGCAATTCATGCAGTGAGGAACCTGATTATTTTTTCAGTCTAGTGGTCCTAAAGTGTGCTGTGGTGAAAACTGCACTTGAACTCGCTGCAGTTCCACGCTGCCTGTGGTAAAACTGAAGTACGTCTCCCTTAGCTGTGAGCTGTTGGCTGAGCTTAACCTCTCGCGTAGGAGCAACGAGAGCTCCTGACCAGCACTGATCTGCTGAGATTCCCGTGGCTCTGGAAGTGCAGGGGTGGCAGAGCAGTGGCACAGCTGTTGAGGAGGGCTGGCTGAGCCCCCTCCGCCTGCCGAAGGGGTAGGTAGGCTCCAGCCGCTGCTGCGCTGCTGGTTTGCAAGGTAAACACTGGGTGACCTATAAGCCAGCCAGTCAACTCGCGCCTGGCCTTATTAGGCAAGCTGCGGCGGCAGTGTCTGGGGACAGAACATGCTGGATGGCGGTGGAGAGCGCGCAGCCTAGAACGGATCCAGCCCAGACCCCAGGAGATACGACCCAGTACTGCGGCGCTGACAGCGTGCTGCCAGCGAGCTGCTGCTGTCTGAGTGCAGCTGTCAGAGACTGAACTCTGCTTGGCAAATATCAGGAATTATGCTAAAGATGGCTTTAAAAAAATAAAATCCTTTTGCATAAATGTTAATAATTGTAGTTCTCTTTCCTGACATAGTTTTCATGTGCTTGGTTATAACCTTAGGACGTCAGTTCACGCTGTCATTCCATACACTGGAACACCTCGCAGTGGCCTTTGCTAAGAAGTGCGTTTTCATTGCTTGTGCTGCCTGCTTTGAGACACACCTGAACTAAGAGGAATTAATTTTTTTTTTTTTGTATGACATCAGGACTTGTTTCTTCTCTCTTCTTGTGCAGTTTTATACCCTTTATTGGAAGACTGTTTGTTACTGGCTAGAGCAATGATCCTGCTCCCAGGAGAAGGGGAATATTGGCACCCACTTCCCATGTGCAGACCAGGACTTGACTAGGTTGCTTCATACCCACCTCGTAAAAACTGACTTTCACATGGAAGAAGGCTTTTTAAAAAAAAAAAAAAAGTCTGTGTGTTTTTCCTTTAGTAAAATACCCGTAGATTTAGACAAGTACAGTAGAGGCAGGTGCTGTGCAAGCTTTCCTGGGCAGCTCTGGGAAGGCTCTTTAGATCTGACTTGTGATTAACTTGCTTTTAGTGATTGGTACCCTCCTGAGCACTGGGCACGTTTGTGATTTTTTGCAGGGGCCTTGAGAGTGTATGATGGCAATGAAGAGAAAAGGCCATGGCTGCTATGAATTTAAACCTGCTCTCTAGAGAACAGGCTCCAGAACTGCAGCATCACTGTGCTAACCAGATTTTCTTTCCTTGTGAATTTTTGCTTAGCCGTGCTGGATGCAAATTAAGCCTGTGCTTTTTCATAGTGATGTCATTTTCAGTGACAGTACTTGTAGTTGAGCTCTCCTACCTTGACCATCAGCTCTTGAATAAAGCACATGCTTTTTCTTTATTTCTTTTTCTAAATATTTAATTTTCTGAGAAAGCATTGCAACATGCTATAAACAAGATGGGAGCTGGGGTCATGGATTTGTTATCTGCAATGTTGCTGCCTGCCTAAAGCTTGAAAATGACAGTTATATTTCAAGGTAAGTATCCAGGGATATGATGTGGCCTGCAAAATGTCACATCACAGTGGTAAACAAAATTGATGTTTTCCTTAGATGACTATCACGAAGAGCCAAAGAACTTTGTTATAAATTCTTCCTTGTGGTATGCATACCTCTCTCTGCTCCCTTATTGGGCTTTTACACGCATACAGAGATAACAGTGTAGAGGTGTTCAAGAGCAGCCAGGAGAAAACTCAGTAGTGTGGTTCTGCTTTTTGTGTTGCTTAACTGCATGAGGCCACTTGCCAATCCAGGCAAGGAGACAGCCTTGTGCTGGTTGTATTGCGCTCTGGCGGAAAGTTTTCTGGAGACCGAAGAGACTAGAAGTGTCAGAAGATGGTGAAATCTGTCCTAGAAACCCTGGCCACTTGCTTGGAGGACAGGAATTTTGCAGACAGTCTCTCCCAACAGCAGTTTAAGTCCTCAGTCATTGCAGGAGCAAAGCTCTCATTCACTGCAGCAGTAAAGAAGAAGCTGCTGCTTGTGTCATGACTTCAGTGAAGGATGTCCACAGAGCTGTGGCTAACCCTGTGCCTTCACAATCTGAACTGCAGCTGCTTTACAGCAAGCCATGGTATGAAATGCTCTCAGATATTGTTTTGCTAGGTAAAAACCCATGTCTTCTCAAGGTCCTTGGGCCGTTTAATAATTTAAATTATATGTATTGCTGGGACAGGAATTCCTGCCCCGTCCCTCGTTTCCAGCCATTTGCTCAGTCCATGCCTAACCCTGGCCCTGTGCACACCTGACATCTTCTGGTACAGTTTCAGGCCCACAGACAAAGAGCTCTGACTCCATTCATGTAATGTGCCTCACTGGTATATCTGATTACCACATGTGAGATGGGCATGTGGCCTTTGAACTTCCTTTAAGGAGCTAGTCTAGACTGATCTTACTCCTAAAGAGGAAAACCTTGAAGATCTTTAATTATGCTACAGTCTTTCTGTACAGTTTTGTCAACAGTGATACGGGATGTAGGAATGTCAGGGGACATTACCTTCATGTTCCTTATTCTGAAAATGTGTTGCAAAATTGAAAGGTACTAAAATCTCCTAAGGAGTGCTAAAATTAATGACTTGAGTGAGATGTCATCAAATCTGATGTAGTAATCCAGAGACTGAAACATTTTTTAGATTATGCGTAGAAAAATACCTGTTATTCTCCCTTTTCCCAGACCACATGAGTAAATATTCAGTACAAAATGACCATCCATATTCTTTTAACGCATCTTTCTTGTCCTAAAAAACTTAGTCCCCTTTATGACACTTACTAATCAGCTTTTTTCATCTCTTTGCACGTGACCTATTTTAAAGTACACCACACAGGCGACACGGTGCTGAAGTTTATCTGGAGACTTGTCCAAAACATAATCATTAGCCAAAAAGCAGAAATCTTCTTGCTAGGGTTGTTATTCAAAAACTGTTGCACAGTGGAAGGGGGGGGGGGAGCGGCAGGGGGGGGCAAAGTGAAAAGGATTAAACTTGCTTCCCACTGCAGGGATGATACCATGTCAGGAAACTTTATTCTAGTTTAAAAGTCCATACAAATGGCCTCCATTTAGGAAATGAGAATATCACTTGCCCATGTACATGGGGTTTGCATGGAGAAGAGAAAACTGACTGGCATCACCAACCCAGAATACATCCTGTGTTTGCAAGCTAGGATGCTTGAACGTGACTTGAGACGATAACTTTCTGTTAAGTGATTATGCTACTGAAGTAATCTTCTGTTAGATTTTTGACCTGTCCTTTAGCTTTGGGCTAAATTATTTCTTGAACACCTTGGCAGAAATTGCTGGACAGTGGGAGGAAGGGGAAATAAGAAAAGGGAGGCTCTTCTAGTGCCTTGCCACTTACCTTCGGAAACACATGCCAAAAACTGACAGGGTGGCTTGGGGAAGGCGAGTAGCCTGGAGCCCGGGAGGGGAGGTCTGATGGAGTGATGGCAGAGAGTGGTCTGGTTTAGTCCTCTCATCTGACCTTCATTCCTGCGATCATCCACAGCATCTCAGGTCTTGGCACAGCTCACTTTGACTTGCTATTCCAAGGGCGCTCTCATTGTTCAGAAGAGCAGCACTGGAATAAAATTCATGAGCTCCTTTAGACCTCTACCCATGAAGTGTGGATAAAAATATGATTTCATCATCTTGTTTATACAGATCATCTCAGTATTCTGTGCTGGTCAGATTCCTGTTTACCTAACTAGCATATTTGCTGAAAGTTTCTTTCCAGTCACTGTGGGTACTCTTTCCTCTGCCGTTGTTGTTTTTTGGTTTTTTGGGTTTTTTTAGGCTTTCTTCCAACGCTGTCATGGGCTTCTTTGATTTTTTTGTTTTTATGCTAACTGCAAGTCACAACAAAGTATCTAGTTCTCCTTATCACAGAGGAACACTTCTAAATATAGTTCATAAGCGATCAAAATTCAGAAAGGAAAAAAGATTTGATTTTGGTGGGACCTGATTCATAACTCTTCAGTGCTTCGGGGTTGGCAGCCCTGTAAGTTGGAAACAGTTTTGCAAGCTGTTTAAACTCCAGCTTTGATTACAGTGATTAGTTTTGCCAGACAAAAGGAAGATAGTTTCCTTCTCTTCCTGTGGGAAGCTTCAGAACAACATTTAGTTGCCAGCTGGTCTTTCGTGAGCAGTCTCAGATTTGAAACGTATGCATGCTTAACCTCTAGCTCTTTGCCCAGATGACTGCAAACGTAACTTCCAGCTGGGCTGCCCTGCTTTGTAACGGCTGAACTGTTGTTCTCTCTTTGTTTGCTTATGTTGGAGGCTGCTAATGCTCAAGAATTAATGATGGCAGAGGAGGACAAGAACATTACTACCGATTTGTAACACTGCCTTGATAACATAGTTTGGCTGAGCATACTTCTGGGTCCTGAGGACTGGATCTCTTTGAAGGACAAAATACTCTTCCTCCTTTCCTCATCAAGTATTTGGAGATGGGTTTCTTTTCTTCTGGGAAAGACTTGCTTTTAAACCTACTGTTTTCAAACAAGCAGCAAAAAGCTAAATCTAAGACTTCTTTTCGTTATACCATTGCTTGACCCTGCTGACTTACTGTTTTTACCAAGGTGTCTTCTCCACTGCCAAAGCTGGTTAAGACACAGCACAGAGACCTGACGTGCAATAGATGATCCCTTTTTGATGGAAAGGAGGGAGGGAAGTTGTCAGTTACCTATAGTTATATCTGCCCAATGATCTGTGTGAAGTGCATAGGATTGGTGTAATACCCTAAGGCTCCAGCATCTCTTGGCATTAAGAGTTTTAATATTGAAAGCAGGGTTGGCACATACCCCTCATCTTGAAGTGAAGCTGAACAAACTGTGGGGTCACAGATTCTGCACAGTAGCACAGTTTCAGTATGAACAGCAGTGACATTAATGTGAATTCATAGATGCCCAGAGCAATGACTGGTGATCACCTTCCAACCTAACATGAAGATAGCTTGAAGCCAAACTCTAGACTGTGGGTGGTTTTTTTTATTAAGACCTTGATACAGATGTTCCTTTTATTGGATATTTTACTTCCCTCTATAATAATTCTGTTTGGTCCCATGAGACCTGTCAGCCGTAAATAGTAGGGAAAGGAGTCCTACTTGCACCAAAACCTATCACAAGTATTCCTTCCCAGGTGGTAGCCAGAGCTGTTGGAGAAACTGGCTTCTTACTGTGTTCTGTGAATAGAATTTGAACAGCCCAAGCAGGAACCCATTTAAAAATATACATATTTGTGAAAGGCACTCTAGAGTTTTTCCTTCAGCTCTGTGTGCTTTACCTTCTGCACCTTGTTCACTAGAAGGATGCTGAGGACAAAATGTTGGAGATGATGTACAGCAGAGGAATGTGGGAGCCTGTCCCCTCCCTCCACAAATACAAACACACCTCTCCTTCTCTGTCGTACGGGACATCACCAGACAAGGGGATGACAATCGAGCTGAGCTCACCTACTTTGTTAGCCAGAAGGGCTGATCCCTTTCCTGATCATAAGATCCTGTGCCTTTTTCTTTGTTCTGGCACCTCCTGAAAAGCATACCCAGCAAAAATAAAAGGGAATGTTTACTATCAGATTAGTCATCTGACTGGGTCACTAGGGGAGCAGGACCTAGCAGAGGTCCTGCAGAAAGAAACAGGTAGGACTGTCTGTTTTGGCAGCTGTGAGCTATTGCATCAGCTCAGCTGTCAAGTCTAACTTCTCCTTCAACCTTGCTAAAGACTGTAGCCACGAGATTTATCAAATGAGTGTTATTTATCTGCACTTTAGGAGAAACAGTTCCCTTACTGTGTACCAGATGAGCTACAGGTGCTTCAAAATGCTCCAGGTAATAATACCTCTATTCACAAGATCAAGTAAGCAGTCTTCGCACAAGCAGGGTTCAAAAAGAAGGGACCTGTACAGAACTGGGTGTCTCTCTTACTGATATACCCACACAGACACTGGTCCAGGTTGTCCCCATTAGCTGTTACCAGCACCTTCTTTTTTATTTCGATACTGTCACATTTTTGTGTTTTAAGCACACCTGCATTTATGTCTAGGCCATAAAACGAATTTTCAGGTTAATGGCAAGTTTGGACCAGTGCCGACAGATTCCATTTTTTGTTACTGCTTTTGTATTTACTAGGCTCGAGTACAGGTAGGCCTTCACAGCTGGTCAAGAGGGCACAGCAGTGTTCGGTTTGTGTTCTACGGTAGTGCTGTGAAGTGGTTAGAATTAAACATGAGAGCCAGTAAGGTTACAGGCAAACAAAAAATGTGGTATGTACCATCAGATATTTCCGAACAGAGGATATTACTTGGTGAATCAGAGGCTTCAATGCCATGTTCCACGTGTTGGGTGACTCTTGTTCCAGGGTGCTCTGTACTGTTGAAAGGTCAGCTAATAAAAGGTGCTTTGGTTAAGGTGACTCTAACATTATTCGTGTTTAAAAATAAATAAATGAATACAAATAGCAGGGGCATTAGACAAGATGGAGCACATATTCTTCTATCCATTGCAAGAACTTGCTAGCATGAAAAGCAGTCTTTTGATGACCTAGACAGGCTAAATACAACTTCATGGTGAGCCAACAGAAATTAATGGGTTTTTGATAGATTATATTTTTCACTTGTGGTTAAGCAGTCTCTTTCACAGCATTGTTGCTTATATTTTGCCTATACATAGAGGTTCCTGGCATGGATCAGGGTCCTGTTGTACCAGGTATCATAAAAACGGGTAAGAAAACTCAAGAACTTCAGTCTTCTGTTTCTAGGCTACCTTTTCATGGTCCTGACAACCCCAGCCTTGTGGTGAGTTTTCTACTGATAACTAGTTGAAGTCTTTTTGAAGGGAAGAAGTCTGTTGGAGGGAAGGTAGTAGGCAGTTACTGCCTTTGGATGGGGTTAAGTACGTGGACCTGTTTCAGTGACATATTTAATGCTTCTGTGGGTGTGGGTGTGTTAGATGATCAGGTAGTTCAGTGTGGAAGACTGAGCCAAGGTTATTGCACCATTTTGAACAAATACTACCAGACTTTCAAAATGAACTATAAAGGGTTCCAACTCTTCAATCCAAAATCCATCAAACCTGTTTAATAAAAAAAAATTGTAGCTAGACAGTACTTTTGTGCAATTTTACACCTTCTGTCTCAGATTAAAATATTTGGAGCTGTGGTGTCTGTTCTTAAATCCCCACCCCCACCTGTAATTTTGCTCATATGTTATTCATAAATCTTGTCTGTTATAAATGTTCCAACTAATAGTTAGGCAAAACGTTTAGCATAATGATATGATTAACAGAGTCCATTTTTTTGGCAGCCTGGATGCTGCTGTTCTTAAGCAAGCATTGCAGTTTATCCTGATTAGAGATAGGAAGGAATTATTCTTCTTCTTGGAGGGTTTTTTTTTTTGGTGGTTTTTTTTTATGTGTGTGGTGGGGTTTTTTGTCTGTTTTTTCTGTTTGTTTGTTAATATGAGGATTTAGGGGTTCTGCATTCATTTTGCAGGAATATAATGTGTGTTTTGGCTGCATCTTTGAAGTGGTAATATTATAAATCTCCCAATCACCATTGCCCAATCTGTTTTAGCATTCATGTGCCTAATTTCTGTTTGTAATCTGATTACTGGCTTGAGCTGCTCCAGCTTGCAGCCTATTGCTATGCATTTACTGTACTCCCTGGGACGCGATAGCCTGACAGCTCCGGTCCTGTGCTATGAAAAATCTCTACACGATATTGCTAAGACAGGCCTAGGGCTGTGGCTGGTTGAGAATTAGCTGCTATTGTAGTTTCTCTTTGCCGAAGCCTTTGTTTGTGCAACCATGTTCAGAAATCCTTGGATCTCCAGCTATTTGGGAAATGTTAAATACTCTGAGGAGCAAGGTAAGAGTTCCAAGTAGATAGAAGAAAATGCAGTTCATTTGTGTGTGTTTAATCTCTCTCGTATGTATGTATGCATGTGTAAATATTGTTTGACTGGATCTTCTGCAGCTATATTAGCTACTTTAGCAATCAGTATGCAATTAGTCACCTACGCTATTTCATTATTTCCTAAAGGACACTTTTGAAAGATCCGATTAGATGGATCTTTTAATTAGCTTAGCTTGCCACCGACTTAGGGCCTTTAGATATACTAAGTAATACTGGAAGGTTGCATCTACTTTTTTTTTTTTTTTTAAATTCAGCATTTAAAATTTCCTATGTATTAAACT
The DNA here is from genome assembly GCF_035582795.1 of Mycteria americana. Lineage (NCBI taxonomy): Eukaryota > Metazoa > Chordata > Aves > Ciconiiformes > Ciconiidae > Mycteria > Mycteria americana. The sequence continues at coordinate 17,457,671 of NC_134366.1, read as the reverse complement.
ATGGATAGTCGTTTTATCCGGTAGTTTGTACTTAAGAGGGAGGGAGACTAGACTGAACAAATGGTTAAACTTGTGAGCAAGTTTGATTTACAGTTCAGTAAATATACTCTTAATTTTAAATACAAATATTTAAAATTGTTTTAATGTGGTTATGAGCATGTTTAGAATTCTTTGGTGAAAAAAGGACAAAATGCTGTTGCAAAGATTTTCCTTCTGTGTATCGGGTACTGTGAGGGTGGGTTTTTTTCTTTAAATTAACCATTGAATTAAGACTGTGTTAAACTGATGTTTCTCCTGTGGGCATATTTATTTTCTTTTGAAGCGGAGTTGTTTTACTTTTTCTCCTGTGTTTGTATTTAAGACTTCCATATTATAGTAAGTAAGTTTTATTGGACTTTAATCCTCCCACATGAGATTTAATTTGAACAGGAGGAAATGCATAAAATATCAAAACTGTGTAACAGAATATAATTGTCTGGTTGGGTTTTCTGTGTTTGTGGAGAGGGAAGAGAGGAGCTCCCCCTGTGAATACAGCCAAGTTTTAAGATGTTTTTGAGGCATTATAGATGTGGTATGTATGAATGTTACTGAATGTATTTAATGGGTAGGAAGAGTCAGACTGGCTTGTGTGCCCCCTCTTACCAGCCCTTCTCCCAGCAAAGCAATGAAAGCTACTTTCTTCTGCTCTCATATCCCCTCTCCAGTTTTGGCTAGAGTAGGGAGAATTTCTCTGTGGTCTACTTGTGGTTTTCATGGTGGACAGCTGGTTTAGTGCCAAAAACTATAGGATGGGTTATATCCTGTTAGAACGGCTATAAATTTAAGATATGCCTGGTTCTGATTAGCTAAGCTGATACTGAGCTGGGCTTTTCAAATTACTGCATACTCTTCTCACAGTAATGTAAATCTGGCCTTTTTAGAGGGTACTTATGGCATGGAGTGTTCTTTTTAATGTTGTAGGGTAAAATATAATGATTTATATACCAGTCATACTGCTTTTCTTACAATGCTCTGTTTAGGTCTAACAAGATGTTTCCATGTAATCTGTGTGCTTTATTCTCCATTTACTTGGGAAGAGAAAATGAATGTTAACAAAACCAGGGAAAAGTTGCATATTAAAGTTAAAGAATGCTATTAGCAAAGCTGCTTGAAATCTGCAGTGACTTGTGGCAGATGCCTAAAAAATGCCTTTTTGCACATTTTAAGCCTCTTTATCAATCTGTTAAAATGGTCTTTTTTTCTTTTAATTTTTTTTTAAATGTGTTTACGTGGAGAGGTGGCAGAAAGAAGTGGAAGAGCAGAGGAGGGTGAAAAGTTTTGAAAGGCATGGACAAAAGATACATTCTCTAAATTATGACCCATGTTGTCAGCTATAATAAGTTTCATTAAACCCTTTCTGCAAAAATAAGAAACATCCTACCTAGATTTTAAAATATTTTGTATAAGCAAAAAAATATTTTTTTGCCAGTTAATTCTTCTTTGAAATAGCTAAGTCTCAGTTCTGAGGCAGAGTAAAAGGGATGTTGCTGCTTTTGAAACATTCTAAAGTCCAGGTTCTGTAATATTCAGGTCTATCTTTGAAAAATAAAATGAACACTGCATCAGTGACCAATTGCTTATTAATTTAGGGTCTTGGGGTTGTTGACAATACAGATGGGATGGAAGGCAATTTTCCCATTGGGAATAAATTATTAGTAGCTTCATGTGTTTTTCAACAGCAGTCACAGACCAGGTGCTCCCCTGCTCCCTGGCTAGCAGTTCTCCAAGGTCTCTTAGTAGCATCCTCATTGTTGAATGGAGGCAGTGGGTACTTGGAGCACTGGTCTCCCTTGCCACTGGTCATTGTTTAGACCTTCTGATGATGATCTTGACTGCAGAAATGAAAAAGTTAAATCTGGGGGGAGAGAGGGGAGATTGCCCATTGCTTCTTACGGTTCACAAAGGTTTGGGAACTAGTGTCTTTGTAATACATATTTTTTAATATAAGGCTGCATCTGACACAGTTTTGCTCTCAGTGTAAACATGTGTTCCTCTCTGAAAGTAAGCATGTTCTAAGGCTATTCAGAAAAAAATGGGACCTTCCAAACGGTAGACAACCTTCAGAAATATTTTTGTCATGGATGGTGTAATACTGTTGTTGCAACAGACCTTCAGCTGGGCATCTCTGACTTCTGCAGTGAATATGCAGTTTTTATAGTACCGCTAGGCTGCAGCCAAAAAGGCTCTTGCTGCTTGCAGCATTTCTCACTTGCAGAGTGCTTCATAAACATGTCAACCACCCATTTTATAAACTGGGAAACTGAGTCAAGGAGTTTAAATGATAGCCCCAGGCTGCAGTGCTACACCATGAATACTGGAATTAGAACATGGCAGTTCCATAAACTGTTGACGCTTTACTGTTTACACAACACTTTGTTTACTGTCTGTACTCATTTTTGCAAGGCTTTGGTTTATCACCATCTTGGACATGCCAGCTTATGCTCCTTTGACTAGAGGGAAGGCCTTTGTACAGTCTTTTCCAGTGGAAAAGGACTATGATTGGAGACTATAACCTAGTTTTCTAAAAGTTCCCTGTTTATTAAAGCATCTTCACTATGGTGTGGTGTTTTTTTCATTTCACAGATTTTGACAAAGAAAACTCAATCAGATTTAAACCTTCACGATTGCTCCAAAGGAAGAGAGCGTTAAGGTAAGGTCAAGTTTTTATTGCCCAGTGAAGATGACTGGTTGCACGATTGTAACTTGGAGTCATTGCTTGAATCTACATTTATTCTTTTGTCAGGGAAAATGATTATTGGTCCTCTCGCAGGACCAAGCCTTGGCATAAAGCACATGCTCTGGGCAGGTATTGAAAACACCAACTGCCTCCTAAGTAATGAGAAAATGTATAGCTGGCATTGCTAAGAGAAGAGTCCCACTCTGCACTGAGCCTCCTGCCACTGCAATGCCAATTTTTCCTTCCATGGCACAGTCACAGTACAGACATTTAGCAAACCAGCTTGGAAGACTGATCTGTCTGAAAAAGAAGGTGGCTGAAGTAGGTGAATTAATTATACAACCATGCAGAGAGCTTTGTCAGCACGTGGGAGGGGGACACCACAGAGATGAATAGAGAGGTGACGTTGCTGCTTCCTTGCAGGGCCATGCTGCCTCATGCCTGTAATCTTAGGGCACGGTTCCACAAGGCTGAGTAAGGGGCTATAGTTCACAGTTAAGTAAGGTGGCAGGTCTCATTCCCTCTCTCTCCCATCCTCACTCCAACTGCTTTTTGATGTCCACCTTTGTGCTTGCTGGACTCATTCATAGTGGCGCAGAGAGGAGGTCAGGGAGTTGGGAACTGACTCTTGCCCCAGCAACCAGCTGTTTTGTTGGCTCAGCTGCACAGGAATCCACCAGCCTTAGGCATCCAGGCTGATGTTTGCAAGCATCTTTTCAGTCAATGCACACCTTCTGGAGCACACCTGATTCCCTGCCGTGTTGTTTCTTAGGTACTGTAGAGAGATGGAGGGAATAGGTGTACAAGACTCATTGTGTTATGGAAGGCAGGTAGGGGAAAGTAGAAATGAGAGTAGTAGAGAGGGATGTGACTGTGGAATGGACCTTTTATGTAAGAGTCTAGGGAAGGAAATTCTCCTGGAGGCAGAGAAAGAGAAGAAAAACAGATGCCAAGCACCTAGCTGGCAGGTATACAAGTGGATTTTCATGCATGTGTTTCAATCACAAAATCTCAGTATATCCCATAGCTTTAATCCAGATGGCAGGTCAGTGTTACCAGTGGCATCTGGATCAAACTTCTGCTTGCTTTTGGGCATGTAACTAGGTTAGTGGGACAGCTATTTAGAAACTGTATGCTGCTGCTGCAGCAGCAGATGAAGTTTTCAGCCTGGAATCCCTGATGTATAGAAGGAGCCCACACTTACTTTGGAAGTTGCAAGAGCGGTATAACTACTGAGACTGACAAATACTCTCCTAATGCCACATTATGCAGTGTTTTTAAAGAAAAACTATTGAGGTTGGGAAATATTGTTGCCTGTGTTTTAATAGGAAACATACGAATTCCTGAACATTGGAGAGTATAATGAGTTTGTTGGGAACCTGAGGCCAAACCACACACAAATCCTGTGCGACACAAACTTGTGGGACCTCATGCTGTTGATTGCATTTCATGAACCATGGTCACAGGCTATGTTTCAGGCAAGCAAAGGAGGAGTTCCTCTTTCAGTATCCAGATTTAACAGGGACTTTAAGAAGAAAGAATTCTTGCAAACTTTTTTTTTTTTTTTTTCATTTAGAGAAACGCAAGTATGCCTTAAATTATTTTAATAATGAATGTGCATAGCCTAGCTGTTAAGTGCGGAAACTCCTGGTGCTGCTGCTCATAAACGGCACCTAGATTTATAGCGTGACTTGAGAAATTAAGTAAAGGTGAATACATGTAGTTGTGATACTTCTAGAATAGGGCTGTGGATGAGTCTGAAGGTACAATATACTTGGCAATCCAAGTCTGACTGTCTGACACTGCTTAAGCAACTAAATTGTTGCTACAACTGCTCCTTTAGCAGAGAAACTAATAATAAAGCGGGGAGACATCTGGATAGATCCCTTTGAGGAAAAAGGGATGGCTTGATGAGGAATTACTTATGAGCATATTTTTTTAAAACCCTTATGAGTAATATCCCGTAATTGATTTGTTTTGTTTTTTACTATTTGGATTACTTCAAGATCATTCCGACTCCATTTTGATTCCTAATGAATGTTCTTATTGAATACTGTGACATATCCTAAATATGCCTACTCATTTTTAGAACTAATGTTATATATGTATCTATAAATACCAATTGTTTGGCTTGACTGTATCATCTTCAGAGTAGTGCTTCAGATGTAGTGATGAAGCAATGTAATTGATACATCGGTTTAAAACATTTTGTGTTTCTAATGTGTAAATATTTAAAACAAGCAATGACACCTGCAGCTTTGCAAGAGAGAGCAAAAATGCCTCTGAAGAGGAAAAACTCTTCCATTGTGGATAAAATAGTCACTATATGAAAATAGTTAATTGTTTGAAAATAAACAAGTAAATAAAAGTTGATAGTCTGTCCAGAGGGAAATGGAAAATGAGGCCATAAGGGAACCTGTGAAGGGGCTTTCACAAAGCAGACGACCTGTGATGCCATGTAGCCCAGCGAGGGTTAAAATTATGACGTTTGTGGTTATTAAAAGAATTTTAATGAAATCTGCCAGTGAGCAAATGTTGGAAGCCACCCTCAGTACAGAGGAGGAGGGAGCTCACATACAGGAAGAACTGGATGACCTTGAGGAGTAATAGAAAAGGGATGTAATGTAATAATACTAAGTGCACTGTTGTGCATTGGGGGCTGATAAATTTTTCTGTCACTTACAACTGATGAAAGCAAAGCCTTGGCATATTGGTTTCTCATGCGGGATTGAGCAACCAATATAGTGTAGTTATAAAAAGGCAAATGTGTCGTAGATCCCGGCATTCATCTGGCTAGCCATATAATAATGCTTTCTCTATTAAAATTCCAATTTTTATAAGACACAGCTAAGACCCAGGTCTGGAATGAAGACTGTTCAATTCTGGACACCGTATACAAAAAAGATCACTTAAAACTGGAAGAGGTAGAGAGCATTTTTACAGATAATCAATGAAGCTGATAGCCTGCCTTGAGGAAGCTGAGTAGATGTGGAAAACTTCTGTTAAGAAAAATAAGTAAGGTAACCAACAACACTGGCATGAGAACAAATTGATGGAAACCCAGTGAAAGACATTTAGACTAGGTTAAGAGGGTCTCTGGCTTCAGAGACCCTGGAACTCCCTGGAGTTTGGAGGAAGGGGCAGAAGTGAACCTAACTAGTTTACAGTATTTAAAAGTTTGTTGAGGATCCACAAGCAGTCCAATAATACAGTTCTTTTTAGAACCAGCAGGCTAGTGCCAGTCCTGATTCTGCATGATTTTACCCTTGGCATTTCGTGTGGAACTGAGGCATAGTGGTGGATGTTAGTGCACAGTTAATTTAAACTGTGCTTTATAAGTGAATGCTTTTCTGTATAGAATCCCATGTATATGGAAACTTAAGGTGCTGCATTGTCACAAGCATTATGGAAGCAATTGGAGATGCTGCTAAATAAAGCCCAAGTATTCAAAAGTCATGAGCTGGGTCCCTCAGCACTTTTTGAGACAAGACTTCAGTAATCAAATTGATTTGACAAAATACATTTTGGTTTTGATTTATAGCCTTAGACCACTATTATTCACATTTTTCAAACTCATCCTCAGCCAAAAAGAGTAGAAACTGCTTTCACATGGAAACTGGGAGTCTCCCCACCTAGGGGTTCACCAGAAGCTTTGTTTGTAAGAAAATAACATATTGTGAGGCTAATAAGAATCACGAGTGTTTGCAATGTGGGGTTAGGCATATAGAAACATGCAGTTAACTGTCTGAGTCTCTGCCCAGTCTCAGATGACACACACACCTATTTGCTCGTGGCTGCTGTGTGCTATTTTTTTAATTTTGGGTTTTGTTTAGTTCCATTAAAGTGTTTTCACCCTGTAAGGATACACAGTTTTCTGTAATGGACAGCTTATTGCAGCTCTTCATCTTCTATTTGCTGTTTCCTCTAGTGGCTAACATTGCTTTTCTTGGCAGTACCTGGAATAATTTCTGTAAGTGCAGTTGTGGGAGACGGCTTGCAGCACGTGGCATGGTGCCTGAATGTGACACAGCCCAGTTTCTTTATTGTCATTTCAAGGGTTTTATTCTCTCCTCAATGTCTTCCTACAAAGGAATATTATTTGTAAATGATAAAGAAGCAAATACTTCGTGGAGTTCATGTAAAATGTTATTAGTCATTATATGTTAAAACTCTTTTCAATGACAAATGTTCTTCTGGAATAGTGAGTACAGATTTTTTTTTTTTTTTTTTACTATTTTTTCTTTTCTAGCCAAATACCCTTGATGAAAGGGTATTCAATTATTTAAAAAGCCATTTTAAAACTGTCCTAAGGAAGGATTTTCCAACAGTAAGGCTGTGCAATTTGTCTTATCAGAATGCCAGTAAATCATATGGCACACCACTACCATGGCAAAATGAAGAGCCTAGGATCACTGTGGGGATTTCTATCTCTTACACCTGTCTACACAGTTTACTAAAGGTTTTAAGACTAGTATAAGTTTTCTTATGCCTGGTTGGGATAGTTTAGAAGTCATAATGGCAGAATACAGCAGTTCTCTCTATATTTTTAATTGGAGAGAAAAATCTCACTTTGTTTACCCACAAGGAGGAACACTTCCTCCAAAAAGTCTCTGTAGACTGTTAGTATCTACTTTAGACCATTATGACACCTACATTTTACAGTTAAAATTTGTATATTTAATGAACATATTTAAATAAATATTTTGTCTCATCTAAATGGGCATTTTTGCTGTTTTGAAAAGACAAGGTATAAAACTAAATGATCTGCTGCTCATATTAGTGTATTATAAGCCATATAAGATCCAGAGATCAGTGCAGTAACAATAGGGCAGTCGTGCAGAATGCTTCTAGGTGGAGTGTACATACAGTACTGCATTGATGAAATATGTTTTAGTATTTATGGAAAATCATTCGTTATAGAATATTTCAAATGTAACTGCTAGTAGAGCATTTTGAAGGCAGTCTCTGGTCAGTAATTTAATGCAAAAATGTGTCACAGTCAGTTCCAAACAAGTTTCAAATTATGTTAGGTTTGGCTTTGTGAGTTTCTTGGGGTTATTTCTTATTTCGTTCTTATGGAAAATATTTTCTTTGGTATCTCTGTTAGACTATCTTGCAGTAAATTGCTTACATCTTGGCTTTATTTGATTTGTAGCAGAAAGACCCACAGTTCTGTAAACCAGATGTTGCTTTCAGTTTTCAGAAGGAGTTCTCATTTGAAGATAAAGAAGAACTTGCAAACAGCACAAAGGATATTGATGCTAATCTCTTAGCAGTACTTCCAAAAGGTAGGTAAAGGAGATACATTATGAACACAAGTGGTAGTTTAACAGCATGTGAAATTTAACTGTGCCTTGCACTTGCATAGACTAAAATCACTTGGGCACAGATGTTTTGTAAATGAGTTTTCTTTTCCCTGTGAAGTATGCATAGGGGATGAAACGGGATGAACCACAATGCTCTTTTACAAGGCCTTGTTCCCTTCTTTATAAAGTTCAGCTTTGTTTACCTAGTTTTCAGTAGGTTAAGAAGTAGTTGAAATTCAAAACTTCAGAGAGGTTTCTTTGTACAGTTAGATTAATACTGAATTCAAAGGTATTAACTTGGCTTGTAGTCATAGCTCTTTCCAGTCTCACTTCCATTGCATTTCAAGCACAGCAATTCTCACTTTCAGTGGTTGGTAGAATCGCTGTGCTTGCATGACCAACTGACTACACACTGAATTTTAGTCTTGCATGCTAAAGGACCTGCACTACATACGGGTTTTGGGATTTTTTTTTTTTTTTAAACTTCTGTCTTAGTCTGAATAACTTATGAAGAAAACAGCAGTTACATCTTTATCTTTTGACACAGTTGAGATAGAAGGTGAGAATTAATTCTCTTGAATTATTTAGAGGAAATAACAATCTGCTTGGAAATAGTTCTTGACCAGTAAAGCGTGACATTTGACTGAAGAACTATGTGTAACTGGCATGAAGATGTTCCCTTCACTCGTGGATGTTGTGGATCTCAGAATTTGGATTAAAATTGTGTGTGTGTTCTGATGGTATTTTTACCCTTTTCAGACAAACTATAAGGCTAGACGCACTAATCCCAATATAAAGGAACTGGCTTGCTCTTTTAATGTAACTTGTTGCAGAGTTCCTTTAGAAAGGAGCCCTTCTTCCAGCGTAACATTTAAGTGATATTTAAGTGATGTGCTTGCTTTTATAATGTAATCATTACAGATGTTCAGAAAGAGACTTCATCGACACAAAGATGGAATAGAGTGATACTCATTTATATAAACAGATTTCCTGAGAGCACTAGTCAGTAAGAATACATAATCCCTCGTTATTCCCATATACTTAGCCTTACAATCATGCTGACCAACAAGTTAATTGTGAGAGCCTTCACTTGAGAAACCATCTCTGAGTTGCTTCTCGGTGAACTAAATTCTATTCCAAGATGTCTCTATTTCCTAAGAAACTATTCTCATAATAAAGGCATCAGATTTGGTGTGTACCAGACTTAAGAAAAAGCTAGCAGTGGGAGCTGATGGTTACATTCTGAGGGGACTATTTGAGGCCAAACACTTTCTGAAAATCCAGGTTATTTGTCCCATCTAGGGCCTAACTTTGATCCAGATTTGCAAATGTTGCAAAATCAGAGGAATATATTTAATTTTCAACTGGTACAGACTGAGCTGAGGTTCAAAGAGTCTAGCTGAAGTCTCACACATTGCTGCCTGCAGTTAAGCATTGAACATGTTAGTATGCCTCTGCTAGCATGAACAGAAGATAAATGCTTCTCCAACCTGGTTTGTAGACCATCGTCTTTCCAGATGAGGAGAGGAGGAGGGAGGAACGAGGCTGGTAGGCTTCACTGTTGTGTTACGTTTTCATTTTGAGGAAAAATTATATAACTGCGTTACAATGGTTATTTACCATCTCTGAGAAATTAAGCCTCTGGCCGGTAAACTTTTGATCCACATCTATTCAGGCTTCACAAATGTATGTGCTCGCTCTCTGCTAGGGACTTTTGGAAGGCTTGATTTAGTTTTTACAGCTTTTGTATTTTAAAAATAAAACTCACGTGCCTGCAACTTTGTCCACATGTATCCCCTCTGCTGTTATCAAAGAGGGCTTTCAGCAAAAACATATTTATATTCTGTAACAAACATTTCTGAAAGATTTCTGAATGCTGTAAGAAATCTTTTGCCTTAAATTAAGGAGTTTTTTAAACATTTCTATAAGGTGCACTCCAAGCACTCCAAATGTACTTTTTGTTTTTTGTTCTGGGATGAGACATGGAACGATACTGCTTTTGCTAAATACTGGTATCATAAGGTAAATTGTGCCAGAAAGGTCTGCAGTTACCAAAATTAAGATGCCTTTTGACGGTCTACCTTAGAGGGTATCCTACCATAGCATCCTGCTCAACATCTTAAAATAGAGCCTGAAGTTCAGGGCTGTTCCTGAGCTGTTGCTGTTCTTCCTGTTGCCCTTAACTATACTGACCAACAGTGCTTACAAAGTGTGTTGGCATGAAGTAACTTAGATAAGGAGCTTTTACTGGGAAATTAATTTTTTAGGCTTCTTAGTCTTTTCTTGTGTGCTGAGTCACATCTTTGTGCTACCGTTTAGGTAGAAGTGTTGTTATTCTTTAATGCTGTCATGGGTGTCTTTGAAATGGTGTAGTTTCTGATGGTCATGTGGAAAAACATCCCATGAACAGATGGGAAATTGGCACCAACGTATTCAAATTGCAAACTAAAAAAGAGAAACCCGATCACGTAAGTTTGCAAGGGCCAACCAGTGTCCTTGGGAGTGAAATTTCTCCGACTAGCTTTCATGTTTTGAAGTCAAATATTTTATTCAGAAAAAAGAAATCGCTAGGATAGACAACTTCCTGCATTTTATCTTCTTTTTTTGCTCTTTTTTGTGCTTCTTTTCCCCACCTCCTGAGAAGAAGAATGTTGCTGAAACTGCTTTCACAAAAAAGCTCTGCAGATGTTGGCCAACCTAGCTGAAATTACTGTCTGGAATCTCAAGTGTGGAAAAAGTGTAAGGCAGTGTAGAGTAGTCCCATGCTATTTTTGTCCCATCTTGTTTGGGAAGGTGTTGGAGAGATGCTTCATGAGGCCAGTGCTCTTTTTAGGACTGCAAAGCGGTAGTAGAATCTCTGGAACTTCAGCTAACATGTAGCAAGAGGGTGTTGAGCTAATGCTGCTGGGAGTTCTTTGGGTGTTCCACATTTCTTGTATGTGGACGACTTATAGTCAAGTTTCCTTCTTTGGGGGAAAAAAAAGGAATACTTTAGTATATGAAGCTATGCTTTAGAGCTTTACTAAAGCTGTGTAAAAGACCTGTTCTCCGATGATGGTTTTAGGGACTGTATAAATCGGTGACTAGGGAAAAAAAATGATCAGGACTTTGATGGAATGTGGTTTTATTAACTGTGAGCTGTGGAGACCTTTGACCTGTCTGAAGTGGCAGAACAATTACGGGGTTTGTTTTGACTATTTTATGTATGTATAGCCAACAGATGGAACAGAAAAACTCTAATAGCCAGAGGAACAAACTTAAACAGAAGTAGATTTGGCAGAGGTGAGAGCAAAGTATTTATGAGAAATCATTTCCTTTGATATGAATGTGAGACGAAGGCTGGTTTCATATGGATGAGTTCTCTGTTTAATACAGTTCCACAGCTAGCACAGCTTGAGTAGGCAGGGCAGCAGCGGGAACTGGTCATGCATTGAGAGAAGTCTATGAAAACAGAACGTAAGGGCTCATCTTGGCTTTGGCGTTGGTTCAGGATGCAAATTTTGCATTGCCCACGTCCAGTTCCCATCCACCTCCAGAGATCTGTGCCTGGAGCTTGCTGACTTTCAGTGGCTATCTTGCGCTGTCAACCTGGTCAACAGCGTAGGCTTCAATCTGCTTTGCTGCGGATGCTGAAACTAGGCATGGAAGAGATGTCCTTTGGGTTAGCACTGTTAACTAGCTGCATACTTAGCTACTCTGCACTGTTAGTTGCATCAGATGTGTACATATTAGATTTTTTTTTTTATGGCATGATTACAATCTGAGCTAACCTGGCTTGAGAAATTGAAGCAGATAGCTTGAGTCTGCTTTCTGTAAAAATGTAGACTAAAGGAGTTGTTTTGGAGAGTGGCCCATTTGATTTCTTTCCCCTGTTAATCGCACATTCTCAGTAGGCACTCATCTGTAGCCTCGGATGCTATATTCATACCTCATTCATTTGCTTCTCTGAGTAGTCATGATCAGAATACATTCATTCTTGCTGATCCAAGACATTTTACCTGGAGTCCTAGTGGTGTTTCAGCACATAAGGTTGATGTGACAGCCAATGTCAATAGTATCTAGGTGTATCTATGAGGTATGAGCACTAGTATTGACTGCAGCAAACTTCCTGGATATGTGTCAGCTAAGCTGAAACCCTGACTTAGCTGTGCATGTAGATTCTTGCAGTAGAGGAAAGGGAGAGAAGGTGCATCTGACCTTTAAAAGGGTGGTGTTTCAATAATGTTTATCTTCTAAGCATCTAGAGCGATGAAGTCTGGTAGGGAAAAAAGCTGATAGATTTACTTCTGCGGTGGTGTGGAACAGTGTCTACTAGACACTCCTGACTCATCAGGCATTTCTCATGGCAATCTAGGGCTGATTTAGCAGGTTGTAGACTTTAGCTTGCTTTAATTTTTGATCCCTGTGTCAACAGGATCAGAACCCCAGAGGTGTGTTGCATGAGAATAGGCGCACACAGCTTTTAGCACCACATCTTTGCCAAGGCAATGATATGTGGGTGTGTGTGTAGAGGTTTGTTAGGCACACGCACACCCGCCACCCCCTCTAGTCCACTGCATCCTTTGACAGCCTGGATGGTTTCTCTTCCTGGTGGCTAGAAGTCACACCACACTTGTTTGTGTAGCACTCACTGCTCCAGTGTGGTTTGCAAACATCACTGATAACTGTGCACATATGTGTATATATATAGCGATTACTTCATCTATCATGCCTCCTGTTGGTTCACTACTATTTTGTGAACTGTGACAGCTGTATACTAGCACATAACGCCACCAAACAGTTTACGGGGAGAGAAGGAAAGTATGTCCAATTAAAACTACAAGGGAAAATTAGCAAAGTAGAAAGTGATTAACCATGCAGGAGTATCATGAGAGTACATGGTAATTTTCACTCCAGCCATGAGTCACTGGGATTCTTGGGATTTGCTCAATATAAGGGAGTGGAGGAAAGTAACGAATAAGAGACACTGTTTCTTTCTAAACATAGTCCCCAACTTTTGTGTAGACAGAGCAAGCAGTAATTCCATACTACCTGGTTTTGAAAGCGGTTACTATAGTGTGTAAGCTTGACCTCACCTAATCAAAATACAACTTGTCCAGGTTATACTAGATCTCGAAAACTGCTAGGCTGCATAGCAAATTCTAGCTTAGCCTTGGAAGTACCTGGAAGGGAGGACTCCTTGGTGTTTACGCCTATGTGCCTAATGCACTTTTGACAACACAAGCTTAATAAACTAGAAAAACAAGAGGAAAATGCTTGTTCCCCAACAAAAGCTACTTCAAGCCTCTTAACTTTATTTGACTGTTCCTTCTTATTCTAAAGCAAGTTTCTGCAAGTTTCTGAAACTTAGTAGCTTATAAACTGTATAATCTTTTGTTGTCTCAGTTTCAGAATTAAGAAAACTGTTTGAACCAAACAACCAAGACTTTTTGGAAATGAAAAGGTAAAAAAAAAAAAAAAAAAAAAGTATTTGGCCTGTAAAACAAAACACACAGCTTGTTTTGTTTACCTCCTCTTAGAAACTCTCCCCTCAAATCTTCGAAGATGTCTGATTTCACATTTTTCACCTCTTTTTCAGAAAAGAGAGAATAGCTAGACGCTTAGAGGGAATTGAAAATGATACACAACCTATGCTTCTACAAAACTGTCCAGGATCAGTCACACACCGTTTACTAGAGGAAGATACACCAAGATATATGCGTGCAACTGATCCATACAGTCCCCACTTAGGTAAGTAGTATATATCAGTTAATCTTGTATTGCTGAATTAATTTGTTTACTACCCTCTCATTTGTGCAGTACACGGAGAAGAGTTTTATAGAAGAGCTGTGGTCAGGGTTTTTTTTTTTAACTTGCCTTTTAATTCTCCGGTTGTCTTATTTGAAAAAGGTTGATTATCCATATTGTTTTAAAACAACAATAATTTGATATGAGACTCTTAAAGAATTATAACTAATACACATATCTTAATCATTTGTATGTGCTTTTGGAGACATAAGTGCAAAAATGTAATGTGTCTAGTCACTAGTACACTTTGATTTGTAAGAAAATGTGAAGCTTTTAGTTCACTCTATGTGAATGGTGGGTAGCGTACTTGGAGTTTTGCGATGGACTTGCTCATATATGTTGTACTTTTGACAGGAAGATCAAATGAAGAGGAGGAAACTTCAGATTCTTCTGTAGAAAAACAACCCAGGTCATCCAGATACCGAGCAGAAATCACAGGCAGTAATACAGAGCCCTTGTATAGTACAGGAAACATGGATGTCCAGGAACTAGAGTCAAAAGCAGAAAGAATAGCTAGGTACAAGGCAGAGAGGCGGCGCCAGCTGGCAGAAAAATACGGATTATCTCTTGATTCTGATTTGGATTCTGACTACTCATCCAGATATACACGGGCAAGGAAAGATCCCGACAGCGTGGAAAGAAAGGGAGTGAAAAGTGAGAGGCAAGATGATGAAAACAAGGACTGTGGCTCCCTGTATTTGTCCAGGACTGAGACGAAGGAGCCAAAGAGTGTGATTTCTGAATCCAAAGAGTACTCCAGCCATGAAAAAGATGGTATTCCAGATAAAGAAGACCTCTCAAATGAAAAGAGTGATAGAAAAGCAGATGATGACAGTGCTATTAGACAGGCTCCTGACCCTTCAGCAACCTTGGATAGTTCTGTTTCCCTTTCACTTTCTGGACGAGAATCTTCCTCCTATAACGAAGTGCCAATATCACCAAAGCAAATCCCCAGAGAGTCCCTTTCTTCACCAAAGCGGGCAGCCTCACCAATCCATTTGCAGAATGACCAGCCCTTGCACAGTAACATCAGACAAAGGTAAGCATGATTTTTATTTGTTTGTTTATACAGTAGATTCCTTTATCTTAATCACCTTCTGCAGCAGTGTCTACCGTATTTATGAAAATGTATTTATTACCCTTGAAGAACGTATTTAGTGGCTTTGGATGTCTCAGGATGGATTGGTTGGGTTTATTGAATCCCAGTGTGTTTCTGATACAGGGAAGTGGGTATCTATTTCTATGATTAGATATGTCCTTGGTTTCACTTTATATTTATAGAATTTATGCTAAAATCAGGCCCTTGGGTGGGGGGAGTGGAATAATTGATGTTTAAGATATTTACACAAACTAGAAATTGAAGCAGTTATGGTTCTAAATCTGACTTGACTTTTTTTTTTTTTTTCCCCATAACCTGTTAGAGCAAGCCTTTAACTTTTTTCCTCTATAGCCTGTAATTGTTTGGGTGGGGGTTTCCAAGTAAAGGCAAGTTGTTTCTTAGTGAAGATTTGAATAGCTTCATGATGGCTTCTGCCAAAATAAAACAGGTCTCAGAGTTAAAAGCTGAAAAGTGCCTTGGGTCAGTTGAAATAATAGTTGATTTGTTCTCCTGCTGTGAAAGTGTAAAAACCCTTTGAACTGTGATAGTTAATCTTTCAGATAATACTGGGGTATGTGCGTGAAGGGGCAGAGGGGAGAGTTAAAACTCCACGCTGAATTTGGAAAACATAGCCTCCCTCATAGTATGCTGAATTACTTCAGATTTGACAAATTTACTCCAGTAATAGGGTAACCAGATTCTTCTAGAAGGAAAAAAATTAGTTTTCACTAATTTCACATTGTAGTTTCACACTGTAGTGCAAAAACAGACTGTCAAAGTGTTTTGGTGACTGAAAATAAGGCGTGACTAAGAATCTGTTTAAAAGTATGATTTTCTGTGTGATTCCTTAATTTCTAGGTAGGTGGATAAATGGAAAATAATAACTGTAAAAACAAGTTTAAATGTTGCAGCTAAAAATGATGTAAATTGTAATGAGAACTTAGTTGTAAACACATCTGCATCATGCTGAGCAGTGCTGACTGTTTCTAAAAAAACTGAAATGAACTGGCATAAACTGAACTGTTTACACTTTTTGGCATTTTTTTGCAATAGGTTCAGAAACAAGCTACCTTGACTGGACTTCTTTATCCTTCCCATCAAAATGACAAAACTTGATTCTTATTTGTTGTGGCCTTAATTATTAACTCATATAAGCATATCTTAAAGTTTGAATGAGGAAGCAATCTTCCACATCAAAGGTTAACCACCTGGTAGATTAAGTCATCTATTTACAGTGTCTGTAAATAGCGCAAATGTACACTTGAAATGTGCATTTCAAAAAAGCCATCAGAGGGAAAGTAAGTCAACTTAGAAGTACTATCGTATATTTAGTTTATGTTTTAAGCTTACAATTCTGCTACTACAGTAAGGAAATCACAGGGTCATCCATAAAACTGAGACCAGAGTTGTATTGAAACTCCTTGAGCTGACTAGGTTATTCCAGGCTCCAAAAAACTTGTCTCTGAAGCAGTCTCAACTCAAATACTACAAAATATTATCCCTTATCTTCAAATGGTCAATTTGAGATAAATCTCTTGACTAATCCAATTCCTGATAGGAAGCAATGGACCTTTGGCAGGTTGTTTTCTTTGTTTTATAAGGTGAAGGAAGGGACAAAGTTTGCAGCCTTAGGAAAGAAAGAGAATAGCCCATTAAACTTTATAGCCAAGCATGTGTCTGCTGCAGTGTAAAAAGGGGTTTTATTTTCTTTACTCTCATAAAGCAATCCTAGTCCCTGTTTCTGTGAGCGGAAACCGGTGAAACACTGAACAATGAAATGCCTTCTAGGTTGTTACCTCTTACAACTCAGGAGAAGCTGTGCTGAATGCAGCATTGGTGGGATGGCAGTTGCCCTGGTGAAACAGTGTGCTGGCTATAGAGAGACACCCGAGTCTGCTCAGTCATGGATTAGCCTTTAATATGGAGAAATTGGGTCTCTTATAAAGCTCTTTCATTTTTAGCTAACGAGTGTGTTTTTTCTAATGCAGCTTTATAAACCAGTTACAAGTTCAGACTGAGCAGGCTGAAGGCATTATCAAATCATTCACAAATTCCAGCTGTTTCTTTTTAAAGCTTCCACTTCCGGCATTACCTATTTTTATGTAATAACAGAGGCTGCAAAAGTTGGGCAGAAGAGAAATAATTAAGGAAACAGTGTTTTTAATGGGGGCATACTCTTTCATCTGTTAAAAGTCATATGTCCCTGTAAGATCTAATGCTATGTGAAACACTAAGGGATCAGCTGTGTTTGGCAAGCGCTGGAGACAGGCCCCTTCTGCAAGGTCTTCCTTTTTTTGAGACTTAGTTGTTCTCCATTTTCAGATAATGAAATGGTAAGATCCATTTTCAGGTGGGTTCTGATGTCAGGACGGTTCCAGAGTTTAAACTCCATCCCATTTGTGATGCAGTCATTTTTTCTTCTCTGCTCTGCAGTAGTGTCATACTAACAAATGAGACTGGGGCAAAAGTAGCAGGAATAAGTCATAACTTAATACAAATTGCTGACTGCATTATCACTAATTTCAGATTCTCTCTGGATGAGGCTTGGGTCAGTATTTGCATAAAATAGGTTTCCCACAATTACTGTCTGTGTTATCTTTTGAAGAAAATAATCTGTACCCACCAAGATGGGTGCAGGCTCTTACAGCAGCCAAAAGTTTAAACTTGGGGTTTGGTCTCTTGTTTGGATATGCATGGAGGCAGTAGGTGGTATTTTAAAGGCCAAGTTGCCAAGAGCCCGTTCTTCATTTTAACACCCCTGACAACTTCCAGTGCCAGTTCATAGTCACTGGTGTGATATTCAGAGATTTAAGAATAACCTCTCAGAAACTCTTGTCCCTGTTTCTGAATGGTAAAGAAGTCATTGCCTATTTCCATGCAGTCTGTTTAAAGTTACTGTCTGGTAGTCTCCTGTAAGGCCATTTGCACAAGCAAAATAAGGGCTAATGCCAGCTTTCCAGGTGGCTGCCGTTTTGAAGTCAGTTCCACATTACATAGGTTGCAAAATTGCTTTTGTGAAATTTAAATTTGCTGAGTTCAAATTGGAAAATAAATGCAGCTTGCTTTGGAATACATATGAAAGCTTTGTGCCTTCAGTCCTAAGATGATTTAATAATTAATCCTATTATCCATCACTGAGAAGACAACAAAGTGCTGAGAAGGTATCATTTGACATTGTCTGCATTTGGCTGCTGAAGTGGCTGATTAACTCTAAATTCAAAACATGGCTTGCGTTATTCTGACTGCTCTCTTCAAAGGATGAATGATCAAGTACAAATAATTGCTGCTTGGGCCATGCCCCCTATAAAAATGTGCCAAAGTACACACTAAGAGACGAGAAGGAAGTTTGCTTTCTTTAAAGCAATTCCAGCTACCTGTTCAGCTCCTGTTAAAGGTTTTTACCCCCTATTTGGTCAGTTCCTTCAGGAATTCAGAAACGTTTGGAAAAACAAAAGGTGTTTTAACAGTCGGTGTTTACTTTGTTCTAAGCTTGATTTGGATAAGGTGACAACTGTAGGTGAGTTCTCAAATTTAAACTTATTTGCAGTAAATGCACTGTTATCTTAAGAACAGTCATTGACTTGACCTTTTTCAACTATTTTTATTAGAAGACCAGCTAAGAAAAATTGAAGTAGATGACCTGGAGCTTAATTTGGGATTTTCATCCCAAATGGCTCTACTGCAGTGCAAGGAGCTCTTTCAGATGTAGTTATAGGTAATGGAAAGCAACCTGGTCACTCGTCACCTCCGGGGAGTTTGTAAATGTTAGTGTGGCTGGACAGTCTGTGCTTGCAAGGTTAAAAGTATTTGATGGGATCTACTGTTGCTGATGGATTGTGGATGAAGATGGGCATTAGGAAAGTATTTGAGAAACTGTACACAGGTAGTCTGCAGACACCCTTTCTTGTAGGGCTTTTAAAAGTTTGCAGTGCTCTTGTTTCTTTTTATGCTTTCAGCTCCAAAATGGAAACAGAATAAAGTCAAGACAAGATCAAATTGGGGGTTGCTTTGTTTTTTTAAGCTCTTTCTTTGCCCGGTCACCCAGTGACACAGCATGTTTTATTTGAGCTAAGTGGGTTTGCATTTCTGAAGCTTTTGTGATACAGGGCTACAAGAGGAGAGAGTGGTTCCAGCTGCTCCTGAGAATTTCTTAGGAAGTATGATACAGCCATCTGAATTTCTAACTTCATTAAATTCATATTACTACTTTGTTTCAGACCCAGTGGTCTTTACCACTTTAAACCACAAATTAAAGGAATGGTTTTAGCAACTTTTCCAGGTGTCCTTACAGGTGCCCTTCAAACTGACCTGCAATGGCAAATGGCAAAAAGATTATGCGGTTGCTTTCGCTTCTCAAATTCTGGACAGTGTACACTTTGTAAAGTTACCTTTGCAGAATATTTAACATTCAGAACACCTTAGATGTTTGTGGAATTAATATGATAGTTTGTTTCACAGTCTATCACCTTCCAATTTGATTAATGTGCTGTGCTTTTTTTTTCATGGATGGTACTCTGTAATTGAGTAATTAGGAAAAAAAAGCGGTGGGGAGGGAAGATTGGGAGAAACAATGGGAGCATGTGTTGAGATCTCAAAAATTACCTGAAGTTCTGTTTTCTGTAGTAGTGCAGGGAAAGCAAAACCTGAATGGTTTCTTCAGAAAGATTCGGAAGGGGACACACCTTCACTTATCAGCTGGCCCTCCAGGTATCATAAAATGTAGCTGTGTGGCTAACAACCATACTACAAACCTTCCCTTTCTTTCCGTTTACTCTGTCTTCATTTAACACTTGCCTTTAATTTTCCTTTACCGGCAGCAAGTTAGAAAGTGGTGTTTCTTGCAGATAAACAGGTGTTGAAACTTTTCTGAAGCATCTGCTTTTATTGTAACTTACGATGGATTGGTATTTTGATGAAGAAGTACAAATGCCTCTAGCTTCTTCCACATCTACTATTGTTCTGGCTTCTACTAATTTTTATAACTTCTCATTTTATCCCACTTTGTACTCTGCAAACCAGCAGATTTTTGTCCCACATACCAATCCATCTTAGCATTCCCTACAATTAATTCCTTGAATTCCAAAGGAGATAGTGCAAGAGAAGTAAAAAATTTATATTGAAAAGTAAAGCAAGATCTTGATCAGCTACAAGCAGCTGCTTTCTCCCAGTTTGGTAACACAAACAGCCCACCATGGGAAGCATTGGAGGAAGGCTCTTTTCCATGTTCCTGATTAAAGTAGTTCTTATAACCCAGTACTAACATCAGTGTGGATGTTCTGGAGAATGCTTGGTACATGTAGTTTAAAGAATCACTTTTTCAGACTGAACACACTTTCTGTGCTTAAGTAACTTCAAGAAGTTTCCCTGATAAGTGCACCAATTCTTAGAGATAAGAAACACCAAAATATTAGAAAGGTTGGTGTTTCAGATAACTTTGGATATCCTGAATTATTCTCTTGGATATTAATTTGCCTTTTTTTGGAAATCTTGCTCTTTTTTTTTTTGATAATGTAAACTCCAAAAAGTCTGTTGGTAGCAAGCCTGGAATTGCACATACTTTGAGCTGGATTACTTTCAAATAAAGAGCTAGTCTCCTATTGTACTTCAGTTTCTCTCCTTCTCCAGAATTAAGATCATTTTTTATACCCATTTGGGAGGGGAGGAAGTACAAGGCTTTCATTTTTAATACTGTGTATGCGATATTTACAAACGCTCGCCCTGTAAGCTGTCCGAACACTCGGCATGGCTGTAAAACTGCTGGAGAGTTTACCTGCAGTTGTAGACGTAGAGCAAAGGCTGCCTCCAGCTGCACGTGCTTGCCTTCTGTTAGTGGAGTTGCATTAAGTGTCTAAAGGTAGAATACGACTGTTTTGCATGGATGTTACACAAGTCTAGAGGTGTTTCTAGAAAATACACTGAAGTAAGGTAACTTTTGGGAACATTCCTGTAAGTTTTGCATGTTAGAATGTAATGAAATGTTTTAAAACAGAATGCCTGTTTTGGTTTGGGGTTTTTTTAATCCTTTTCTCCCCTGCAAGCCCTCTGAATAGCAACAGCCATGCCATAGTTTCACTTCGGGCTTTAAGACTTGCACTTTCAACATTTTTTCTCACTTACTGAAACAGGTTACACTACATGTAACATTTTAGATGTCTTATATCATACACAAAAGCACAAGTAAAAATGTCTCTGGCAAAACATCTGAAGGGCTAGGTGGAGATAACAATGTGTTTTTTCATCCCTTTCCCCAATGCAACAGCATCTTGATATGATGTAAGCTGCCCAGTGTTTAGACACCTTCAAAAATATGACTGCATACATGATTGCCAATGGAATTTGCAGTTTCATGTTGAACCCACACTTTGATAATATAAAAAGCAGTTTTGATCATCTTGTTTGTTTGAGACTATGGGTATGTGCTGTTTGACAAACACACTTGTGACCTCATGGGAACATGCTGTACGTTTTCAGAGCTTGCTCAGTTACCTTCTCAGGAGTCATGCATGTTCGAGGGCCTGTGAATCACTTGAATATTTTTGAGCAATGTTACTGCTGAGATTCGGGGGGAGGAGGGGGTTGCATCATAAGATTGCTTTCTTTTATGTATTGATTGCTTTTTATTTTAATACCATGTTGCTGTCTGTACCCACAATAGGTGTCTGTGTTCCTTCCCAGATTGGGTATTGCTGTTCACAGCTTTAATCCTTTTTCTTTCTTAAAGAGTAAAAGTTAGAGAGAAACTGGTGAAAGAGGAAAGTGCTCGTGGAAGCCCTGAACTTGTCACAGACACAGTATCTCAGAGAAAATCCCATCCAGTGCCAGCCCACTACATGCCTCTTCAGACAGAAACATCTGCCTTTGATAGGGTTATAAATCAGCCCGTCAGTTCAGTCCGCCAACCAATACATGGCTATATTCAGCCTGCTGGCATTGCTCACACAGCTCAGCTGATGGCAACAGAAGAACCAGCAAACATCTCTGTTGGCAGCCTCCTCCTACCAGACAGCGTTAGCCTCTTAGCAAAATCGTCAGCTGCCACTGCATCAGAGAGTGAAAAGAAAGAGGCACTTGGTTATGGAGCAAAGCTTGATGAAGAAGATTCCTTGGAGGGTGAACAGGCTTCCAAAGGCAGAAGACCGATTTTGCCATCTGAGATTCGCAAGCAAGGGAAGAACCATGAAAGCCTCTTTGGAGGAGGAGAATTGGATACCCCCGTGGGGAGTTCCTCTTTCGCAAGCAAGCTGAAAGTTAACTCAGAAGTTCAGAGAGAGCTGGAGTACAATAAGAGGCAGGCTCCAGAGCAGCAGTTTAAGAACCCTGAGAACATAGAAAGGAGTGAAGCTATTATGTACATACAGAGTGGGTCTGTATCGCAGCCTGCCAAGGCAAAAGCTCCTGTTCGGAAAGTGTCGACAGCAAAGCATAAAGTCCTGGCTCGCTCAATGTCTGACTATACTGTGGCTCCTAAGCTAGAAGCTTTTAAAAGTAAGGAGAGCATGGAAGCAAATGCACCAAACGGTGAGATTGGCATGGTTGACACAAAAGTCTCTGTTGCCCAGCTCCGTAATGTCTTTCTGGAGACTGCTAATGCCAACAAGAAAACGGAACTGTAGGTGACATTTCAGACGTATTTTCGTGTGAAACTTGCACGTCCTTGGCAAAAATTACACACACTCAACAGCAGTTGTGTTCGGCACTTAAAGCACACAGCTTAGCTCTCACCAGTGTGTACTGGAGGCTGAGATGGTTTGAATCCTGCTTTTGTGCTTCGCTTGCTAGTGCAAGTTGTGATGTGGGGTAGTTGGAATGTGTACGTCTGCGCATGTTACCAGAGGAGCATGCAGAGTGATTTCTAGTGAATTGTTGAGATGCTTATATCTATGCTTTACTTCTCTCTTCTATTTTCTTTTCTATGCGCTTTCTATCATGTGGTTTAAAAGTGAATCTCGGTTTGAGATGTCAACGGCAGGTAGCACTTTGTCTGCCAATGGTGACCGTGAAAGAGGGCCACGAAGGCCGAGGCGCTATTTTTCTCCTGGTGAAAATAGAAAGACTTCTGAGAGATTTAAAACTCAACCTATAACGTCAGCAGAACGAAAGGAGACAGATAGGTAGGCACATATGTAGCTCTGTGTAGCATTCTGGTGCAGGTAGACATGAACAAGCTTGTGAAGAGACTTTGTTTATTTATTAGCATAAACATTTTGCAAGGTTATTGTTTCTCTTTAAAAACAATCAAGTATTTGTTATAGCTTCTTACAAAAGAAAAACCAAAACACCACTGACAAAACCAATTCATTGCAAATTCCCCCCACGTAAAATGGTGAACAGTGAATCATCATAAAGTGTTATAGCAGTCTGGTTCTAATGATAAATGCTTTTGTCTGTTCTTATATAAAGAGTTTCCTTTCCATCTACTCTGCTTTATCATTTACTTTTTTTGTAAACAACCAAAGCGACATATTTTATGTTAAAAAAGCTGGCAGCAAATCTTAGACTTTTATCTTCTGCAAGATGAACTGGAAATAATTTTCCTTTACTGTATTTAAGTTTGGCTGCAATTGCTTGCCTTTCTGCTTTATTAAAGGATGTCAAAGTGCAAACTGTTGAAACTTGAAAAATAGATAAATCTTTCCCACTCTTAAGACTTTTGACATCCTGCTACTTCAGATGGAATTTGAATTTCATTTTTGATGTCTCATTTCCAACTAACTTCTTTCTGTTTGATAATTTTTCACTAGGTCAATTTTGAGTGCAGAAATACCAACTGCTGATGGTATGTTACTATACTGTTTTCTAAGGAAGAAATGGGAGCAAATGTGGGTTTTTTTAACTGGAGAACTATTTGATAATGCAAACAAAGTCCACTTGAAAATAACTGTAATTACCTATGTTCGAAGTACCACTTTTCCTTAGGCCATGTCTACTGCAGACTTGATTTCAAATCCATTTAAGTCCAAAAGTCTGTCTATGAATACTGAACTTCATATGAGAGGCAAGGGGGTGAATGGCTTGACACTTTTCAGCATAGGTTTGGGTTTTTTTTCTGATTTAGACAATAAGCAAGCTAGTTGATGGGAAAAAATATACACTTTAATCAGTGGTCTAGGACTAATAACTAAAGAATCCTTTACTATAGTGTAAAACTGATATTGGTAACGTGTTTTCTAGTGAAGGAAGTGGCAAGATGCTGGTTATTAAATTATATAATTCAGTGTGCCATCTTGCTTCTCTTTCCCTCTTGTCACTGTCAGCAAGTCTGGCACAAATTAAGTGGGTAATCTCATGAGTAGCTAAATTTAGATTTAATGCCTTATGCTATTTGAAAGCTGATATTCTCTGCAGCTTTGAGATGCTGGCTCTTGGATCTGGAGGATGCTGATTTCAGCTCCTAAGGATACCAGTTGAGCATCTGAAAAATGAGGACACAAGGTGGTAATCAGAACAACGAGCTTCCAGGAGAGACCATTTTGTATGGTCGCCTAGTAGAAAAAAGATGTTCTATACAGCAGGATGAATACTGGCCCTTAAGACAGTCTTTCAGTCTAATTATTTTCTTAGTCCATGTGTTATCATAGACTTATATAATAAGTTTGATTATTCATAAAAGGTTGTTTGGATAACTTGAAAGCACATGAACTGTCCTGAAGAAAACTCTTCTGTTCTCAAATCCTGTTAAGAATTTTCCTCTGATACAATACATGTAAATACAAGTAAAGTTTACACAATTTAGTTAATGATAAGTCTTTTGTTAAAAGGGAGTAACAGCCAGCTTATTTGCTCGTGGTGCTTCTTGTCTTAGTAAAACATAATTTTTGAGGAGTTCAGAAATCATTTAGTCAAAAAACCCCCTTGCACTTAATATGAGCATGATTCATTACATTCAGCCTCCTTTTTTTTTTTTTTTTCCTTTGTGTAGACAAAGAAAAATTGGATGACCGAGCCAAACTAAGTGTAGCTGCAAAGAGGCTGCTTTTTAGAGTAAGTATTACATTTTCTTAATAGATGGCTGGGTTAAACATTTCATATACCTGGGGGTGTTTGTTGACAGCCGGCTGAATATGAGCCAGCAGTGTGCCCAGGCGGCCAAGAAAGCCAATGGCATCCTGGCTTGTATCAAAAATAGCATGGCCAGCAGGACTAGGGAAGTGATTGTGCCCCTGTACTCGGCACTGGTGAGGCCGCACCTCGAATACTGTGTTCAGTTTTGGGCCCCTCACTACAAGAGAGACATTGAGGGGCTGGAGCGTGTCCAGAGAAGGGCAACGAAGCTGGTGAAGGGTCTGGAGCACAAGTCTGATGAGGCGTGGCTGAGGGAACTAGGGTTGTTTAGCCTGGAGAAAAGGAGGCTGAGGGGAGACCTTATCGCTCTCTTCAACTACCTGAAAGGAGGTTGTAGAGAGGTGGGGGTCGGTCTCTTCTCCCAGGTAACAAGTGATAGGACAAGAGGAAATGGCCTCAAGTTGCGCCAGGGGAGGTTTAGACTGGATATTAGGAAATTTTTCTTCACCGAGAGGGTTATCAAGCATTGGAACAGGCTGCCCAGGGAAGTGGTTGAGTCGCCATCCCTGGAGGTATTTAAAGGACGTTTGGATGAGGTGCTTAGAGACATGATGTAGTGGTGGTTTTGGCAGTGTTAGGTTTATGGTTGGACTCAATGATCTTAAAGGTCTTTTCCAACCTATATGATTCTGTGATTCTGTGATATACAAGATGCTGAAGAACCCAAAGTGCATTAGAATGAAGTGTAATGTGGTTAACCCAAGTCCAAGCTACATAACTTTTTTTTACTTCATCTTGCCTACCTACACAGCAGACCTATTGCTCTAAAGCCTTCTTTCAGAACATCATTTAGAGAGATGTGTAGTTAGTTTTAACTCCGTGATGCCTACTGTGCAATTACATCCTGTTTCTAATTCAGAGATGGGCATTTGGGAAATTTACTACTTTACATGCAAGGAAGCTAAAAAGAAAGTACTGTTTTAGAATTTTTCTTCCCTGGTTTTAATTACGACATATGTCCTCTTAGGAAATGGAAAAATCATTTGAAATGAAAAATATTCCTAAACCACCTATAAGAAGTTCAGCAGTAGAGAGAAGACTGCGGCGTTTGCAGGATAGATCGCACACACAACCAATTACCAGTGAGGAAGTGGTCATTGCAGCTACGTAAGTCTTGTACATATGTTGGCTCTAACTCTGGTTCCTGCTTTTAAATCTGGGAATAAGTTCCATATATGTGGTGTTTACAACTTTGTAGCAAGGAAAACATTTATTGTTAAGGGCCAACTTCCTTGAGAACCACAGGGGAAACTATATTGAAATTCCTTTTTAGAAGTACAGGGACTAGTAAAGCATAACTTGTATGAACTGTAATTTGGCAGAAAGTTTATAAACCTGTAAATTAGGTAAATGGGATTAATCATACCATTGGTCTGTAACTCAAATGAAAAAGATACTTTGCACTGAGGGAAATCTGCACAATTTCTTACGGAATGTATTTGTATTGGGGAAAACCTTTTACACTCTGAAATTTCAAATGTATTTTTTGGAAATGCATTTCTTGCACTCTGGTCATACATCATGAAATTTTCCTGAAAAAAGGAAAGTCATTTTTAGGGAAAATTAAACAAAGCTGAATGGATGTTCACCTAATGATCTACTAAAAGATAGCTTATGTTATGGGTAATGAGTAACTTCAAGAGACAACCTGTTTGCTCCTCTAGGTTTTTAGTTCTTTCAAAGTATTTGAAGTTGTTTTGCAAAGGTGGCAGCAGATAACTCAGTTAATTAAAAATCATTGCTGTTTGTTATTTTCTGTTTTGGTTTTGGTTTGGTTTTGGTCTTTTCTGTAGTTAACACTTAATGTATTGCTTTTCTTAATGCTTTTTTCTTCTCTCTCCCTGTGAATTTTCCCTCCTTGGCAATTCTTTAAAGTGAATCTACCCCTGCTTCACGTTCTGTGAATACCCACACAGTAGTGACAAGAGTACCTAGTCCCACTGTAGTTAAGAGCACTGTACAACCTATCAGGTACTGGGGGGGATAAACATGCATGTTACATGGAGCACAAGATTCCTCAATAGCAGATGCATCTTTAAAGTCTTGAATGCCTTTTCAATGTGTCAAGTCAATACTTGTTTCAACAATATTTAAAACGTTTGTCAACTTCGTTTATGTTTGCATGACAAAACAATGCAGCTTTTTTTTTCTGTCAAGCATCTGTTTCAGGACCTTTCTAACCACACTTACCTGTTCTAGAAGCATATACTTCTTTGTGAAAGAAATGAATTTGCGTGTGAGCAAACCTAGCAGAACCCTCTTTGCTCTTGTACTTTTTTTTTTTAATACAGTAATGTCATCTTGAGATGAAAATACCAAAGCTGGGTGCTTGATTTCACAAGCAGTACATATCCTCTTTGTCTGTCTCTACATGTATTTTTTTTTTTTTTTAGTTTGCAAAATTAAAAGAAAGATAAGAAATTGCACCACCTATAGGTAAAGTTGCAGAATACTGTTTGCCTGTTCTGATTGAGAGAATTTTAGCAGAGATCACAACAGATTAAAAAAAAAAAAAAAAAGGATACTACTAATTCCATAAATGTGGCTGAATCTAGCTAGAGGTGAATAAAATATATTATTGTAGAGACAAATGCAGTTACAGCTCTTATGAATGAATGTGTCTGCCTTCAGCATTGGTCAAACAATCTTCAAAATTAATGGAGTATATTTCAAAACTATTCTTTGCTATTGAGTTACCCCGGATAACTCAAAATGAAAGACAGTCTAAATTCTGTTCTACTTCAAATTATAAGCAGCATTACAATTTATGCTAACCTAAAAGCAGCACTAACTTGGAGGTCAAATCCATCTTTTAAATGTTTTTATCGTATATGCTCCACAAATTATTTCTAATAAAATTGAAATTTATGTAAATTGCACTGTAGGACCTGTGTTTGTTCTACAGCAGACATCCTAAATGTCTCTCCATATCTCTGTATTCTGTATAAAGAGATTGATCTGAAAAGTCTCTCTTCAATCTTGAGTTCCCCTTTTAAAAAATTGTTGTATCCTAATCAAATGAATTTGTGAATGAAAATTTAACTTTTTTTAAATCTTCAGCTGTTGAATTAGAATTCATCATGCCAATGTTGAACCACTGCATAACCACTTAGGCTGCTATATTACATTGGCTATTGTGCTTCACGTGCAGTTCTTCTGCTTCTATCAGGTTGAGATTTTAAAACTTCATAATGGCTTCTTGAAAACTCATTTCCAGTTCTGTTTCTTCAGCTTGCAGGCATCAGCACACCAAAAAATTTTAGCTAAAGAGGAGATAAAAGCAGCCAAAGAGGCGATGGGGCAAGATCAGTCTGATGAACCGGATTCTTCCACCTTAAGTTTGGCAGAAAAGATGGCTTTGTTTAACAAACTGTCTCAACCAGTATCCAGGGCCATCTCCACAAGGAGTCGAGGAGATATTAGGCACAGGAGAATGAATGCTCGTTACCAGACTCAGCCAGTCACTCTTGGAGAAGTTGAGCAGGTAAATGCAATCTTAGTTCTTTTTCATTTGTCTCTTTTTATTGGAGAAAACTGTTTCAGTGTAAGATGCTGTAACAGCTGGCCTTTTCTTTGCTCTGAGCTACACACAGGTCATGATATATTCACAGGAAAAAGCTTGTCAGGAAGCAGTCTTCTGACATTGAGGAACAACATCCTCTAAAATGTTCAACTTTGTTGGTGTGTTTTTCTTTTTTAAGGAATTCAAGAGTATATCATCTTCCTGATTAGTGCATCCTGTACCTTTCACAGTGTCTGTCTTTTTCCGGTAGAATATTACATGTCTTCGAAAAGTAAATTCCTGACCAAAGGGGTAAAAACTGTGATACACATCATCGTGCTTTAGATGTATTTTCAGGGAATTTTGGAGTTTTGTCATGTGCAACTTTCAGACTCTTTCCTGAAAGCACTCATAATATTTCCATTATTAGTCAGGACATATTCTGTCATTTTTCCTCTGAGAGGGGACATTGATTTTTATTTTTTTCCCCTAAAAGCAGAATATTTTTGAAATTCAGAAAGTCATGGTCAAAATGAAATTATTTAATATGTGCAGTGGAATTGGGCTTCCTGTTCTGGGACCCTTCCTATAATTGGAACTGCAAAGGAATGCCTTTTTAGTGAAGTTTGAGCATAAGATGGCCCAGCACTGGTCTTTGAGAGCTGATGTTCACAGTAGCAGAAGCATCAGTCCCTTAGTATTACAGCTTTAAAAGGAAATCACTTTAACAGTGAAGCACAACTCCTATGCATGTCGTATTTCTAGCGATTTGGATCAATCTGTGTTAGAAAGTTCCTACCCCTCTCTTTCTATATGCTTCACTCATGATTATACATTTTCCATATTATAATAATAGAATGATGAGAAGGTAGGATTTCTCTAACCATATGGGTGCAAAGCTATACATATATATAATTGTACTTTATGCCTACTTTACTTAGGCCTGAAGTAGTAGTAAATATTTGGCAAATTTATTTTAGCAAGATTTCCAGACCTTACATAGTCCTCTTTCCATTCATTTTCCACATGCCAACCACTGTCACAACCTGGACTTTTTAATGATTGCGTCACTAACTTGTTTGGGGGCCAGGAAGGTGATCAACAGAAATGGGCTGAAGCAGATGGGAAAGAAGCCGTGACAGTCACATTAGTTTGTCAGACTTTTACAGAACAAATTTGCTCTTCAGGCAAGGAAACTCAGAGGAAGCATGTTTTGTCATCTCTTTCTGAACCTAGCAAAAGAAACCAGAGTTGATTCTGAACCAAGTTCAATGGAAGTGTATTTTGAAAAAGACTTTTTATAGTGAACTGTTCATTTGGAGTGTTCGGGTATTTTGAGATGCAGTTACCGTTCTTCTAGGAAGAAACAAATAAATTGTATCAAAATAGATAACTAGAGGTTACGTTACCAAAATATATCATTGCAAATGTAAATATCTTGTAAGTAAAGCTGAAATCTCTTTGCTGATCTCCTCTAAATTTCTGATTCTGATAGATGCAATGGAAAAAGAGTAAACTGGTAACTATTTTCTTGATCTTTCTTTGGAATCTTTGAGCTACCATAGTAGTCTTTGCTCTGCTTTCCGATTTATTTAATGAATGACAGTGTTGTCCATGCTTTATGGAATTTGCATGTGCATTTTAAGTTTTCAGTTGATTTCCTCCTACTGGTGTGATTTTGTCTATTCCTTTTGCATGCTGTTCACTAGCCCTGCAGTTTGAGAAAACAAAAAAAGCCAAACAAAAAAACCTCTCCTGATGTGTATGAAGGCATGTTTGTCAGTCTCTTTCATAGCTTTTGTCTCCTTTGGAGAAGACAAAGCCAAGCTCTGCATTTCAGAAAAATTTTGCATCTTAACTGTCTTCAGGAAGACTTTATAAAATTATTATGTTGGAAGAGTAGAAAAGATAATTGTTCCACTGTAGAGGCCGGCAAAGCAAATTTTGGAGGTTTTTTTAATATGCTTCTTAGATTCAAATACTTTGCTCAGAGATGTACATGACAGACAGTGTTTGATACTTGAAAAAGTCTTAGACTAACAGTCCTGTGTGAAGGTAATTTATGTGGCAGAAGCATCAGGAATTTCTGCCCTATGTAGGACAGCACGGAGCAGACTCTCTCTGGCACTGAGCTAGCTCCAGAGCTGGAAGCTGCATAACCGTATCAGAGCAGAGCTGTGCCAAAGCTAATTAGCCCTGCTGAGATGCAGAGTTGATTAGCCTGGGCACATGGCATGTCAACCAGTGTCTGGAACCTTAGCTAATTTATTTCCCCGGTGCTGCACAGTACCATGTCAGTATGAAACTTTTCATGGAGCCTTGGCACAACGTCATGTTGCATGCTACACATAAACCCTTTATTACTAAAGATGTTGCTGTTCACATGCAGTCATTTCTTCCCTGGGTGGAATAATCCATCCGCAGCCAAATTAAGGGGGCATTGTTGCTCTCCTTTTTCCTCTTTCTAGTCTATAGAGCACTATATTCATATGGAAGCACACCTCTGAAGAACTTACGTGATTAGACTGTTTTTGGGAATTGATGATTTTGGAGCTTCTAAGTAGTCTTTTTTTTTTTTTTTTTTTCCCCATAGGTACAAAATGAAAGTGGAAAAATTGCTCCCCTGTCAACTGGAGTTGCAACATCAGTTTCAACGATGGCATCTGCCCTTTCTCCACTGTATGCTGGAGACCTGCATGCAAAGCCAGCTGGTGATGGAAGCATGAGCACTGACACTAGAGCTGATTTGAGACTCCACTCTTCAGCAGAAAACTCGGACTCTTCAGGAAAACGCACACAGAAGTCAGAACAGTGGCAGCCCTCAATGGAAGCGCTAGAAAGCAACAGGGCATCAAAGAAGCATGAAGAAGAGAGAAAGAGGTTTCTAGCACACGAAGCTAATGAAATTACAAAGTACAGCTCCTTTGAGGAAGAAACCACACATCCTGTTCCTGAAAAAACAGGAGACTACCATAAAGAGACAACATACAGCTTCCTGAGGAAGGGCAGCATGGAACTGTTTAGTTCACAAGCACTTTTTCAGCCTCTTGAACAGAAGGAAATCGATACTCGCATGCAAGGTAGATGGGAAGTCAAAGAAGGCCAGTCCTTTGAAGAAAAGATGGATTTGGAAAGTGTTATGAAAAGCAAGAGTTTGCAAAGAGGTGCAGTATATACTTGCTTTTGGTGTAGTCTCGTTCAGCACACGATGGTGTTTCTCTAGTTTTAAACATCTTCATTTCAAGCATTATCAAGGCTGGTTATTTTTTCTTTTTTTAACACTGCTTAAAGGTAGAGAAATACCTGTGAAATCTTCAGTTTTACAAATACAGTTTTCTCTTTGTTATTCTTTCAATTCTTCAGCCTTAAAGATGGCTCAAGTTTATTCAGATTTTCTTACTTTGAAAGAAGTTATATTATGTGCTGAAGCTAAGATTTATCCTTTCCTCTTTTGCCCTTGCCCTGCCCTCCAAAATGCTGAATAAGCTAAAGATGCTGCTCTGGGTCAAGTGTCTGCTCTTAATTGTTGCCTTCCTCTGCATATATCGTTAGGTATTAACTACATATGTATATATATAGCTAGTAGTGGATAATTTTCAGAGAACTAGTTTTGCAAAACTACTATTATTTTCTCTTCAGTGTGGTGACAAAATATAAGCCAAGTAATTCTCAGAGCAATTACGTTTCTATATGCAAAGCATAATTCAAGCTTAATAAGTTAACTCGCCCATCTTTAAATAAAGTGCTTTGGAAATAATCAGTCAATTTGGTCATTGCATAAAGCCTTCTATTCTGTTGAATGTAGAAGGATGTTGTATTAGTATTCTGTTTTATTATGATGGGGTAAAGGACCACAGTACCCTGTATTGCTAGAACCACTTTTGTCTTCATCCTGTGAAGTTAATTTATTTTGAATTTAATGGTCTTCGAACAGGCATAGGGAGGAAGGTATAGTTCTGCCTGTATTCCTCAAAAGCAGTGTTCATTCAATCCAATTAACTTTTGGTGACTGCAGGGGAGACAGAGACTGGGATAAAACAGGAGCAGTCGTGTATCAGAAGGGTGTTATGTTTGTAAAATTTCAAAAAGAAAAATGAAGATAGTTTATATTTCTTTAAGGATAACTGTAATGGTGCATTTATCTTTCCTCAAGGCAGTTTTTCCTGTGGTTTAATTGCTGCTTGAAAAAAATAAAACCAAAAAAGTCCCCAACACCACCTAGAAAATAATACCTTTATTAAGCTATTAAATGTCCTCCTAGTATGCTACTTATGCATTGAACTGCTTTACCAATAAGTTAATTTCTTATTTAAATTTTGTCTGCTTCTCTTCCCTTCTCACTTTCATCTGTCCATTTGTTTTCCTGTGGTGTGATGACAGGAGCAGCAGTTTGTGCCTCATCCATATGAAGTTCAGAACTGTGTACTGAACATGACTGTGGCTCCATGTGAACTTCAGTCACAAATGGCCAGTCTATGCAGCAGATAATATTGAACGATTAATCTTTGTACTCTAGCTCAGCCAGAAATTTTTTCTCTGTTAGAATAGCATGTGATTTGAATGTTAAAAATCAGATTTGCTGTTTCAGTGTTAGTAATGTAAAATATGTTTGAGAATAGCACTAACTCTAATTCAGTACTTCTCTTTTGAATGAGCAGACCACACTGAACCTACTTCTGAACTCACCAGCACATCAGCAATGAGGACAGTTTCACAAACTGCAGCTGCAGCATCCTGTAGATTGCAGGAGCTCTCCGATCAATTGGAAGGCAAATTTAATAAGAATTCCTGTGAGATGTTTTCCATTGGAGAGAACAAAACGCAAACAACTGAGGATATCCTCGATAATTCCAGCAAAACTATGTCAATTAAGGAAAGGTACTTAAATTTCACTTCTTTTTAAAATGATCTCTATAAATACAGTTATTAGACTGATGGTATAAAAAGAAGCTTTAAACCTGTTTCTGAAAAAGCTAAGCAGCGATTATTAGGCTTTATTAGATGTCAAGTACTAACAGCAGAAATATGCAGCTAATCTCCCTGACGTGCGTATAAAGCAGATGGTGGTGAATAAGAATTACTGTTCAAGAGAACATAATAATCTGATTTTGAAAGGGCCACCTGAATAATCAATAAGTAGTTCAGAAAATGAAAGTTGTAAAAATACATGTTCTAGTTACATTTATACTGATATACTCAATATAATTCCCCAGGTACTGCTTTCAATTACAACAGGTATAATGGGATTTTTTTTTAATAGCTGTTTTTTTGTTGGTCTATGGGAGTAGTCTCTTTTAAATAAGCCGACTACAGGGAGTCAGGGATAAACTCCGTGATGTTTCCCTCTCTGCTTCAGAAATACATGGTTGCCATTTTGACTTCTGAGAACTTACTGTAGGGATTTTAAAAGGGTAATAAGTTGGACAGGTTTGTGGGAGTATTGGAAATATTTTTTCCAACCCAAGATCATTCTGATCTGAAACAAAATGTTAAGTATTGTGCGCTTGTGTGAACAGCAGGAGTTCACGGCTAGAGCTCCAATAGCTGCTGTAGCACTTGTAAAAGTAATTCTAATTTAGTTAAAACTTTGAGAGTTATAAACTCAGACCCAACTGTAAGAGGATCTCATCGCAGTCCAGTGAGTAAAATTACGATTATTTGCTCCAGGTTGACAAATAGGCCTATTTTTACTTCAGTTTTCTGCAGTAAAAGCAGAACCAATAAATAAAAATAGCTGCTTGATTAAACTTTCACTGTGTAAAAGTGTTCCTGCACTTTGTGAGATGGGTGTGATATTAGGAACTCCAAACCATATTTTTTTTTTTGACATGATTACAAAGCATACTTCTTAAATTCATGTATTTCTAGGATGTGTGTGAGTCATCCTCGTTTATAGAGCATTCCCACTCCCTGTTATCCCCTTAACATAAAGAGGGGGTGCAGGGGCAGCTACAACAGTTGTGCAGTCTTAGTCCCCCTTCTGAAGGATGTAGTTACCTTTTTCATTTTACTGTTGTTTTGTTTAAAACAACCTTCATCTATCCCGTCGCCCTTCTGTAAATATGTCAACTGTCTGGGCAGATAAGGTTTAACACCAGTAACTTCTGCTTTATAGATGGTAAATGATCTGCCTTTGCTGATCCCAGAAGGGAAAGAGAGGTTGGAGGGGAAGGGAAGATCCAAGTATTAGCAGCTGTTTCAGTCGTAAATTTAATGCTTCAGTTGAGTTGATCTCTTGAGGAACTGATGTTAAAGACTGTCAGTCACGCTCGCAATCTGGAATCGCTTTCGTTAGGCCTCCAAGACTGTCTAGTCAGTCCCAAAGCTGACAAAAGAAAATACCTGCTGTCTTGTCAGGAATTTGTACGTTCTGATTCCACAAACGTCTGTAAATGGCAGAGCTGGTACCAAAATGTTTTAGCCTTCCAAAATACCATAGTAGTCTACTTCTTGGCCCAGAATGAAAAAACTACAACTAGTCATTTTCTTTTCTTTGACTATAGCTGATGCCAAGTTTTCATAAACCTCAAGGAACATTTCTGCTAAATATTAACTATTACACTTCGGATTTATTTTTTTCCTTTTACTTTCACTAACTTCATCTTCCCATCCAGTGGATTTTTCTGGCTGTGTCAGACATTCTTTCACCTTATGGAAGAACAGCTTTTCCACAGATGTAATGATATTTGGGCAGGATGCATGCATGCTGGTCTGGATGAAAGTGATTTTCCACAAAGACTTACTTCACTGAACTAATATTATCCTTGTGGAGTGACTGCATACCTGGCATTTTCAGAATTACCTATATTATATGGAAGAATGAAAATCATGATTTTTCAAGGAAGAAAAGACACCTATCCTCTCTTCTTCTGCAAACACACAGCTTGGAGGTGAGGGGGAGCAAAGGCTCATATCTTTGAGTAGTTTTGGCTGTGTTTTGTTTTAGGCAGCCAGGGCGAATCCACTGATGTGTTATCTATGAGTGGTGGAAACCTTTTTTAATTGTCGTCAGGAAGAGGAATGTCTTGGAGGACTTCAAATGGAGCATCAGTTGCGTGTAACTACCTGTCTTTGTGCATTTATGGAGACCAAAGTTGCTAGAAGGCCACCCTATCAGCTCCGCTTTAGAAGTCAGCTGCATGCCATGATCACCATTTAAAAAAACTACAGATAACTCTAATTTCTGGTGGACCTCTTGCCATCATTCATTCCTTCTCAGGAAGAGCCCAGCCTAAACTAAATTTTCAACCTTTTATGATGTATGGACGCCAGAACAAGATTTTCTTATGCAGACTAGTCCCCACTATAGTGAATTTATGCACTCTTTAACAGTCGGCTTTCTTTTTGTAGTTACTTATCTCATATTCGCCTCAAGGATTTATGATTTAGCTGAAAAGAACTGGTCAAGTGCAGCCAATGGAGTACGTGTGAAAGCCAAGCCCATGTCCAGTTTAATCTGCCTCAAGGATAACGCTAGTAGCTAAGATACTAAAATATTGCCACAGAAGAAAGATGCATCATTTTTGACATTTTTTGCCAGGACTTTTGCCAAGGCCTTTCATACAACACTCCTTGTTTAGGCAAAACCATTGTTCAAATCTTGTTTCTATTTCCCTTCAGTGTTAATCCAACATTTTGCCTTCAGCTGTGAAAGCTTTTGCTTTGAACCCATCCTGACACCTCTGGGATGACGGTCATTCTATCTTGATGGCAGATACTCTATCTCAGTAGCAGGTGAGAGAAGGATGCAGAGCAAGCTGTCAAAGCTGGGCAGATATATAAAAAAGCTTTTTTCTTTCAAGAAAAGACTAAAACTGATTTTTTTTTTCAGATTGGAAAAGGAACTTTTGGAGGCAAAAGCAGTATGAATAGAACTGTGAAAATGAATAATGAATGATTATTCATTATTTATCAAAAGTGGAAAACTAGAGGTATGCAATGAAACTAGTAGGCAGCAAGCCTTAAACAAATACAAGGGTTAGACCCAATAATGGCCTTGTTTTTGCAGGCTTTCCAAAGAATCAGCTGCTCTCTACTTTGAGTTAAGCTACTGAGCTGGTGGGCTTGCTTTTGTGTGAACCAATTCAGTAGTTCTTGCATATTTATTAATACAAAAGGGTGCCCTCCAATTGTTGCTGAGTCAGAGCAGTCTGAGTTGATTGCTGTTTCCATCATTCGAAACAAGTGCATGGCTTTAGGTTTTACACAGCAGTGACGTTTTCAATGGCATACTGGGCACACATATTTCTTTAAGTGGTGATTTCATTGCTCGAAACAGACAAATGTGTGTTCTCACTCTGGGAACGAGTTGTTTCATTACATATACAAGTGAAGAGTGGAGCGCTAGTATGAATCTGTCCGTATGACAGAGGAGAAAACAAAGTCTCCAGAGACACAGAAGCATTCTTAGAATTATAGATTTTCTCTTCCTGATCAACCAAGCTGTTTGGGGAAAAGGTCTAGGGCAAATACCCTGCAGTAATGTCAGGTTAAAAAAAAAGAATTATTTTTTCTGCCTGCTGTGTTGAGCAGCTGTAGACATTTTTAAAATCAAATCTATCTTAGGCCAAAGCTGACCAAAATGCCTTCCAGCTTCAGTTATCGCAGATCATTTCTAAGCAAAGCTGACCTGAGAGAACATAACTACTGAAGATAATTCAACTGCATGGTAGCAATTCAGTCCCATCTTGGTCTCCTCCACAGTTTCACACATGCATGGATGCACTCCAGAAGATTAGTTCTGGGCAGTGAAATCTTGTATACGTTCTGGAAACAATGACCATGGCCTCAACTCCTTATTGTGGGTCCTTCTCACCCCTACTCATCCCATGCTGTGAGGTATGAAGCAACAAGGCAATGTGAAGCCTGCCAGTGCTGCCTGCCTGGGCAGGAAGAGAGGAAATAACTGCTTTCTTGAATACTAACATTCTTACTGCCATTGTATTCTGTGGATTTACTGTTTTCTGCATTCTCAGTTTTTCTCAAATGACTGCCTTAGGACCAATTGGTCATCCTTGAATAGGTCAGTAGGATGGTTGCACCCCTGGATTTTTACAGGAAGCAGCTGCCTGAAACTTGGCTTCTGGCTAGACCTATTCGGTCCTACCCCTTCCTTCTCCTCAGAGTTTCAGGACAAGACTTACTGTGAGGGTAACAGTAATCACATCTCTAAAGGAATCTCCGTATCTTGTGGTCAAAATAGATTGTCAACACTTTAACTACTGAACCTGTTCAAATACTAATAGGGTTAAGGGTTTTGTATAATCCTTACTGAAATGCCCTAGGTTAAAGAAAGTTATGTAGTAAAACTTAATTCAACTAAAATAAGAATTATTTAGTGGACCAATACAAATGTTTGCACAAGTTCTGCAGATATACATTTTATGGAGTACTAAGAATGATTTCTGAAAGCTAGAAAATTCATACAAATATTCATTTCTGAGGAAGGTAAGCTGAAGATCATGCCTGTGTAGACCTTGTATTCCTAACTGACTTCCCCTACCCCCAAAACTAATCACCTCAGGGTTTGTATGGACAAATAGGTTCTAATTCTAGCAAAATAAATCTACATGCTGTCCCCACCAGAGCCAATCAGCATCCCTTTGTGCTATATTCAGAATTTTGCTCAAGGTTAGGAAATAGCACTTTTAAAAGATCCTACTTAACCTGAGGTTAATGGTAATCCACATTTTAAATATATGACATCCTTTAAACGAGTTGAATCTTGCAGATAGATTTCACAACTGTATTATAGTTAGCACCAAGTTACTAGTGCATTGGTACTACTGATTTGTGTCACAGCAATGCCTGAGCTAAGCAAGGAGATACTAAGTGATCCCTAGTAGTCTGATAGTAACCTCAGTCACTGGACTTGTAGTGAAAGCAGTAACTGCAGAGTTGTCATTTGATATGCCTGATGAGACCTAATTGGTGGGTTCCTGCTGAATAGACCTCTTTCTTCTTGGGTTTTAAGGAAAATAATTTTTTAAATCTTTTTTTGATGAGTACAATAAAGACCAAAGGTAGGATTCATCTTATTAACTTTGGACATCTACAGCATAAGCATCCATAGCCGAGCTAGTCACTCTCCGTGCCTTATCGACAGAAGGGAGGGGAAAAAAGCAGTGATTAATCTAACCTATTTGTGCATCTACTTTAGGATGATCTGCATTGTACCTTGGTCTCCCTTGACTGTATTGGCAATTTCCATTGACTATACAAATTAACTGGGGTGCCTGTCTCAGAACCAGGTGTCTGTGTTTTGACAGATGATTCCCATTCAACATGTTCAGTAAAGGCTTGGTGTTTGTGAGCTTTGTATATGTGTATGAAATGTAAAGAACTATAGTTAATGTTAGAAAACTTAATTTCAAATTCTCTTGAATGCAGCATTAGTGAAACAATAAGGATAGCTTTTGAGGATAACAGGAAGTACAGTGTTTAAAGCTACCTGTTGGCATGGTTTTTCTTCTAGGTTGGCGTTGCTGAAGAAAAGTGGTGAAGAAGATTGGAAGAGCAGGCTTGGCAAAAAGCAGGAGTATGCAAAAGTGTCTGTTGCTGATCGTAGTGCGCAGATGCAAGAAGTTGAGCAGCTGTTGAAGAAGGTAACTCTATCCTTGTTTGGAGAAAACATCTTGCTTGAAATGCTTCAGCTTTTTGAAGATGCATCCAACTAGACAGGCATGTCTAATATTAGCTACTAGCTCCTGCTATTCCTCTTGTTGTCAGGCTTGTTTAAAAAACAATTCTTCCAACATGAGAGCTCTTTAAATGAGAATGTCTTCACCTCCCATTTTATGGGGCATATAAGACTGGTTACAGTGTCTTTGCATCAGCAGATTATGAACCAGTAAGTGGGCCTGGAATGTTTACAGGTATAATGATTTAAGCCTTTTTTTCCCCCCAGTGAAAATGGCTTAAGACTTTAAGTTCAGGTGTTTTCTTTAGTATGGGTGAGCTTGTAAAAATTTCAGATTCCTAAAGCTGTGTTGTCTCTGTGCACATACTTGTTTTTGAGCAGTGATTTTGGATCTCAGAAACACTGAGGAAATGCGGGTACCAGAGCATTCGTGAGCAATTTGGCTTTTGGTTATCTTGCATGACGTTTGGTGTTTGTGGATGGCCAAAACCATCTGGGCAAGGATTTTATCTGTCTTGTCAGTGTTAGTGAATAGAGTGGGAGATGGGTAGAAAGGTGTAGGGGGAAAGGGAAGCCTGCATTGTTAGCACATTCTGGCTGTCTATACATGAGTAAGTTATGTTGCCCAGCAGGAGTGGATCTGTAAAGCAGAACCATTACTGATGAGGACCTGCTATCCATGCCATACTTACTTGTTTTGCTTCAGTGAAGTTTTGTTTCAGGCTAAATTTAGTCTGCTCCTGTGCCCTGACTGCCGTTAGCAGCCGTGGTGTTACATGGGAATCCAGGAGTACGCTTCAGGGCTTAGTTTCATCCAAAAGCCTGTGCATTCTGCAATGTGAACCAAAGCATAAAGTGAGGATGACTGGGAGATTCGCTTCAAAATGGACTGCTGGTTCAAACGACAGGACTAATGTAGACTTGCTTCCCTTCTGAGTCTAGTATTTCAAAAATGACAGTGTCAGATAAAATAGGCTGTTTCAAAAGCCTTTAATTTTTGAAGGAGTATTTTCACAGAAGACAAGTGAAGATAAAATTTGTGTTATAAATTTTACTAGTGGGGACAGTAATCTTTGGATCCAATTATTTAGTTTTGAAAATGCTGCTTCTTTAAATAGTATAGGCAAACAATAACAAAAACTCTCCTGTTCCATCAGTATATTACAAGTAAGTAGTTGTTACACAGTCTGTCATTATTGGGATTAAATCTGTGCCTGAACATGTGACTCATCAATGGTTGTGCATTAACTGGACAGAAAAACAAGAAAGCTGATTTTTGCAGTTTGTTTTATGGGTTTTGTTTTGGATTTGCCCTGTGGACTTGCTCAAAAATCCAGTTGCTAGTTTGAAAGATGTCCTGAAGCAAAAATAGTTTCAGTGAGGAAAGCAAAATTGCGGTCACGTTTTTAACAGGCTAGTCTCCAAAATGACAACTGTTGAGATCGGATAACAGATGTACTCCAGCTAAAGACAATGGGGTTGAGAAAAAGCTTTAAGCAGCTGCCAAGATTTAGGCAGAGACAAAACCTTTGTTCTCTTTTCTCACTCCCCAGCACCCATATCATCCCTGCTGTGTTACCATGTGCAGCAACTTCACTCAACATAGCACAAGTTAGGCTTTTAAAGCAAGTAAGCAAGCATGAAGTGCTTGAAGGGTACAAGCTTTGAAGTGACAATGCTAGCAGTGGGAGTTGCTATGACACTGGGTCACCCACTCTGTTGGTTCATGTTAGCTCTTGGCTATTTAGAGCCTAAATCAAAGGATTTGCATGACTGCCAATGGGTGAAATCTTGGATGTGTAAGAAAAAATGTTAGTCTTATTAGATACACAACTCCCTGAACTGTATTGATATTTGTGATGCTGATTCATTATGTGATACAATATAAATAATATCAAGCTTCCCTAAGTTGACCACAGTGTTTACAACACACCATGTCAGCTGCCCTTAAATCTGGAAATGCTATTATTGATAATTAATCAATGTGATGGCTATTATCCTTTGAGGACCATGAAGCAGTGTGCCACTGAAGTCTCTATTTGTAGAAGAGCTTTGAGACTACGATGTACTTAAGAAACTTAGTGCTGGATTGCAATAAAAATGCAGGAATTGTATTGATTACTGTGTTTTGAGCTAGGTAAAATACAATTTCCACACATGGCAGTCATGCATCGACAGCAAGGGTGTGTAAACTTCTGTCATGCCCTGCTGGTTCAAAATAATGCCTGAAGTTTTTAGCTGCAGTTATGTCACTCCTGTTAATGTAGTCAGACACCTTTTTAGGCTTTCTTTTGTGTGTGTGTGTCCCTTTTAAAAAGGTTATCTAACTTGTTCTGGAGACTTGATTATTGAAGCATAGCTGTATAAAATAGACGTTACTAGAGTACATTTAGATTTCTTATAAACAACAAAAGTTGAAAGATTCATACTCTTAATAAAATAGTTACATTAAATAGTGCTGTTTGATCACTTCTAGTCAAAATGCTTCTGCACGTTGTCTTCATGGTGAGATATTTCTCCAAATGTGTTATAGTCATTTATATGTAGGCTAAACTGTAGAAAAACCATAAAATTCATGGAAAAGCTGACAGAGCAACCTCAAATGGGGAAGAAAAGGGAGTAAAGAATTAACTCAAGGAGATACAGATGAGGGGGGAAGTTGAAATTTACTTGGAGGTCCAGCATCTGTTTTGATGATTGCTGCACATAGGAGGAAAATTTGTTGGAAGCTGTGAGACTTCTTAAATTACTTATATGTATGGTAAAACATACTTGGACAATTCAAAGAATACCTCTAACATCAGGGGAACAACTGTACACTGAAGAATGTCTTACTGGGAAAAAAAAAATCCCTTTTATTTGGGAAAAATATTTTGGATTTAGTATATTTGTATTCATCATCTTAGGTTGGATGGAAGACTTCCAGTTTGTTGGGGTTTTTTCATGGATAGAAAAATTAACTAGTTTTAAAATCTTTCCTTAGTATCAAAATAGCAAGATTTACTGGAATGAAAATTCCTATTTTATAGTCAGCCATTTTTAACAGAATCCCTGATTAATGTGATTACCAGCTGCATTGCAGTCACATTAAAGCAGTGAATGATATTTGAAATGCACTTAATTCTTATAGCAAGTTCAAATTGCAGCTCAGCACTTGTGTTAAAGGCTAGGGCTGAACAGTCAATTCAAAATTACTCAGAGATTAAGTGTGTAAAAATCTTAAAGGGGGTAGGCCCTTAAAAAGTGACCTTTAGGCAAAGTCTTTTGCCGTAGTAATAGTTTTATCCATTTCATATATGGCATCCACCAAGTGCTCGTATCCAGTTCCAGTCAAAGCTCTAATGATTAGGCTTCATTTTGAGCCACTCTAACGAACTGCATTCACCCATATTCTGTGCGATGTTCCACATTTGCTTTAACCTATAGAAAGGAAGAAGAATTGTAGATGATAAAGCCATGTCTAATCAGCTTTGGGTAAGCCCAGCTCTGAGGCAGGGGTTATTTGTAGGCTTTGTTTAGAATGGTGAACTCACCTTTGCTGAGTGCTGTGGGCTTAGCAATTCCCTCCAGATGGCTTTTGAGTATCTGTTTTAGTAAGCATTCCTTCTTTTCATCCAGAAAATAGATGGCTTGTTATTCAGCAGGGTCTGATTAAACTTGCAGCAGAATTATTCACATTGTGGTTGACATGGTTCATCAATTGAATGGTGCATGAAAACGGAGACATAAAAATTATCAGCATATGGAAAGTGTATCTTCTGGCTGTGCTGTTTCATTCTGTGTTGAGTTGTAGTGATATTGTTACTAACTTGTTTAATCCCTGCATGGAATGGCTTTGGTAAACATGCTGTTGTATTATGACAACATTTTTGATTTCTGGCTTTCCAATAGGGAAAACATTTCTAGAAGATTAAAAGATTCAGATCTATTTCATTTTAAGAAATTAGGGGAAGACGAGTTATTTCCCCCCATCTCCATTTCTGATAGTCCAGTTCTTTTCTAATTCCTTTGCTTTGCTTCTGTCCTTTTCATAGGAACCTGTATACGCTTCTACTTACTCTCCTGTTATACCTGCTCTCCATAAATTTCATCCTTTTCTACCTATTAATCAGGTGAGCAAAAGTCTGCACAATTTAAATGCTCAACAATTTCAAGTAAGCACATTTTGATAGGGTTTTTTTTACACATGAAATTAATAATCCTCTTAACTGATTAAC
This sequence comes from Mycteria americana, assembly GCF_035582795.1. Classification (NCBI taxonomy): domain Eukaryota; kingdom Metazoa; phylum Chordata; class Aves; order Ciconiiformes; family Ciconiidae; genus Mycteria; species Mycteria americana. The sequence goes on along the minus strand of NC_134366.1, from coordinate 17,414,343 downwards.
CAGCTTAGTAAAGGCTGCTTTAAAGAAACATAGTATTATGCCACTATGCTGGGTACTCTTCTTCAATATACTTCTTCTTCAATATATCTTCTGCTAGTGTTTTTCTTATGGTTGCTTTTCTAAAAATTCTGTATGTGTTAGACTATATAGGTGAGAAAGTAAATGAAGGAGACATTATTGCATTCATTATAACACTGAAAACTTGCAAGTTGTTAAAAAGGTATATAAAAAGAGCAATATGTAACTGCACAGCATTTATTTTCAAATAAAATGCTGTGTACCCTGACTTCTCGAAGTAATGCACATATATAATGTAAGACATCATCAATTTATTGACTGTAAAAACCAAGCTGTTCAGAGGTGACTTTCCTATAGTGCTTTTCCCTAGTCCCTGTCTAAAGGATTTTTGCCTTGGCACATCCTGCTTCTGTTATCTGACTGTCCCATCTTCCTCCTTCCTTTAAGGTCTGTAGTATTAGTTTGAAAGAATCGAGCTCTCTGATTTCTGATGAACATCATCCTTGGAGATGGAAGGTGAAATGCTGTATAAACTTCCTATTTAATTATTGGAGGGAGAAGTAAGACAGAAAATTACATTCACATCTAAGATGCACATTCCCAAAGCAACTTGTGGCAACAGAGTTAACTTTGTGTTTTCTTGGGAATAGAGTTCTGCTGCTGGTTCCAGTAAATGTTAGAGAAGCTTCATGTGAAATGTTCCTCAAAATCATGTCCATACCTCTGCAATTCCATCATAAACAATTTGAAGAACTTACTTATGAAGAATTAATAGATAATGAGAAATATAAACTTTATACAGCTACTTAACAAAGTTGTCTTTGAGCAGAAGTAGAATACTGGATCTTGATCTGAACAAACAGTACCTGTTTCACATTATCACAGGTTAAAAAAGCAAAGGCAGGAGTGGGCAAAGAAACAAGTTGAAGAAAAACATGAGAAAACAAGGGTAACTCACTGGAAGGTCTCAATAGATCTATGCAAATCTAATTCTGCCTTATTACACCTCCTTGCCTCCTAGTTCAGATCTGTGGTTGTAGTACTACAAGGAATCCATTGGGTTCTTCATTCCCACACAAAATACAGTGTATGTTGCATGTGGGGAGCGTTCCAACCAGCATGCATAATGTCAGTGAATCCAAAGGGCAGATATTCACTGCTAGAACAGAGAATGATGATTATGGCAGAGGCTACTGGAACTACGATAAAAATTTTGACTACTGATATTTACCATTTCCACATTCACTTTCAAGTTGTTTTTGAGGATCATCTTTTACTCTGAATTTTTTTTAATTAAAAATTAAATTTGGGGCTAGTAACTGAAATGTGTTAGTGTTACCTCTTCTCTGTAAGCTCTGGATCTAATATAGCTTTGTTACTATTTACTTCAGATAACCTATTAATTTTGTTGTGACAGAGTTCACCAGCTCTATGTATCTAGAAGGTAAATATATAGTCTAACTTAACATAATAGCCCTCCAGTAGTGAGGGGAGGTCCTTCAATGGGCTGTTCATCCCATCTGTCTTAAAAGGGGAACACCCAAAAAGTGTTCATCTTTCCATTGACTGTGGTGAGCTACATTGTGCCCTCTTAGAAAGCTGCTTCCTTCTAACATAGTGTCAAAGTGCACACAGATTTGTTTGGGTTTTTTCTGGCACCATTGATCATTCTGTTGTTTGCACCAAACATGAGTTGAGTATGTTCTATTTTGCTCAAACCACTTTTGAACAGGAAGACATGCATGTGCATTTGAGTTTTCTCCTTATAACAAGACCCATATAAAGTTGCAAAGGAAAAGAATACAGAAACTTTTCCATACTTGTACAGCTGTTGGATTCTTCTTGTACTTTTTTTGCCTTAGGAGCCTAAACCAGAGAAGTTACTTCTATTAAAAAGCAAATAGATAATTTTTGGATTCTTCTTTTACATAATTTAAAACACTGGTTTTAAATGTATCCCCCTTTTGAAAAATACTCTCTTTTTTTTTTTTTTTTAAATGTTCATTCTTGGTTTGGACTCCCCCAGGTAGGGGCAGTCTTGATCTTCAGCAGAATACCATGGATTCTCTTATTTCTTGCATCAAAAAACAAAACAAAACCCCAAACAACAAACCAGCATGCTAACAGACCACTCTCAGTTGTGTTCTTGTGACCTAAAGGGGACACTGCTTGGAATGGAAAATTGTAGGGTACAAAATGGAGCATTTGTCTAGATCTGGGCCCTTCCTTAGCATGAACTGAGGCTGCAAAAGCAGTGGAGTGCCTGTGCATACCCTCAAGAAATGTGTTGCAGTGCTAGAAAAGACCAGTATCATCGTCCAACCTAGCCAGGCAGTGCGAGAAAAGTAATCCCTGTTTCTAACTGTTCTTGCATTGAGTCTATAAATCCTTCACAGACTTAAACCAGATCTTTTAGAAAAATATGCAGTCTTTATTCTAAAATGTCAACATACAGAAAATTCACTGCAACATTAAGTAATTTTTCATGTGTAATTACTCTCGCTGGGTAAAATTTAACTCTTAATGCTCTCTGCAGTAAAAATAAAAACTCATCTGATTTAATCTGAGGTAGATTTTTTTCAAATCTTGAAAAAATATTTTAGCCTTTTCCTGAAACCCTTCAAAATTGCCAGCATCCTGGATAGAAGTGTAGAGGATGGAAATGGATGAGCTATTGCAGTACAGATTACCTGTTCAGAACAACTGTTCTATGGGAATTTTTCTCATCTTTTTCTGTCTTCCTAATTGGCTGGGTTTTGCTTGTTTCCCTTTTCAAATAACATTTCTCTCAAAAGCCTCATTTACCAGATTTTTCTGATAACCTTTTTTTACCCATCTATGGGATTATTTCTTCTTTATCTTCATCACTCTTCTGTATGTTGGTGTCATCTTGAGGGTCTTCTCAGCAGAACTGTATCTTTTTTCCATGTGTGTGAAAACATTTTGATCATAGTTGGGCCGAATCAGATCACTGGATGGCTCTTTCCTGTTTAGAAATAATTTTTCAGTCAGTTAACTAGTTTGCAGCCTGTAAGCTGCACTGATATTTTTATATTGCTCAAAAAAACTCTCAGAATGTCATCTGTGATTAAGTCAAAGATATTAAAGAAATCAGAGCTAACTGTGTTAACATATTTAATCATACTTGATCTCATCAAACTTACCATTTTGATTAAACCTGTTTTCCATAATGCCATGTGGAATGGCATTAATTACGTGCCTGTGCTTTGATTCTTTATTGATTGTCTTACAGCAGTCTTCCTAGGAGTGTCTGGAACAACACACAGCTTCTGTGACCTGTACCTTCATGCTTTAGTTCTACTTCTTCTAAATATTGTCCCCATCTGAGTTTTTATCAGTCCTATACATTTTCCCATTTTTCAAAGGCTTTTTTTTAAAACCACTGCTTGTGTTTGGGGCATCTCCTATTCCAGTTATTTCATGTTGTTAGATGCCAATTCATCTGATCCTTTTTCTGTTTCACTTCATTTTAGGAATTTATCATTTGTCGGAAACAAGAGATATTGGTGAACACATGGGTTTATTTTTCATGACAAATTAGGATATTTCATTGAATGTAACAGCCTTTTTTGTTTAATGGAAAAATAGCATTGGAGCTGTTGTCTTCCTAAGCTTTTATTTATTTCTGATACACTGAAATAATTCTTGTTGTGGGTTTTTATTGAGGTCTTTAGTTCCCCTTATCAAAATGTCACAGTTACAAATTTGAGATTTATTCTTACTTCATATCTTAATTTTTTTTTACTTGGAAATAAAATTTGCACTTAAAAGCTTGTCAAGTTTTACCTTTCTTGCCATACTTTCTCCCAACCAGAATGTGCTTTGAGCAACTCATTCCTCCATAAATGCTGTCATTTGGCAATTGTGAAGGCTTTGTAAACTACTCCCAATTACCAGGTGTAATTGTTCTGAAATTTCTTTTGACGATTGTGTTGGCTCATGTTAGTTTTCCAGCTATAGAAAAATTATTCTTTCTTTTAAGCATCACATATACTTTTGTTTTTCACCAGGACTGTTATAGCAAATTAAATGGGTTAGGGGTTGCTTGGTGTCTATTCAGCTTATCTTTTTTTTTTTTTTTTTTTATTTTTTAGTTAATTTGTTCATTAATAGAGGAAGGTGGGAGTCTTCATGCATTAGGAAGAGATCTAATATGGAATTGCTCTGAGTTTTGTAACATGCACATCCAGTCTGATTTATTTTTTTTTTTAGGAACTCCAAGGATGTTTTGCCCAACGGAGCAGCTTGAAATCTTCCATTAAAAAAAAAAAAAAAAAAACACAAACAAAAAAAACCCAAACAACAAACCACAACAAACATGTTTGTTTCTACTGTTAGACAGCTACTTAGTCTCTTTTGTCCTTTGACAAGGCTCCAGAATTACTCATGATCTTTCTTACAATTTACATGTGTAGTGATTAACACGTACGCATTCCAGGTCTGTGTCTTCAGAATTTCCAGTAGCTCTGCAGACTCTGGAGCTTCAGGTATTTGCTGGAGACAAAACTGAAAATTAAGCCCCCTGTCACTTAAAAAATATATAAATAATATATATGAAACAATCCATATGACACTACTTCTTTCTGCCTCTCCCTTGCTTCCCCTCATATCGTGATCAAAGTCAGCATCCTCACTAAGTTAAAAGTATTTGTTTTGTGTATGAAATCTCACTTGTGGTTTCATTAGGTATATGTTAATTTCCTGCCAAGATCTCCTTTAGTATGTTGCTGTGGGTTTTTTTTTCTACCAGCTATTCATCCCAGAGGTGCCTGTGCTTCAGACATTGGAATGGGTAGAGACTGGGAGAAGAGAACAGAGATTACTTCCAGTGTTTTTATTTAAAGTATTCAGATGCTTTTACAGAAGAGGAAGCAATATTGAATAGACTTGCATCTTGTTATTTCTGTTGAACACTTTGGAGTTCTAGGGAAAAATCAGAGGTTTTTATCTTGATTATCATGACTTGCAGTCATAGTGTCTGGCTGCCCAGCTATCTTTCCTAATAAATTGAGAGCAAGCATTAACTGCAGAAGCCTGCAGAGGTACATGGAACCAGAGGAAATAGTGGAGGGCTCCCATGTCCTAGTCCTTGTACAAGGCACTTCTTGGCTTGTCTTTACTCTTCTGGCTGATGAATACTGTTCCTGCTAAATGCTGAAAGCTACGAAATCTCTATTTCAGTGTGTGCTCTGCAGTCACAAGAGTTTTCATATAAAGTGACCGATTTATTTAGTCTGTTTGATTTTAAGAAAATAAATAAATAAGAATATCTGGGTTTATATCTCTTCCTTGTATCTTGAAACGGAGAAGAGTGTTTACTTTATGTTCACAAGCTTTTGGGTCCTTTTTCATTTCCCCTCTGTGGTTGTATGAGCTAGAGCTGTGATAAACCTTTAGATGTTCTGTGTTTTTTCAATTCTAGCAGCCAGGTTGGGAAGAAAAATGTCAAATGGCACACAACGTGGAAGTAATTTTAGAGTTGACAGTCCCATGCACTGAAAATACTTTTATACTTGATTTCTATGCAGTATAATCCCCGAAATGTTGCTACTTTTTTAAGATAAGTGCATTGAAGCAATATTTCTTTGGCCTGACCTAGCTACAGCAGAATATGTAAATTCAGCTTCTTTCCCATTTAACGTACAGTCATCAATCCTTTGTGTTAGGAGGGCACTAAGATACTTAGTGCTCCTAGCTGCTTCTAATCACTGAAGCTGTTGAACTAAAAAAAAAAGAAGAAAAAGGGACATGATTACAGTCATTGGAAAAATATTCAGTAGAGCAAGCTGACATAGGAACTAAAGTGAACAGCCTCTGGAGAGATAAGGCTGCTAATTCTGCCTGGAGAATTGAGTTACTGGAAGAGAGTGATCCAGAAATCACAAACTGAAGTTACGCTTCTTCATTGTTATTCCCTGCGCCACCTGCAGATTTGCACACTTGAAAACATCTGCTGAAAGGCAGTTTAGTGGTCTCACTAGTGTAGCAAGTCATGCTTCAAAAGAACAAAGTCTGGAAAATTATATTCATATGCAGACTAAATGGTTTGCTTTGCTTAGAGGGATGCCATTTGCCTTGGCTGGTAGTTTCAAGAAAAGGTCAAAGAGCATAGACCAAAGCCTTATCTTCACAGTGTAATGGGGCAGCAAGACAATGAAGCTTCTCAGGGCCAGCGTCACTAAGTTGTGTCTGTGACTTTCCTTTAGTAAGTAGCTTGTTTTCCTGTTCTCTTCCCTCTACAGCTAGCAGTTGAAATGTTCAGCCAGTCCTTTGCTATATCCTGGTCAGTTTATTTTTTAAACATCTCTTTCTCTTCCCCACCAAAAAAGCAGAGAATGGCAGATAACCAGGAGAGTCAGATGACCATTGAAGAAAGGAAACACCTGATTACAGCTCGAGAAGAAGCCTGGAAGTCCAAGGGTAAAGGAGCAGCCAATGACTCCACACAGTTCACGGTAGCTGGCCGAATGGTAAAAAAAGGTCAGTGATGAAATGATCCTAATATAAATAAGCCACTACTTATCTGTCTAGTCAAAATAAAGTCAAGCTAAAGTTATGCAGAAACAGTATCCATGTTTAGCAAGAGGAGGACTGTTTATCTTCAACTGAGTATCATGTCATGAGGCTGTTCGCTCTAGCTTCTTGTGGCTGTTGGTATTGATCCATTTTGTTCTGCACTGTTGCACTACCATCCAGTTACTACTGGGCTCTGTCTGACTGGTGGTAGTCAATCACTTGAACAGTCATATGTTTAGTTTTTCCTTCTAATACAACCCAGAGGGCACAGTTGGATTATTCTTTCTTATTTATTCTTCCTTTGAAAAGCCAGGTGCACTGTCTAGAGACAAGTTGTGAAATTTAGTCGTTGCTATTACTGGCACTTTCCCTCCTCCTAGGATCACTGGGAATATTTAGCAAACACGTGTTATTTTTATGAATGCTGTTCTGGACAACAACTTGAAGTGTTGTGTTTGGCTGAAGAAATCACTGAACGGATTTCTGCATGGAACCAGGGAGTAGAAATGACAAGGGAGCAATGTTGACATGTTTGGGATCTCTTGAATTCAGTCACTGTTTCCAGATGCAATCATTCTTCTGAAGCGGACAGGAGTCTCTGAAGGCTATGCATGGTAGAAATATAGTTGTTCATGCAGCGTGCCTGGGAAGATGATAGCTTTGGGAAGAAGGCACCTAAACTGATCTCTTGTGATTAATGAATACTAAATTTTGTTTTGTTGTAGGAACATGGTTATTAAACACAACAACAGTGAACCTTGAGTTAAATGGCAACCACCAAAAAAAAAATCATTGTGGGGTGAGGGCAGTATTGCAACAGGGAGTAACTCCATTTGCAATCCAAGTCACGTTCTGTTGGCAGATAAACAGATATGTGGTATTAGGAATTACATGTATTAGTAACATATTTTAGCTGCTGCTTACATTGTTTTGCTGCTAGAAACGCCAGTGGTCAGTGTTTAAAGACTAACCTATTTTGGAGGGTCGCCAAGAAAAAACGTTCAGTTGTCCACAGACTGCTTTTTTTGAGTTTGGTTTTTTTTTTTCTTTTTTTTTTCCCCAAATAGATTGGTCTTTGGAAAGGAATAGCAGGTGATAGCATTTGCTGTTCTTAATGGGAAAAGAAAAATACCTTGAAACAATCTCTTTAGGTGCTGTGATCATTCTTTTGGAGAAGCAAAGTAATCCAGTGACAGTGGCATTGACAAAAGTAGCCCAAGTGGGATTTTATTCAGATGTGTGCTATTTTTGTTGCCTAAAAGAATAAATTATCATGATGAGTTTTTAATTTAAGAGATGATGAGAAAGCAATGCAAAATTAAATCCTTGTTATATACCTGTGCACAGATGCTGTATTTTAATTGCTTCTTATGGCTGCAAATTTTTCAGTCCTAATTGGAGGGTGATCCTTTACTAATATTGGAAGCGGTTTTCAATGTGGTCTTGTGGATTAAGTCCTGGGAGAGCTGCTTAAGAGCTGTGTCCTCTCAAATACGTCTTGATGAAGGCTTTACCAGTTGACTTAAACCTGCTGGAATTTTGAGTCTTTTAGGTAACAGGGGAAAAAAAATGTTTGTGGAAAAGCTACTCGATTATATTCTAAATCTATCTTGGTGTTTGACAGTTAGGACTTGCTAGGAGTTACAGCAAAGATAGTGGAAATGTGGTTAGTATATATTGTCCCAGACCAATATTGGTTTTATCTGATCAAAATAACTAAAGGCTTGAACTTATGTGGCTCAGTAATTAGTAAGCTATGACTAAGTGGAAAATAGAGGAAAGTTTAAATGTCAGTTTCCCTATTTACTGAAAGTCTAGGCAACAAGAGGTAATAGATGCAATTCTTTGCTTCAGTATGCTTTTCTACCTAATTAAAAACATGAAACCTATACAGTGCCATTTCTTTTACTGGAGCAATGAAGATTCACATGAAAAGAACTAAACAAAAATAATCCTATTTTACCCACTGGGTCCAGAATGAATTGCTTCATGATAGTTACTGAAAAGGAGGGAGGAGAGTACAACAAAAGGAGGGAGTAGTGCTTGATATGGTGGGGACTCTGACTTCCATTTCTACTTGCATTTCCACGTGTTCTTAAAACGCAACAGGGCCCAAGAATTACTGCTTAATCCAGGGACAGCATTCACAGGTCAGATGCATCCTGCTATGTGTATTAATAGAGATGGGTTTAAATTAAAAAAGGTGAGGGGGTGGTGGTGGTGAAGGTGCCAAGCAAGATCTTGGTAGTTTCCCTGCTAACCATATCTTTTTGTTCAGAACAGTTGCATGATTTTAAAATGTGGCTTGTGGTAGAATTGGAGTCCAAAATGTAGACCAAGTGAACTGCTGCTACCTTGAAAACAAGCAAAATGACTGTATTTAAGAGAAAGCATGTATCTTTGGTAGCTTGCTTACAGACACTTGGAAACAAAGCTTTGTTCTTGTGAACGGGACAGTTTCTGAGGCTGCTGTTGATTTAAGGAGCAGGCAGGGCAGTACACTCTGCCATCCCTAATACAACAGTTGTGGAGGCTAGGGAAGTATGAGGGACTGTAGGAAGTGGCCAGGCTCGTCTGCTTTCCCTAAATCGCTTGCCTTGTCATTGTTGTTGGAAACGTGGGCTGACCGAGGACTGCATTTCCTATGTTCTGTGTTCTTATGCAGGCCTGGCTTCTCCAAGTGCGCTAACACCAGTAGCATCCCCTTTCAGTAACCGGCAGAAGTCTACTACTCCAGTTACAAAGCCCTTGGAAGGTAAGGAATAAAAATGGCTGAAATACGTTCAGGCTTTTTTACTTCCTGTCAATTAACAAGTTTTACTTTCTGCTTTGCTTAGAAATTGAAGCCAGGCCTGATATGCAGTTGGAATCAGATATGAAGCTTGACAAGTTGGAGTCGTTCTTGGGAAGGCTGAATAACAAAGGTTGGTAGAGTTACCAAAAGTGGCAATGTTATCCACTCTCCAACTTCAGTAAATCACTTAAAGTACCTCTTAGTTAAAATATCTGGTAACAGAAACTGACTATTTCTGTGTTCAGACTGTGCTTACCGATCACACAGTTTATTTTTGTGATTCAGTCTTTGCTAAATTTTAACAAAAAAGCCTTATGCTATTGTATTACAAATGTACAATAGAATAAATCGCAAATGCCAAAATAACTTTCTTCTTTCTCTACACACAATGTACACATTCTTCTTGAGAGCAAAATTTCTTAAAACCACACAGCCAGTCTGAACCATATTGTCATATACAGTGAAACAGCTTTAAATGTAGTTTAGTCTTAATTAAAATCAAGATAGCACACTAAGCTGCTCCCAAGCACAATTCATTCACCGTCCTGCTTTTTTGAAAACCGACTCTCTGTAGCAACTCATACAGTTTCCTTGTACAGCTTGTAGGCTACTTGTAAAGCTGTCTAGAGTTCTCTGGTGTTTCCATCTCGTATATCTCTCCTCCATTTGTAAGACAAAAATCCTTTTGTAATTTGTAGAGCATCAAATACCATAAACAAACGTATTCACATTTCAGCAGAGGAGGCACTATTGTGCCATACTCACTAGTCTGAAGTAGTGACTTTTCCACTTGTAGTTCTAGTAGATCTTTTCAAAGGAAGGAACTATGTGGTTGGAGGCAAGATGGAATATACAAAACCATAAAACGCTTATATCATCCTACCAAAACAACTCATTTTTGATAGTGCCTAACTTCTTATTCAGCTGTATTTCCCAACCATTTTGTAATAAAGTTTATTGCATATGAGTAGCAGTTACACTCCATTTTTATTATTCTTTTCCAACAGACTTTTCTACCATCTCTGCTTCAAATTCCATCAATTAAAAAAAAAAAAAAAAAAAAACACACCAAACAAACAACAAAAACCAAAACACCACCACTACCCCAAAAAAACTCCACCCCAACAACTACCAAACAAGCCATGTTTACCTGTTCTAGAGTTAGAAACTCTAGTATGATTATTTATTGGGTGAGGTGTTTTTTTTCCTGCAGTTGCTGGGATGCAAGAGACAGTGCTGACAGTTACAGGAAAATCTGTGAAAGAGGTGATGAAGCTGGATGATGATGAAACGTTTTCCAGATTTTATCGCCATGTGGATTTCCCTTCCTCCTCAGTGCCTTTGGACCTTGATGAGGACTTTGATGCCATCTTTGATCCTTATGCGCCAAAGTACGAACTATTCCTTTCTCCCCCCTCGCCCCCATTATGAATGCAGACATAGGGGCAGTGGTCAAAATGTTCAGCTTTAAGTCATCTTGTAGATATTTTAGTACAGGGCATGTCCATTTCTTCTACACATTTCTGAAATCACTCTTCTGCCTGAATCAAGGAACTGATCCTGATTTCCTAAGAAATGTCACACCCAAAATCAAAGCAATTCTCTTGTCATTAGATGATTCTGACTAGGAAAATTAACTGATTATTATAAACTCTGCTTGTTTTCCAGGTTAATATCTTCTGTAGCAGAGCACAAACGTGCAGTTAGGCCTACGCGCAGAGTCCAGTCCTCAAGAAACCCCCTGAAAATGCTGGCAGCAAGAGAAGATATTCTTCATGAATATACTGAACAAAGACTGAATGTTGCCTTCATGGAGTCAAAGCGAATGAAAGTAGAAAAAAGTAAGCTAACCAGATGATTTGTACAAGACACTGTCTTGCTACTTTAATTAAAAAAAAAAAATCCCAACATAAAATCAACTGAAGGAATGGAACGTATTCTCTGAGAGGCAATAAATTGATTGAGGTATCAGGTTGAATGTAGACTGTCTAGGAGGTGTGGAGAGAACGGCATTTGTGACTTCCTTAGGGAAGGCTACCTACAGCCGCCTCCTGTGCGTAGGTTTAATTATTTATTTTTGGCACAGTCCCCTTGTGTGGAGAGAGAGTGAGTGCCACTGTGCCTGCAGGGTGAGCACAGGAGATGAAGGAAAGCAGATGTAGCATTATGTTACGCTGGGGGAAAGAGGTAGCAAGAATAGATAAACTTTTGTTCAGGTACACTGGCCTCAATTTTGGGTCCTAGTTTTCTCTCAGAAACTGGAATTAGCCTTCTTGACTCTGAAATATTAATTTCCATAAAGGATCAGTGCTCTGTGGCAGGGCTTTGTGTTTTACTTGTGGCTTGGCTTTCTCCTGACAACCAGACAGACAGCAAGAGACGTTATTGTAAAATTTATTCAAAGGTTTATTGAGCCACTTTTACCATTGTGGGTACAAGTTTTCCTTATTACATTTGAATAAAGGGAGATTATCTTTAAGCGTTGCCTGTATTAATGAAAACACTAATTATATGTGTAATACTTTGTTGCCTTCAATGAGAAGCATTTCCCCGAGTTATAAATTCATAAAGTGCTTTGTCTTTGAGAAATAAGCAAAAGTAGCCAAGAATTTAGGCTTTAATTTTACAGTAAAACGTGGCTAAGACTTTGAAATGTAGATGTCTGTTGCATCACACTGGCTGAGGTAAATTTGAAGGGAATTTCAGTTAATTAGCCTTGGCTACTCTGCTGTCTTTTATCACTAATCTGTTATAAGGCATTGAAGATCTACACAGTACTTCACAAAACATTGGGTAAGACATGTTTCCTAGCAAAGCTGGTATTTCTGCCAAATAACGTAATTCTGACACTGACAGTTTACTCTTGGATAATACTAGAAACTTAGGCACTACTAAACCCACAAAGCTTTTGGGCTAGCAGTTAATCTGAGTTCAACCTGGTTTTGCTGTTGCTATTGAGAAGGAGGAAAACTGGAAATAATGGGGGGAAATAATTTTTTTTTTAATGTGACAACCAATTTTTTTTATAATTTTGTCCTTTTTTGGTTTTTTTTGTGTGTGTTTTCTTCAACTTCTTTCTATGTACAAGTGTCTACAAACTCAAATTTCTCAGAAGTAGCACTTGCTGGCTTGGCAAGCAAAGAGAACTTCAGCAACGTTAGCCTGCGGAGTGTTAATTTAACAGAGCAAAACTCTAACAACAGTGCTGTGCCATACAAGAAGCTAATGCTGCTGCAAATTAAAGGTATCCTGGAACTGCTTTTATTTTCCATACATAATAGGCTGAATGTAACATACAGGAGTTGCTACCACAGTTGGATGCTTAGCTTGTTCTAGATCTCCAGCTCGAGACCTATGTCCAAAACCTAAAAGAATAAGTGAGAACTGTGTGACAAATGCAAAACCTTACAAATAGGTTTGCATTGTGGCCACTGGTGCGTGTTTCCCAAGGAGAAAACAGAATATTTTGGGAATTGTAGTTATCTCCTGTGGAAATTTTTGAACTGTCCCATTCGTCCAGTGCTCAGTGGAAGTGATGTGACAGTGTTCTTGCTCCACTTCCCCTTACAGTGTGTAGTAATGTATCTGATTCTGCAAAATAATAGCTACTTTTTTGGCAAAGTAAAATTCTTAAAACTTTTTACTGCCTACAGAAACTATGCCATAGTTTCACTTAAGCAACTCTAAAGGATTCTGATATTTGGCTGCTCTCTGCCATTTACTTAATTCATTTCTCTCCAGAAGGACACCAAGTTGTTAAAGCAGGAACAGGAAATAATAGAAATATTAGTTGATAGGAGGCAATGTTTTTTTTGTTTCCTGTGAGTAAACCCTTTTTCCATAGTAGTAGTCTTTTAATTCTTCTTTAACAGTCTGTTTCCATATATTTTGCTAAATGTGCTGGCATTGTTTGTATTTCATTCAAAACAAATTGGATCTTGGCATTTGATAGCAGCAGTCAAAGGAATATAATTAGCTTTGTTTTCTCTTTAGGAAGAAGACATGTTCAAACAAGATTAGTTGAACCAAGGGCCTCGTCACTGAACAGCGGAGACTGTTTCCTGTTGTTAACTCCACATTTCTGTTTCTTATGGGTAGGAGAGTTTGCAAATGTCATAGAAAAAGCAAAGGTTAGTATTAGTTGGGGGTTTTTATTATTTATTTTTAGAACTGTCACAGTGTATGTCTCTTTGTAATTGAGCTTTGGTGCCAGTTGTCTCAAATTGGCATGTAACTGATAGTGACAGGTAGATATGCAGGATTCCTGTAAATATGTTTTCGCTTGTGCACTGAATGAATGCTGACATAGGAGCGTGTAGGTTGTGAAGCTGCAAGAGAAAAGAGGATATCCTCAGGAAACAGATTTGCACTCAAACAAAAAATAGTCTGAATTGCAGGATGTCCTTTTTATTCCCATGTTCATTAAGATCAAGTCTTGTTTTAAGGCAAATGAAAGAATGAATGTATTTCTGTAACATTTTCTCTAGTATCTGTTTATTTAGTGCAACAAATAATAACCTTTTCTCCTGCTATTTGCTCTATTATATCCTATCTACTTTTGCCTTCTCCCTGAACAAGATACGCACAAGTATTCCAAAGACTTAAGCAATGCTGTTCACATAACTGTTAATCTCTTAGGCTTCAGAACTTGCAACTTTAATTCAGACAAAGAGGGAACTTGGCTGTAGAGCTTCTCATGTACAGACTATAGAAGAAGGAATAAATACCCATACTCATGCAGCCAAAGACTTTTGGAAACTCCTTGGTGGACAGACAAATTACCAGTGTAAGCATTCTTACAATTATAGTATCTGGTATTTTATCACAGTAAAATAGTTGAGTGGGTTCTCTTTACTAAAGATAGTTGGATGTTAACATTTTATTATTTTTTACAATCTTTTCCTTAAGCTGCTGGAAGTCCTGAAGAAGATGAAATGTATGAAGCTGCAATAATAGAAACAAATTGCATTTACCGCCTCGTAGAGGATAAACTTATTCCTGAGGATGACTACTGGGGAAAGATGCCAAAATGTACCCTGCTACAACCAAAAGAGGTATTGTGCCACTTACTGCTCCTGTGGTAAGTGCAGGAACATACCGCTGATAATGACTTTCAGTAACTGCACATGCTTATGAAGAGGCTCACTGAAAATCAGATCCTCTGTGTTTCTGAAAAGCTTCTGAACACTTTGCTGTCTAGAGTGTGCTGCAGGTCTCAAGAAATTAGATCATGTTATCTCTGAAGTGAAATACTATTTTAGGAAGTGTAAATCTTTTTGTCAACAGTGGCTCACTCCAAAGTCATGAAGTGCGAAACAGGTAGCACGTCAGAAAAACAAAACAAAACAAAAAAACTGTTGTCCCTTTCAAGCACTTTTATTTCTGTTCTTAGCAGACCTTTCCCTTTCAAACAACCATTTCACTCATCTAAGTAGGAATGAGAGCAGATTTCCAAAATAAAGACACAATGCATTTTCTTGAAAGTATTCAAGTTGCTGCCTGCTTGCTGAGCCAGTTACCCATGCTGTATGTTGTCAGCCTTCCCCAGCTGCAGGATAAAGCATAGGTCTAAATGTCAGTGAAAGCTGCTGTAACTGGACAGCAATCAGTCCTGCAACAGAATCAGGTTTTTAGTAATAAGAGTTCTCTAATCTGCTAGTGACCTAGCTACCACCTAAAGATACACCTCATAGCATTCCCCATACTTGCTTCCAGTCATCCTCAACAATTAGACATCACAGTGCAGACCACTGCCCTGGCCTTACTTGCATTGCAGTGCTAGTTGTTAGTGTCACTGCAGAAACTCAGATATTTGGAGGCGTTTGTGTTCAATGCACTGTCGGTTTCCAGCACTAGGAAACCAGAGGATCAGGGTATCACCTAACCTAATGGTAGGTTGTCTTTTTGTTTTGGTTTGGTTTTTAGGTGCTGGTGTTTGATTTTGGCAGTGAAGTATATGTATGGCATGGAAAGGAAGTTACTTTAGCGCAAAGAAAAGTGGCATTCCAGCTGGCAAAACACTTGTGGAATGGCACCTTTGACTACTCCAATTGTGACATAAATCCTCTGGACCCAGGGGAATGCAATCCCCTCATACCCAGGTATCAAAACTCGAGTTCAGTCTCATTGCAGAAACTTAGTTTTCTTGCCCTTATTTCACAGTGTTTCATTTGATTCTATTTCTTCTTTTCCCTTGTACAGAAAGGGACAAGGACGCCCAGACTGGGCTGTGTTTGGCAGACTCACAGAACATAACGAGACCATACTGTTCAAAGAAAAATTTCTTGATTGGACAGAGCTGAAGAAACTCAATGAGAAGAATTCTAGTGAATCCCTTCATCAGAAGGTGCATATAATAAGCATGCTAGGTATTTCAAACTAGATGACCTAGCTGGGATGGAAGCCAGGGAAGCTTGTTCTCAAGGATCCAGAGCACTTCCTTTATCTTGTGGGCTTTGACCTAGGGGTCAGAACATCACCACCTACAGTGAACCCACAGAGTTGCTTTATATTAGTGCCAGGCAGCTCAATGAATACTGCCAAGGTGGCTTTGACAAGGCATCAAATGATGACAAGATATTAAAGTACTGAAATATGCAGGAGTCAAACTGTTTGAGTGGATCTGTGGGTAAGAAGAAAAAAGCTATGCTCAAAGAAATCTCTTCTGTGTTTTTTGACAGGAAGAATCCAGATCTGACTCTAAACCATATGATGTCATGCTAATGGTAGCTGTGCCCCAAACGACTGTAGGCACAGTCTTGGATGGAATGAATATCGGCCGGGGCTATGGACTTGTAGAAGGAGAAGATGGGAGGCAGTTTGAAATTATCACTGCATCTGTGGATGTCTGGCACATCCTGGAATTCGATTATAGTAGACTGCCTAAGCAAAGCATAGGGCAGTTCCATGAGGGAGACACATATGTGGTGAAGTGGAAGTACATGGTGAGCACTACAGGTTAGTGAACAATTCCATTTCATCCTGCTGAAACATGGAGAAGTGCAGCTGAAACTGCTGCTGTTAGAGGTGAGATCCAGAGCTAGACTTCCTTGGATGTGAAACAGTTTTAAAGGTTAGAAATGCTAATTTAGCCTTCCTAGGCCATTAAGAAGTTGAGCTTATTATTTTATTCTGTTTAAAAGAAAGCATAAAAAAAAAAAAAGCTGTAGTTATTTTTCATACATCAAATCTAATACTGTCCATCTCTGCTTTTACCCAACAGTGGTGTTTTACATGTTCACGGGACAGCTTATTAAGCCAGAATTGTGCCCACAGCTTAACACCAAAATAACTAGGCAGCTGGACTAATGACAGTGATCTGAATGTCTTGCAACAGAGGTAGGCTTAGCAACAAGGGAAGCCTTTGCTTGGTAATGGAGAACAGTAACAATGACAGGAAAAGCCCTTGCCAACTCATTGCCCTTGCTGTCCTTTTGGTGTTTCTGGAAACCCTTTGCTATGGGTTTCAGTCTCAAGTGGAAAACTTTAGCAGTGTTCTGACAAAGAGCCTGAGAGCAGCAGGTAGGTCTTGAGAATCAGTCAGCTCGGTACGCTCATTGGAACTCTCCCTTCTGGCACTAAACTAAGAATAGGTGGCTTTTGTGGTAAGTAAAATAGAAATAGTCTAAAAATCATTGTTCCAAATAGGAAAATATTAAAATTGGTTGAAAGCAGTATAACAGCTATACAGCTTCAGGGTTTTTGCCAAAAAATGTAGGTAGGTCTTATTCAGGATCGTTGAGATCAGATACTGGCAAATCCAAGAAAAATACAAAAGCTTGTAAGTCTTGGGAGAAGTGGGTAACACTAACACTGAACTGTAAACAGACTCCTAATCAAAATGGATGAAAATATATTCCATCACTCCAAACCAGAATAAATTTTATGGAGGAGGCAGTACTTTTATGGGCTGAATGTACAGATAAGAGTAAAACCCATAAATTTTAGAAGTGGCTAGTGGTTTGAGTATTCTCAGCTTGAAAAAAACAGGATGCTTTTTCCTAAGTATTTCAGTTGGATGCTGCTCAGCACTGCTGAAATCAAGGCAGAAGTTTTAATTTTTTTTTTTTTTTTAAGAATCTGGTTTAAAGCTCTTGGGTTTTTTTAAATCTTTGATGTAATTATATCTGTTTACTCTTTCCAGTGAATACTGAATAAAATAATCCATAACTGGTTGTATTGTTGAACTTCACTTGCTGTAAACATTATTTGCTTATCGTAACAACTAAATACCAATCCTTTTTAAAAAAAAAAAAAAAGAGTTGTTACTAACCCACTTTCCAGACCAACATGAAATACTGACTTAATAAATAAATAAAGCTTACCTAATCCTAACTTTTTTATGACTGCAAAATACTGCTTTGGTGTTCTTTTGTTCTGTAGTTTTCCTTTCTAATATCACTTTACCAAGAAAGACTTTTCTTTTATGCCTGTACCTTTCTCAGCTGTTGCTGTTTCCAGTATCGCTCAGCAGCCAGCTACTCTCCTGCTGCCAAAGAACAGTGTGTAATGTGGAAAATGAGCCATAATGCACTCTTCTGGTAACATAACTGGACATACCATTTCACATGCAAATTGGCTCAAGTGATGTCAGTTATTTTTCTCCAGATAGTATCAGTTCTTTCTACATCTCTTTCTCTGGCCAACACAGGCATCTCTGCATGTGGGCTTACATCCACCTGATGAGACAATGCCAACTTTGCACGGGGATGTACTGGCTTGGAGACCTAATGTTCCTCCAATTGGACATTTTATCTTTCCTGTTCTGGATGGGATAGTGCTGAGCTGGCGGATGAGATTAAACCACGTGCTGTTTAAACCTATAGCCAGAGTACTTTCTTCAGCATGTGCTTTCTGTTTTGCAGTTGGAAGCAGACAAAAAGGAGAGCAACAAGTAAGAGCTGTTGGAAAAGAGAAATGCGTGTATTTCTTTTGGCAAGGAAGGCACTCCACAGTGAGTGAGAAAGGGACATCAGCACTGATGACAGTGGAACTTGATGAAGAGAGAGGAGCACAGGTGAGCTTCTTGCAGAACTAGGTGGCAGTCCTGGTAAGACTTGCCTGCCCAAGTAGCCAGTAACAGTAAATGTGGGTCATCTTTTTTGCCTCCTCTCTTTCTATAAAGGTTATCTTGCCAGTACAAATAGCCAGCCCTCAAAATTACTTTTGGCTTTATTCCAACTTCCAGAGACACATAAGCTCCTTTATGGATTGTCATTCCCAAATCCCACTTGTAAAGATGATGTTTCTGAGAATGGCTGAAGAAGAGTGTCTTCCCTCCTCTCCCTGCAGGAATAGGTGAAGCACAGTTAAGCAAATTTGTGCCTTCCCTTCCATACATGTTCAGATAACAGGACTGTCTTCCTAGTGCTGAGAACAGGAGAAGCACTTTCTGCCAGGCCAAGGCGTGAAAATACATTTTAAATTTTCAATTTGTTTACTCTGTAATTACGGAGTGGATTACCTTGTTTTGCAGAGATTCTAGCAACTGCAGATAGAGCTAGTTTGAAGCTCAAACAGAGGACAGGTTGGCTTTGTCTTTAGGTGGAGTTAGGCTTTGCTGTGGCTTGACTGTTAACCAGCACACAAGAAGGGAGATTTAAAGTTAGTTTCTCTACCTTGATAATGCTGTAATTTAGTTTTTTACAGCAGCGTAGACATGACCAGTAAGACAGGAGTTCATAGAGGAGATACACAAATACATTTGACCCAGTGTGTGGGATGCTGTGCAACATGGCTGATTTAACAATTGGCTATATCAGTTTCATAATCAAAATGCAATGTTTAATGAGCAAAGAACATGCATGTTGTCACGTAAACCAGTTTACAGAAAATTGTGAACCTATTTCAGTTCCTTCAGTATCTCATAATAGTTTCAAAGAATATCTGGCAAGATGGCCCAGTCCTGTAAAGAATTCAAATAATGGTTAAACTAATTTAAAGTTTATTTGGTATTCCTTATCCTCTGAAATTCTTGATTGTTGGATTCCAACTAGAGATTTCTTTTAATATGCAGGTCACATATGAAACCCATTGCACACTGATATACATGGTAATTTAAACAATAGTCAGCAGATGTAAAGTACAAGGAAAGCCATCTTCGTGGGTGGCCATAACTATATAACTTTTAGTAATCATAGAGACTAGTTTTCCTGAGTCTGTATACTTGCTTCATTTTTTTTAATGAAGAGTGGTGCTTTCAATTTCCAGGTACAAGTGCTTCAAGGGAAAGAACCGCCATGCTTCCTGCAGTGTTTCCAAGGAGGGATGATTGTGCATGCTGGAAGAAGGGAAGAGGAAGAAGAAAATGCACAAAGTAAATGACTGTTAGTTAAGAGCTTGTGCCCCAAAATCCTTTTTTACCTATTGTGAAGGGCTTTGAATTCAGTCTCAACTACCATACTCTGTAGAACAGAGAAATGAATGCCATGAAACCCATAACACAGCTTTGCCATGCTTTGTTTCAAGGTAGTTTTTCTTCTTTGAGCTTAGAATGGATTTTGTCACCCTAGAGCAAGCTGACTTTATTGTATTGATAGACATATAAATGGTTCTAGTTGTTTTTTAATTAAGCGAAGTGCCTGTTTGCTTTAAAATGTGTTCTCTTCTACATAGTCTGGGCAAAAGAGTATTTTTATGAGCAGTTCTCCTGCTCCAAGGAGAACTCTTGAGTTTTTGTTACCCATTCATTACTTTTTGCAACATATTCCTTGAATGCTGCAGTTGAGGTAGGAGAATTTCAGTGCAGGTGTAGCTTGGACATGTTCCAGTTCGCATCTGAATGTGACCCCCTGCGCCTAAGGTGCGTAGGGGAAGAGGATCTGAATAGAAGGACTACTGTATTTGTTTCCATTTTTTTCCTGTATGAAACAGCAGAAACTTGACTCTTCTGCTCTGTTAAGCTTTTCAGCTCTTAACACTTGTACTCTTGTAGCAAGGTTTCATAAGGCATCTTTTCTGCAACAGGGTTTCTCAAGTAGTGTTAGCCAAACCTGTTGCTTAGCTAGTTTATTCTGTGACAATATGGGCATGCGATATGTGAAATACATGCAGTATGAGAACAGCTGTTCCAGAGCAGAGGTCTTGAATTTTCAATCCCATGTGACTGTGTAATACTGCTGCACTGTTCCTGTCTGCTCCAGGTGACTGGAGGCTATATTGCGTGCGAGGAGAAGTTCCCAATGAAGGAAACTTACTTGAAGTAGCATGTCACTGCAGCAGCCTGCGTTCCCGGACATCCATGATTGTCCTCAATATAAATAAAGCTCTTATCTACCTGTGGCATGGCTGCAAAGCACAATCTCACACCAAGGATGTAGGAAGAACAGCAGCCAATAAAATAAAAGAACAGTGAGTGTCTGACCTATATTTTGGAGATGTTTATACAGGCTACCAATTTACTTAAAACAGTCTGCCTCAAAAAAAAGTTGAAATAAATAAAGCTGTCCTCTGAGTACAACTGCAGCATGTGCATGCTTGGTAAGGAGGAGGAATGACGGGTAGTTGATTCGGTGGAGTGGGGAAAACACATGTTCTGTAATCAATTTCACTTAAGGTCAAATGCACTTATTCTTCCTACTGTACTAGTTACAGTTCCAAAAAAACAGTCTCCTTCCATTTGGAGGGAGATGCTCAGTACCTGAATAGCAAACTAAATCCCAGTTGATAGGAGGATTAGAATCAAGCCTTGTGAATAAGGAAGAGGAAATGAATTTGGGAAAGCATGTGAGGAGGACAGCAGTAGTTCCAAAAACAGGCAGTGAGAATCCCTAGTGAGAGCTCCTGTGAGCATCTCCTCCACTCTGGGTATATGATCAGAAACGGTATGAGAATGGTTGCTGAAATTCCATATCTTGTTTATTGATAATTTTTGTCATTTTCAAAAAGCCTATGTTGACATGAAATGTGCCACAAGCCTATAGGGTGCTTTTGGGTTCTGATAATGCGAGTGGCCAGCAGGTTTGTGTTAGCTGTGTTTGGGACAGGAAAGCTGGGTTCACTCTCTTTCTTTGTGTTTTGTAGATGTCCGCTGGAGGCAGGGCTGCACAGCAGCAGCAAGGTGACGATACATGAATGTGATGAAGGGTCAGAGCCCTTGGGATTCTGGGACGCATTAGGAAGGAGAGATCGAAAGGCCTATGATTGCATGTTGCAAGGTAGACCTGCATTTCTGGATTTGTCACTCACATCTTACTTTACTGGTCTACAGTACTGTGAGATTTAATGTAAAGCTTTTGAAGAACTTCTTGGTAGTTGAGATGATCCCTTCAGAGAGATGCTTCCAAAAATCTACTGAGTTAAGTAATACTGTTCTGGAAGGAAAGTGCTGGAAAATGAAGTGTTTCATTTTGTTCTCTCCCCCTTCTGCAGCCCCTCTGTATTCACGCAGCACAGAGCAACAGTTAACGCTGTTACCAACACAGTTTGCTTCTCTTCTGAAGGGTTTTAGGAGGCAGTTCTGCACGCATTCTTGTCCAGTCTTTGCTTTGAAACTGCCAACAAAGGTAGCAGGGGGATTGATTTACCACGTGGAAAATTTGTCAGCTAAAAAGTAAACTCTGAGATGGGCTTGCTTCACTTAAGCTGCAAAACAGCCAGTTATGAAATGGCTGATAGTAACTAGCCAGGATCAGATTCAAACTGATGGCAGCCAGCCTTTAGCTCAAGTTCTTCACAGCTGTTGCTAGTCCCGCAACACATCTGGTTGTCTGTCTTGATTTTTAAAAAAACAGAATTTACAGTCACTCTAAAAGTTGATTTTTTTATTTTTATTTTTTACATTAATCTCTGGCATTTTCTATTGGAAAACTTCTTAATTTTTGTTGTTTAAAGATCCTGGAAAGTTTAATTTCACCCCCCGCCTGTTCAGCCTCAGTAGTTCATCAGGAGAATTCTCAGCCACTGAGTACATTTACCCTTCAAGAGACCCTGCTGTCATCAATTCCATGCCATTCTTGCAAGAGGATCTTTACACTGCCCCGCAGCCAGGTATATGCTTTAAAATACTTAAGTAACAAGAAAACAGGTAACTATATCCTGCATTGGGCAGTGATTCAGTAACTGTAATCACTTTTAACTTGATTTATTGCAGGAAAATGTGTGCATGTGATGCTTATACAGCATTAAGCAATAACAGTAATTCTTCCATGATAAAGATGCTGAGAACTAATCAAACGTACATGTATCCCAAAAGCTTGCTATAAAAATACATTGTTTATATCAGAGAATCTGAGTTCAGCTGAGGCTCAGCTGGATGAATAACAAAAAGGGGTTGGTAAGCTTTGAAATGACCCTGTCCTGATGCTGACAAGCATGTAAGACTGGGGTCATTTAGGGGATTCCCAGAACTAATAGGTGGCTGATGAGGGGTTTGTTATTTTTTGGCTGTGTAGCACTGTTCCTTGTTGACAATCACCATGAAGTGTACCTGTGGCAAGGCTGGTGGCCTGTGGAAAACAAAATCGCTGGATCAGCTCGAATCAGGTGGGCCACAGACAGGAAATGCGCCATGGAGACAGTGCTCCAGTACTGCAAAGGTAACAGATTGCTGTGCCTGGCTGTTCTGAGTGTGTCATACCTTTCCATGCCTTACTGTCCCACGTTGAAAGGTACTTGGGTGCTTCCCCAATGCCATTGATAAACATAAGTGTATTTGAAGATACATTCTCCACTCTTTCTTAGTAAACCATTTGTGTAGTAATGGCATTGTTCCCAAATTGCCAAGATACTCTGCTGACTCAGTTCTCAGAGGAAAGGCTTTATTTCTCTTCTGTGCCCCCACTGTGGGAGAATAGTTCAGTCATTAGATCCTTAAAAGTGAATTCCGAGAACACAGCCTCTTAAACCTGAATGCTTTCTGTCTAGCTCCTTTTAGATTTCATAAGCTTCTGTGTATCAAAAGACCAAATGAAGATACTTTTTGCTGATGTAACTGGGTTTTGATTTAGTGAGGGAGGTGGAAAGATGTTGAAGATTGAGAACAAGTCTCACACGGAAACAGGTGGTCATTGGAAATGCTGTAGCACAGAGCTGAGGCTCTGTGCTCATTCCTACAAGGCAGAGTTACTGCCCCTCAGTGTGCAGTGATTCAAGCTGCAATTGATGATCATGTAAGACTACACTGACCAGATTATTTTCTACACTAGTAGAGTTTCCTTGAGACACCGTAATGTTTTCCTCTTGCTTCATCTAAGGTTATGTGAGGCTGGGAACAGACGTTGCATCTTCTGATGGAGGATGAATGAAGAAAGGCGTGGGATTACTATCCAGGAAAGAGGGCATGAGTAACAGCCATGCGTTCTATTAGTTCAGAGCAGTTTCCCACTGTGAGTAAGTCACTAGGGCTTACTTGGTGCAAACTATCCCCTCTTGCAAGGAAAGCCTGATCGCTTATAGACCTTCAGACCTCATGATGCCACTGATTTCTTCTGTAGCAAATAAACTTCACAACTTGGGACACAGCTGGTGGTATCTGTTATCTTCTGCCATAGATATTGGTATATTTGAAGAGGGAAAGTGATACCCTTGTTGGATTCCCCCCTTATGAGGATAAGCCAGTCTCTCCTTCCCAATCTGCAGGTCAAATAGAAGTAAGAGCAAGTGTTGTGTTTCTACGCAGTTGTCCCCTGTCACTGAAGGGAGGTGGTAACACCTTGCAGGAGACAGCTGAAAACCAGTACTGGGACACTGAAACATGACCTTTATTGAACTGCATTATTGCTCTACAAGGTTCATCCTCTGGTGTCCCTGGCACTGCCCTGCCAAACAGCAGCATTTGTTTAGGAATGGGGTGCTAAAGACAGGGCAGTAATTGCAAGAGTCTTTGGCAGTGACTGCTGAATTCCTAAAGAGGAGGCCAGTTACTTGTTCTCCACCACCCCCACCCCCAGTTTTTGCAAGTCAGAGGATTGATAAGATTCATTTCTTTGAAATCATTCCATACAATGTGCTTCACAGCAGAAGTGAATGTCAGCATAGAAGAACAGAGCCCCATGCAATGAAGTGCCCAGAGTTGCTCAACAGGCTAGTGAGAGAGATGGAAGTAAGATCTCAGTCTCGGTGTTCCTGATGCAGTGCTGTAATCTTCTGGTAATGAAAATCATGTTTTCTGGCCCCAACAGAGATGGAATCAGATACACATGCTGAGGTTTGGATACTTTTCCAGATTTCTTGAACTTCGAGTTCGATGATGGGAAAAGGGATTAATACCTTCTGCACTGAATTGAATTTGCTGCATCTGAGTTTGATGCACAGTGGAAGGCTCTTCAGTGACTCCTTATGGGTCTGAAGTTTAGCACATGTATCATAGGACAAGTTTTTTTGCTGGGTGCTCACTTCTTTACCGCTGGCCATGACTTTGCAGCAGTTGTGGCTTCATCCTCTTTGCCATGGGGAAGTTCTCAAGAGCTTTGGGCTGTGTGGTTGGATAGGTACAGAGCAAGTTTGTTACTATTAAAAACTGATTCTCCTTGTACTATTTCTATGCTAAAAGTGATACGAACTTCTTTAGCAGCTTTTTTTTACTGTTCAAACTATGCTGTTCTGGTGGTCTGTCACTTTCATGATCTGGGATTCTATCAACCGCTTCAAAATTTCATTGCATCAAGCTGTCAGGGCTGACTAGCTCTTATGTGTTGTTACTTATCAAGGTGGAGAAATTGAATTTCAGGAGATACCAATGTTGCTGCAATTATTTTGACTACCAGATTACAATTGAGTGATCAGAAGCATTAAAATGCTTTTCTCTTATTTTTCTCTCTCTCCATTTCTTTCCTCATCTATGTCCCTTTCCTCCCCTCCCCCCCTCTTTTTTTTTTCTTTTCCTGGCTTGCAGTGTTTAACTGCATGATGGTATGAAAGAGATTGATTAGCAACTCTGGATATCCCTTGAATATACCTAGCAGTTCTCCTTGTGCATAAATCTTATTTAACTTGTCAAAATGTCTTGAAAGTTTTTCTGTGGTTTTATCTGCTAAATCAGCAGTCTGGAGAGCTGAGCTGCAGACCGCTAGGAGAGGGAAGAATCTGTTTGCCCTTCAGTGATTCTTAGTGAGGAGAGCAGCTTGTGCTGAGGGCAGAGTTCATGCAGTGAAAATGTTTCTCCACTTACACAGACAAATTCATCTTACCTGTACTGGAACATTATCAAATGCCACTCTCCTTTTATTTCTTGGCTGAATTACTGAGAGTGGAGCAGCGCAACTAGAGCAGGTTCACATGTTTTTAAATGCAAAGTTTTTAAGTGCTTGTCGAATCATTCATGGTAGAATGAACGAATAAACCACAGTGAAAATATGTGGAAGAGAAGGCCTAAAATCAAGTATTCAAATGATAAATCTCCTGTCTAAATTGTATAGTTAAAGCACTCACATTCTAATATGGTTGTTAGACTACTCCACAGAGCTTTTATTTCTAGTATTCAGTTTCTTGTGAACATATTCTCTCTAATCAGTTTGCTCCCAACATCTGATGTAAAGCCAAACCTGTAATGTTCAGGTTTTGCAAACCTGATGGAACAATGATGTCCAGCCAGGCTCTCCATTTGCATTCAGCACAGATGTTGCATCAGTTCCCTGGGGTGCTCCTCAGCAATGGGGAGGAGAGGGGGCTGTGTTCTTTTAGACCCGCCTGCCTGACAGCCCACATGCATCAAGTGCAGGTAGGGACTACAGTAAAAAACAGGGTCTTCTGTCATGGATTTATATGCTCTGGAGGAAATCTTAGTGCACTAAAGATGCTCTGAGATTGAATATGGGGAGTAACAGAATTTTGCAAGAAGCAGTTTTAGGGAAGCTACAGCCCTCAGAAGTGAGGTGGTGTCATGTTGCTGTACTAGTTTCACCTGATTCTGGACTTGGCAACATCTTCAGCTTTTCCATTGCCTATCTGGAAGAAAGATTTGATTAGACTGAGTTGTTTGAATCCAAGTAAGATGAAGGTACAATATTTTTTTGAATGATAGCTCCTGCCAGTCCCTGACAGCCTGTCTACCTCTTTCCAATAATATCTGGAGTTTATCAGTGCTTTTGAATCCTTGGGGAATTAAATCATTCAACCAATAGGGCCTTTATTCACCAGTACTTGGCATAATGACTTTAACGACTTAATCTGATATGGCATCACTCCTAGGCAGGGTTATGTCCATGTCCTGTATAGTGTGCACACATACATGTTTTAAAGAAGCAGGGCTGTCTTTGAGAATCATCAGTAGTTACCATCTAGCTATTGCAATGCCTCTGTTAACTTTCAGATCACATTCCTTTGAATTTGTAGTAACAAAATGATTGTGTTAGACCTCAGTATCCCAAGTAAGAACAGTTTAAACATTCTCACTAAGCCTCCAAGCTTAAGGTGCTGTCAGGACACTTCTGCTGAGCATACCAGAAGGTTTCATTTACCTGAATTTGGCTAATTTCGGACCATCACACTCTACTTACTCTATTCTACCTCTATATTTGTAAGATAAGGAATACATTGTGTTAGAAAGTAACTGTGGGGGATTTTCAGCATACATGGTTTGATCTTTGTGGTCAGATACAGTAAAAGGCAGATTTAAAAATACTGAAAAACTAAAAGGTGCTATACTACATTAAAAAAACATCCTGGTGAAATTTATTCCTACTGCCTTAAATTACTTCAGCTTTTCAGGAAAGAATCAGTTAAACATGCTTACGAGGTAGCTTTGGATAGTGGGTGACATTGCAAAGTATGGTACCGTTTGTAATTTCTCCTTTTTATTTTTTTTTCTATTTTTTCACTGTTTTTAGGAAAAAATGTAAAGAAGCCCCCAAAATCCTATCTAATTCATGCTGGCCTAGAGCCTCTGACCTTCACTAATATGTTCCCAAGTTGGGAACACAGGGAAGACATCGCAGAGATCACAGAAATGGTAAATCTTTTCATTGCACATACTGTTTCCTACTGCTAGTAATTGTGTCTTGTGTTGTCAGTAACATTGCTTGTTTGTGCTGTCAAGCCCCAAAATCCAGAGGATGAACTTACAAAGAAAGTACAGTTCAGAAGTCTGCACAGGAAAAAAAAAATAACAACATAGCTAAATTCTGACTGGGTGTGTGGATATCAGAGGCATTCCTGCTTGTTTTTTCATGTAACTTCTCATATTCTTTTTTGTTAAAAACAGGAGGAAAGTGTTAACTGAATCATCTCTTAGAAAGAGATGTGCTAGAGTTTAGCAGAACAACTGTTTCAGTCACGTGGAAACAGGCAGCAACGTGTGCCGTTCTGGTCTGTCCTCCAGGCTCAAAGTGCAGGGGAGCAAAATGTTCCACAAAGGATCAGCTGGCTCCAAGAGCTCCAGCATTGACTTCCCCACCTAGGAAGTAAAGTCACAGCCAAACTACATGTGATGGCTTTAAAAGCCTTCAGTGAAGGGACATCTCGAGGCAAATGAGACTTTCTGCTTTCTAAGTTTTCTGCAGCCATCCATAGTGGAAAATGCTGGCTTCATGACTAAACACAGAATTCAGCCTTAAACTTGAGATCCTGAGAGTACAGGATGCCCTTCTGTTAAGTGCAGACCCTTTTTTAGCTGTGAAATTGTTGTAGGGCAGGGCTGTTTGCCTATGTGCAGACCTGGATGTCTAGCTTTGTGCTCCATGGGCCAGGCAGTGCAGGTTGATCCCATGCCATCTGCAGACTGCAATGGGAGCAGTTGGTGGTTTCAGCATTGTGATCCTGTTCTCCCTTTTCCTTTCCTCCCTACAGGATGCTGACGTTTCTAATCAGATAATCCTTGTAGAGGACGTGCTGGCCAAGCTGTGTAAAACGGTGTATCCACTAGCAGATCTCTTAGCTAGGCCTCTACCTGAGGGAGTTGATCCACTGAAGCTTGAAATTTATCTTTCAGATGAGGACTTTGAGGTAAGGAGAGAATAGGTGCACTGTTACTCTTCACAGCGCGGTTAGACACACATGCACACTCATTTGACAGTTTTGCTACTTAGAAGTATTTTTACTAATGGCATATCTTCTCCTTTTAAATGCAGGTTGCATTAGAGATGACAAGAGAAGAGTACAATGCACTGCCATCTTGGAAGCAGGTTAATCTGAAGAAGGCAAAAGGACTTTTCTAAGTTGTGTTTATTGGAGTGAGTACTAAAGGGATATCTGTTTTCACTTCCTATGCCCTTTAGAAGAATTGTACCCCACATTTACAGAATAAATAGAAATAATCTGAAGTTATTAGTGACTACCTATCTGGAGGTGTGTAATATTATAAAAGGCCAAGAGAACTCTTTGGAAATGGAATTCAGTTTTGACTCTTAAAGGTAATGTGTTTAAGCTCGGCTCTCCTATGCACTTAAACAGTAGTTTCTTGAGCTACTGCTGCAGGTGTCCTTTGGCTATATACAGTACTTGCCATTTTTTGTTTTGAAGAAGTTCTCTTTGTAAAGTGTTATTTTGTTAGTTTGTGGATTACAAAGAATTTATATTTATATAAACACATAGAACAAGTATGTATTTAACAATGCAATATATATTCACTTTCAAGACTTTCATGTCAAAAGTACAGAAAAGTAGCTGGATGGCAGTTGCTTGTACTGAATTAGCTATACCACCAATATGTATCTCCTACGCATTCTGAAAAGTTTCTCTTTGCAATAGTTTATGAATTGTCCTCAGTGCTGCTTCAGGTGCTAAACTGAACAAAGCATTTGTATTTATAGCATGGATTTCTTGAGAAACTATGCGAATCAACCTTTATACTTTATTATCCAAAAATGTATAGTGCCTTGTTTTTTGTGTACAGTTTATATACAAAAAAAAAAAGATTGGTCTGCATTTTGAAGATGGCTTAGAATGGTCTCCTATGTTACTTTTATAATAGTAGAAATAAAAACATCTCAGTTTCTAATACTTGTTGTAAACATTAAACATGTCTTTTGTGATATAAGAACCGAAAGTAAAAGCTTCTGAATAAACTCTTAGCGATGCTCTGACTTGTCATTATTTTGTACTGTAATCTGTAACAAGTCATTGGAACCTTCCATAAAATGGTATTTTATCAAAATATTTTAACCTTAGATATCTGCAGGTGTTGTACAGTTATAATTTGAGAAGCAGATAATGTAGAAAATAATCAATGTATCAGATAAAATTAGGCTGTGCAACACTTTAATGGTGAACGTTAGAACAGTCACACAACTCCTGTATCCTTTGGGTTGCCCTGTTTTATACATGAAACCAAAATTATTATGCTGGTTTTCAAACTTTGAAAAAATCTTTTCAACCTTTGTGCAATTGCAAGTAAAACTTGAACTGAAAACGAGTATGGCATTGTGTCCATTCTTTCAATAAGCACAAACTTTTTCATTCAGCTAATTAGGACGTTGAATAGAGTAATCAAGTAAAAATTTGCTGCTGTTTGAAATGTTTTTCAGTCATTTGGCATTTCTGTTAACAACTTGTGTGGTTCCCCTCGGGTAGCCTACTGGATTTCACATTTTCATTCCCGCTAGCATAAGTTTCCTTCTGCTGTGCAGCCATTCAGAATTCTTCCAGCCTAGGTAAAAAGTGATCACCTGCAGTGGTGCCTGTTGCTGCTCTTGTCATTCTCCTAGGCCCAGGGAAATGAAGTAGGATCTTTTAATGTGTGAGGTGTAGATTTCATCAAGATCTGCAGCAAATATTGCTCCATAGTTAAAATTAATCTTGTTTTGACAGATCAGTTAATAGGTTGTAAGGTAGCCTTTAAGTAAATAAAGCAAAAGCCTAGAAATACGCAAGTACTATTCACCTGACCTGAGATATTACAGGTGAATTTTCAGCACTGGTGCATTTCCTTTCATTACTGGTTTCTGTCAAGAACTGGAATTAAATAACCCAAGAAAAGGGTAGCAACAGTATTCAGAGCCAGGATACTTCTTACATAGCCTCCAGCAAAAAGATGTTTAGATGTCTTATAGTTCCTTACAGGTCCTCAGCTACGTCTTCTGCAAGGGGGACACTCTTAGTTTGAAAATGCAGGGCTTTATAGCAACAAGTTTATTTTTCAAGCACTGAGAGGTTTCCAAAGTCACTGCTGTATTCATCTAAGTATTTTTGCACCCATATATTCTCCTCTTTCACCCTCTCTGGTGATAAAATCAAGCAGGAATTAAGTTTTGTTTATTCATGTTCAGTCTGTACTGTGGGGGTAGCAGGTTCCTCTGTTTTGATTTTTCTCAGAGAGCTGATTTGCATAGCATGATTGACCTTGTTTTTCCCTCTGGCAGGGTAGTATCATTTGCTTTTGTTTTTTTTGAAAATGCCATCAGTCCTCCAAGTGCTACTGAAGGGCAACATGCACCCACCCTTAAAGCCTTTAGGATCTCAGCTAAAAGACAAGACAAGCCGGCACAGGGACCTGCAGCCAGTGAAACATAATTCAGTGTTGTCAGCTCTCGGAGTTACAGTAATTTTTACACAATTTGGTATCTCATGTCTCAGTTCCAGGAACCGGGACACAGAACCCAACTTCCTACTTAAGTGCTTTGCTCCTAACGTTGCCTAGGAAAACTGCAAGGTTTTGCAGAAAATAAAATATTTTTATTGTCCTTAATATACTTGTTATTTATCAAAATGCCTTTCTCGAATGTGAAGCTGCCAAGAGAAACCAAGTCACTGTAAGGCCTCAGACAGAACTGTGGGTTATGCTTTAATTTTCTGCTACCTTTCCTCTCCACTGTGGGGATGCTATTTATGGCTGGAAATTGGAGAGGGCCATTAAAATCTTCTTGAACTGTTTTTTATAGCGCTGCATGGGAAATACAGCTGAAACAGGTTTTGTCTGGGTATGGGGAGGGGGGTTGTTTGCTTGCTGGGGTTTTATCTAGCAGTGTTTGCTTGTTTCAAATAGGCCCCCAAGAACACAATGTTTTGGGTGAATTCAAAGAAAAAGTATCTGGTTACAGGGACTCTGTATGTGAAAAAAGCAGTACCTAGAACATGGCATTCTGCATTTTCTGCCAACCTCACAGCTTCCAGGCCTTGAGCCATGATTCTTATCTCCAATGGTTTTAAACTGCTCAATCCTGACTCTTAAAAATATTGTTCTCTGATTACACAAACATTCCTGCACACGTAAGGATTTGTTAGCAGTGAAATGGGCTGGAAATGTGAATACATTAGTATGCCAAAACAGCAAATAAAACAACATGTCTGAAAAATCTGGAGCCTGTATGCTTCAGCCAGAAGAGGGAAAATGGAAGGTAGGTAGGGGGAGAAAAAACAAAACTAATCTTTAACAGTTTGGGGGAGCTTGTTTCTGTCCACCAACATCGCACCATTCTCCCAAATGGGTATTTAGCTGAGCAGGAGTTGTGGACCCATGTGCACAACTGGTAAAAGCCGATTCTGAGCTGCTCTGAAAGCCTCTGGTGCTTTTGTGGGAGGGGGGCAGTGGCAGGCTGGTGCGGTGGCGGCTGAATGCTGCAGAGCGCTCTGGGATAGAGGCTTTGGCTGGCCGAGACTCGCTCCCCACAGGGCAGCGTTAACCCTGCTTGACTGGAGTGGCAGGAAGAGCAATTTGACCAGTCCCTGCTACTCTCAGCCTAAATTTCCCTTTTGGATCAAGTAGCAGATGAGGAGAAATAGCTCAAATAATAACCTCTAACGTGCCTGCTTTCCACATCTCCTTGTGTGGAAACTGAAGTAGGTTTGCAATAATAGCTCATTGCTGCCCAGAAGTAGGAGAAAGCAGCCTGAGCAACCGCTCAAACGTGAGGCCCCTGTTCACCTGATGCACTCTCCCAGTATGATGCTGGGAGCTGCCAGCTGATGGTGCAGGGAAATCCCTTTTGAGCACAGGGCAAGGATCATGCTCAGGCAGTGGGTCCTGGCTCTGGGGACACATGGTCCCCTTTGCTTCTCACAGGGCAACAGCATGGGGTTGACCATACAAGCCCGAGACGTTGCTATGGGTAGATGAACACTTTTAACCTTTCTCCTAAGACCGAATGTGTGAATTGATCTTTGATGCTGATGAAGGAGGTTGGGGTGCAGTGCTTGAAATGCCAGGTTGGTTTTCCCTCCCCTGGTCTCATATTTCTATGTCCTGTAAGAATGCCGATTCTATGTTGTTTACCCTGTGATATGATCAGTGGAGTAAGATGAGCACCTGGAAGAACAGCTAATTGTGAGTCACCCCTCTTTCTGCTGCTTATCCTGGTGAGTTAGTAGCTAAACCGCCCAGAGAACAGTCTGGAGACTTAGTGCATTTTCCTCATTCATGCTGGCTGTGGCTAAGTTTTGTTATAAACCTGTGACTGTGGGGTAGTGTTGTCACAGTGTTAGTTTTTCTCTCTCTCATCCAACTATCCTGGTCCTGTAATAATAATACAAAAAACCAGCTAAAATATTATTAAAATATTTTTCCCTTCATGTTAAGCCTTAGCATGTGTGCTGTACTGGCTTCTTGCTAGCACTATTTTTCTGGGCGCTGACTTCTGAACTTGGAGGTGAACAAGTGCAAAACCTCTCCCTGGACAGAGGCATGGCCCAGATACCCGAGCAGTAAATACAGCCCATCCCAGAAAGAAAAGGATGAAGCAGCAGCTCTTCCTGCCGGCGGGCAGGAGGGCAATCCCAGGGACGGTGCTGCTCAGCCACTGCCCTACCTGTGAGGGAACCCGCTGCTCACCTGCCCACAGGGTGATACCTCTCCTCTTCAAAATCAGCATCTCTCCGTTTAGCAAAGGTGCTGGCTGCAAGGCATCCCCCTTGCTCTGTGACTTGCAGGTGGTCTTAAACTCCCCGTTTGGTAGCCCTGGGACCCGCTCTGTATGAGGAATGTTTTGTGTGGGATTTTCCAGCTTGTTTTTGTGAGACTCGGGTGTAGATGGGGGGAGTATGCAGCCAACTGGCAGTATTTCACCAGCCGTGCAGCTGGCAGCCCTATCTCGGGGGGAGGACAGCCCTCCTCCACGTTCCGCTCTGCTCTGGGGGGGCCGAGAGCAGCATGCACTGGGAGCCGCTCATGCGGGGACTATTCCTAGAGCAGAGAGCCACTGAAGAAGCA
This sequence comes from Mycteria americana, assembly GCF_035582795.1. Classification (NCBI taxonomy): domain Eukaryota; kingdom Metazoa; phylum Chordata; class Aves; order Ciconiiformes; family Ciconiidae; genus Mycteria; species Mycteria americana. Next base: position 17,380,978 of record NC_134366.1, on the reverse strand, counting down.
ACCCCAACCAGCCTGTAAAGCTGCATGCTCTGGAGCTGAAGCAAAGTAAATCTTTATCTCTGGCTTGTGCTTCTCCTGAAATGCAGCATATTTCAGAGGAACAGTGAAAAAGAAGGAGCACCATATGCTGTGTGCACACCATCTTTTCTGCAGCTGGGCTACTTTGCCTTCAGGTGCTCCCTGCCCTTTATTCCTCTGGGAACTGGTGCAATGTGCCCAAGTGCCAAGGCAGCAGGCACGCAAGATCAGCAGCAGGGACTGCATCTTCACACTTTCATGCCAAATCTTGCGCTCTCCTTAAGGATGTGCAGCCCAAGCAGCAAAGATGGCCCCATCCTGTTTCTACAGCCACAGTCATGAAGTAAGGGCAGCCCCATGACTTGAGGTCCACATGCAGTCCTGACACACTGACAAAGCAGAAAGCACCAGCTGGTCTCTTGGCAAGACCATTAAGTGTTGCTTGTATAAAGCTTTGTACACCAATCCTGCTCAGTGTTGCCCCTTAGACTAGCATAGAAATATATTTTCACAGCAAGTACCAGACTCTGGACAAATTTCTTACATCCTGTTGCTAAAAGATACAATATTTAAGCAAAAGAAACAGCTTTGTTTTCTGCTCCCTCAGTGCAATAAGCAACTGGGGCATTTGAAGAAAACTTTATATTCTCAAGTAGAAGGTAGAGCCGGTTATAGAGATTCATGGTAAAAGCTACTGAATGCATCTGAGCTCCCTGGCTCTGCTACACGTGTCTGCACACACACACAGTCCAGGCCCTGTGCTGGCAAACCCTTGCAGTCATGCATTTCTACGCTTGTGACTCTACCAAGCGTACTCTACTCAATCCAACCAAGCTCGAAGGGGCCTTGAGGAGCTATGTGGCCGCCTACGCCATGGCTGCAAACATTACCTAAACCACCCCAAAATTTTGCTCTTTCCTCTAGAGGGACCCGTCCATGGAACTACCCACCAAGTTACTGAACCAGAGGAAAGTCCTAGAGCACACGCACTGCTGGAAGAGAAAGGGGAGGGAGAAGGCGGCCACCTGTATTGTCCCCATTTTCCATATTGCTAGCTGATACCTGGTGAATTAACTTGAGCTGATACCTGTTCAGCTTCAGTTTTACAGTCCCCTAAAGGGTGGTGTTTGCTCAGCCTCCCCCTCTGCAGCCTGTGGGTTCCAGGCTGTGCTAACCAGCACGTTTGTTTTCCAGTGGCAACTGCTGAGCCACTTGTGCTGTGAGAGCAGCACTCCGATATTTAATCCCTTTAATTTAGAAATATACTGTATAAACTGGTAACTGTTTACTTGTGGGGCTATTGATTGTCTTTATGCAGCCAGTAAACATAGAGTAGCCTTGATACGATCGCTACTCTTGGTAATGGCGACTTGCTGCAAAGAAAGGCACCCAGTTCCTAGCTCCAGAAATTGGATGCTGTATATAACAGTGTTGTTGAAGTGGTAACACTTATTATAAGTGCCCCTGTTCTCACAGAAATCGTTGTTCATTCCATGCTTTATAAATTGCTCATGACTTATGGACAGAAAAGTAATTGATTTGGCTTGGTTTATTTATGGGGGCCCAGGCAGTATTTTATCGTTTTACTTCTATAGCTTTTTTTGAACTTAAGTCATTTATGTAAGTAGTTTCCAAGTAGAATCTCAGCTAGTTCTAAGGCTTTTTCTTTTTCCAACTCTGACTGCTACCTTCATTTCACTTAAGTCTTACAATTTAAATATGTGGGGTTTTTTTAACAATTCTAACTTTTGTATTTCAGGAATACGATTGCTGGTGCCTTACTGTGCAGTTGGGAGAGGTGTATATTTTTTCCCCCAATTCTTTCCAAGTGGTTTATTAGTGATTTGGGAAAGATGATTCTCTATTTCGGAAAAGATTTTCAAAATTTGGCTGCAGACCAGAAGCAGAACCGTGCTGCACCGTACCACACCAGTGGAATAAATACTAAGGAACGTAGCACAATTCACAAAAGGAAAACTACCACAAAGAGTCTGAGGGTTTGACTTTATCCAGAAGCCTCTGGTTTACTTTAGTATCAAAATTTCCAGCAAAACAGACTTAATTTTTGCAATGCTTTTTGTTTTAGATAGAGCCATGCATTCTGCCAACACATGACTGCTGGATGAGTGAAGACTCACAGGACAGACTTTGCAGAAGCAGATGCAGCACTCAAGGCTGGGAGTGACGTGAGGCACAGAAGGACTGGCCAAAATTACACAGGGCAGCAACAGGAATGAACTTTGGGAGCCCAGAGTCTGAACAACAGAGGGACAAGTTTGAGCCCTTCAAGAGTGACCTGTGAAGATGAGATCCTCTGGAACCACCATTGGTCTTGGTACCAGTTTGGACAGGGTAGATACCACAGAAGAAGATCTACAGTTTGTCCTTAAAATATGTGCAAAGACTCCATAAGGTGAGGTTTATGAGGAGCCCGTATCGGTTGGACAAATAAGATACCACCTTATCCAAACACCTCACTTGTTGATGTTCATAGACCGTAAGACCAAGTGCTAGAAGAATATGTTTTTATATTTGAGGATCTTACCGCAGCTGCCTCATTTCTGATGACACAGAACAGGCAGTGGTCTGTGAGAGTCTGGTAGCAGCAGATTTGCTTCCAGGTTACATCTCTAGAAAGAGATGGTTCTTATCAGACACAAACGAGTGCGAAAGCGGAGCTTCTGGAAACACACTTGTGCATGCAACCTCCTCGCTCTGTCCCCTGAGGGATCTCTTATGGGTTTGTTTCTTCCTGAAGGATATCCACCAAACCTTCCCCTTTCTTAGCCAAACTCATTAAGAGAAGTTAGAAAACCCTTAAAGCAGCATTTTCCAAAGAACAGACTGAGCTGTGCGTGGGGAGGCAGGCAGAGCCCAGTGAAGGCAGGCAGAGGATGTTTGCTAATCAGAAGGCGATCCTGGTAGATGGGATAATGATTGAGCCTTCTTGGAAGGGAAGAGACGAGGAAAAACCGTTGGAAAAATGCCAGCACACAGTGATTAAAATGTCTTTTCATTTTATATTAAGAAGTAGCTGAAGGCTGCCAGCCTTGTTTGAATTTAACAGGAGCTCATCCTTGTTCCATGTTCAAGCTGCGTCATGTGAGCCACAGCCATAGGATCTTGCGAGGGCAGATGACTGGGCAGGTGACTGGCTACTGCACCACACAGAACACGGCTGGCAAACACTGTGCCTTCTGTTCCCCTTGAGTAGCGTAGGTAACTGGGGCGCGTGCTGTGCCCCGGCCCCGCTACCACCTCTGCTGGCTGGGCCGGCCGGCCTGCTCACGCTGGACTGCCTCATGCCCCTTGCTTGTCATGAGAACATCATCCCCCTGGAGACTCACGTCCTTCCTCCGGCCAAACCTGAGCTGGACGCAGGCTACTGCGTTGCCTCGGGGGACTTCCCCGGGTGCCCTTCATCGGGGCCGGCGTTTAAAGCTCCCGGGGTGCAGAGGTGCGGCAGGGGACACGAGAGCTGCCCGTCCCTGCGGCGGGCCGAGCGCCGCGCACCGCAGCGGGGGTCAGCGCCCGCAGGGCTGAGCAGCCGCTTGCTCAGGACCAGCGCTGCCGGCCTGCGCTTCCCCACACGGCTGGCCCGCGGCGCCTGTAATGAATCGCTGGGCGAGCGTTAAGCTGTGGCCACAGGAGAAGCGCCGGCGGGACGCGGCGCAGGAGAGCCTCGCTGCCCGGCTGTCCCCTCTCCTGCCCTCAGGCCGCTTCGAAGTCCCTCCTCTCAGTGCGGGCTTCAGCCGCCGCGGGCCGGCGTTTATCTGCCGCTGCCTGCCGCCTCGGGCCAGGGCGTCCCCCCGGGGCTGAGGGCCTGGGGGCGCCGCGCCGCGCCTCGCCCGCCGGCCGGGCGCCCGGGAGAGCCTGCCGGGGCCCCTCCAGAGCTGCCGGCCCTGCAGCGAGAGGCGGCGCTCGGCACCCCGCGAGCCCGCCCCACCCCACCGCGGCCGCCGCCCCCCCGCCGCACCTCGCGGACAAACCCCCGCCCGCCCGGCCGCAGGGCCCCAGCCCGCTCCCTCGCCGCCGGCGGCTCCCTCCCCGCTCCCTCCTCGGGCCGCAGCGCAACCCCCCCCCCCCCGCCCCCGGGCCGCCGCCATGGAGTCCCGCCGCCGGCAGGTGGCACCGCCGCCGCGTCGCCGCCTCTGCTGCCCGCGGGGCCCGGGCTGCCCGGGGAGCGCGGCCGCCGGCCTGGCGGGCCCGAGGCGGGGCCTGCCGGCTCGGCCTGTCCGCGGCGGCAGCGCGGCGCAGCCGAGGGTGACCTGGCTGCGGGCGTGTGCTTTACGCGGCCCCAGCCGGCGGGGGCGGGCAGTCCCAGCGGCCGTTTGCCCCAGCGAAGGCCGTAACATTTCGCTCCGCGGCTTCGGATGAGCTTATTGTGGTCGGGGTCGTTAAACTCTGCCCCGCGGAGGGGCTTTTGGCAGGGGTGCAAACCACGGGCAGGCCGGGATGCTCCACGGGCAGGCTCAGCATCGGCGTACAAGAAGTCAGGTACTTGAGGGAGCGCCCAGAAAATGATCCCGGGGCTGCCGGCTGCTGCCGCCTTCCCAAGGAGCCCTCCTCCCGCGCCGGCCCATCGCTGCTGGCGCTGGGCTTCGGTGCCTGGCTCGCACCGCCGGGCTGGCGGGGTTACAGAGGAGTCCCACGGCCCGACACTGGCCGCCGTGTGCCCGTGGCCCTCCACTACGAAGGGGCATTACCACGCTGCACAAGCCCCTCATCAAAAGCCTTTAGCGGCCGCATTTCCCCCCGACATCCCACCGGGGGTGTTAGAGCTGTCCTGACCCACCCCTCTTCCACGCAGGCGGCACTGGTCCCAGCCTGGGGACAGTAGCTGTGGTTGACAGGAGCCACGCTCCTCCGTCCAGAAGCACGTGGGAAGGGCAAAACGTTCCTTTGGCCGTGAGGAGTGGCCCCTTGGGGACCGTGGCCCAGGGGACAGAGGAGAGGGGAGAGGCCTGCCCTCCGTGCTGATGCCGGCGCTTCAGCAGGGGCTGTTTTGGGGCCAAACATTTTTCCTGCCAGCTGATTATCTGGTAGCTGGTCTAAGCAAGCTAGTGCTGAGGTCCCGTCCCCTGCGGCAGCTCAGGGAATGACTCCCTGGTAGACACAGGCTTGGCTTTGTGGCATTCCCTGCTCTGGGATAGGTGTGGGGAGCATGGCTGCCCTTTCCCTCTCCCTCAGGACCCAGCAGTTTGGGCCGGCCAGGCATGGCTGTGCACCGTGCACACCCC